>NC_139588.1:3563916-3681416 GCF_946808225.1 Silurus aristotelis | reverse complement strand
GGACTGAAAGAGCTATGTTATACCTGTTAATGATGCTAATGGAGGTAACCACAAATGCAGGACAGAAAGTTGGTGCTTTAATAGACCTGGCATCAGACACTTATTACATCACCCATGAAGCTGCTGACAGGCTCAAGCTGAGAGGTGAGAAAATTACCCTGGTGGTTCATGGAGTTGGCAAGATGGCCACTAGAGTAAGAACAAAAAGGTACCTTCTCAGGATTAGGGTCAAAACTCTCAAAGGGACAGAGAAACTCACCAGTTGGTTTGCTACGGTTTGGAGGAGATTGCCAAAGTCCACAGAAGCGTAAGTCCAGAGCAACTTAAATAATTCTTTCCGGAGGTAAACCTGGTAGAATTGAAAAGACCTGAAAAAATTTATCTTCTTATCAGCCATCGAGAAGGAAGACTCGCACCACAAAGATTGAATATCGTGGGACAGCCCGTTAGGAAAAACAGTGGCTGGAGCACACCCAGGCCTGTTTGAGATGGTGGATATAGCAGCGTATGAGTCCAAGACGCATTTTGCTCGGTCCATGAGGACAGCTGCAGTCAAGTATGAGGAAGCTCTCGAAAAGACAGACGCTTCTTGTAAAATGATCCGAGGGAGTAGAGATCTTGGTGTTGAGACAAAAATTTCACTGGCAAGTAATCGAGAGTCTCTTGAGTGGTGGAAGTGGGAGAGTATTGGAGCAGCCATGCTAACCAAAGTGTGGAGGTTGCCGCTGTGGAAACTGTCAACCTGGAGGAAAGGAGATGGAACTCGAGATCATAAGGGAAGGCCTCACTTATGTTAAGAAGGATTCCCACAGCGGGTCTCCACACTGGGATACAAAGTATCCATGGATTTAGGACCCAATTACCCTTCCATACAACAGAAGTGGATTGGAAGCTGTTTTCTTGAGAACAGAGAAACAACTCAGAATGGTGCCTGAGTGGCAGGGCATTTATGCGGCTCAAGTACATGACATGGTGAAAAGGGGGGCAGCAAAAAAGCTTACCAAGGAAGAGACTGATAGTTGGAAAGGGGCCGTTTATTATGTTAGCCACCTGGTCGCCCCAAATCCCCACTCAACTACTACTCCAGTGTGGCTTGTCTGGAATAGTAGCCAAAAATTCAAAGGACTGAGCATGAATGATCTCCTGCTAAAGGGACCTGATGTACTCAACCCAATCAGGGCAGTCCTGATTAGGTTCAGAAAGGGAGTCTTTGCTGCTCTTGCAGATATAAAAAAGATGTATACCTCTGTGTGGCTGGAGGAGCGTGAAGTGCACCTTCACAGATTCCTCTGTAGAGACACTAATGAAGAAGAGATAGGCGAGTACGCTATTACAAGGGTCAACATCGGAGATCGCCCTGCTGAATGCATTGCTCAGTTAGCTATGCATGAGACGGCAAGACTAACCAAGTTTGCTCATTTAAAGGAGGAGCGCAGGGTCCTTGAGGAAGACAGTTATGTGGATGACATCCTTACATCCCACAATGACCAGGAGAGACTAAGTGAGATAATAAATGGACTTGAGGAGATTCTAGCAGCTGGTGGATTTGCACTCAAGCCTTGGGTTCGGTCGGGGCAAAGTGGGAGGCAAGAAGCTGGTGCACAAACTTGTAATCCAGAGGGTTCTGTCTCTCAAGGTAAAACAATCATGCTCCCAAACCAGCTAAGGGACGAAGACAACAAGGCTTTAGAAACAGGATACTTAGTAGAGGAGGACAAGCTCTATATCATGGCTTCCATTAACTTCTCAAAAAGGAAGAAAAAAATGAGAATGGGCCACGACCTCCTTAGAAGTGAAGTGAGACTGAAAACACCCAACCCTTTAACCAGAAGGCATCTGCTAAGCCAAGTTGCTGGGCTCTATGATCCAATTGGTCTTGTCACACCTGCCAAACAAAAGGGTGCAATGTTTGTGAGGAAAGCATTTCAGGAAGCAGGAGGTGGTACTGTAACCCAACAGACTTGGGACAAGGAATTTCCACGAATCTCAGGGAGGAAGCCATCAAACTGTTTGAGCAGTATGTGCAGATTAGTGAACTTAAATTTCACAGAAGCCTCACACCAGTTGGCTGGCAAGGAAAGCCCTGGAGGATTACATTTTCCGATGGCAGTGACAAATCTTATGGGGCTGTGTTGTACCTTAGGTGGAACATGGATCAACAGATAGAAGTCAGGCTCGTCGAGTTCAAGGCCAAATTAACGCCATTAGACCAAAAGGGAGATGCTGTGAAGGCAGAGATCTGTGCTGCTGTGTTTGCTGTACGTCTCAGAAGGTATTTTGAGAAGCATGTTAATATAGCAGACATCATCACAAGGGGTGGGACACCTGAAAATCTTTGTAAAGAGTCTGAATGGCAGAAAGGACCACAATTTCTTCGGCTTCCAGTGGAGGAATGGCCAATGAAATCAGCTGCTCAGGTTGCCGCTGATGCTAGAGAAAGGGTCAGTTAGCTTCAGAGGAAGACATTTTCAGCAGTTCTGACAAGAGCTCAAACAAAAAAGGAACTGAGAGAGGTGGAAAAAGGAAGACTTGAAGACTACTTACCTAGAGGGACACCTAGTGACTTAGTTGTGAAAAAGCTAGTAAATGTGGAAAAATTTAGTAACCTAGGCAAATTAGACAGAGTCATCGGCTGGGTGTGGCATGGCATAAAGAAATGGTTAAGATGTAAGAGCCAAAACCCCAAGAATGGAAAACGAGAATTGATGCAGAAAAATGGGACCAAACAGGCTGTGCTGACTGTAAAAGAGCAAGAGGATGCACTAAGAGGGCTCTTTCTGGCAGTTCAGAGGGGTGTGACTTTTCCCGACACTACTCTTAGCAGGCTGGTTGTATACAAAGAAGAGTCAGGACTCTTGGTCTGTGGCGGCAGAATCCAGATCTTTAATAAAGAAAGGGTTGCAGTCCCAATTCTGCCTTACAATGCATGGGTGTCCACGTTATTAGCTCTTGAAGCCCACAATGCAAATCATAAAGATGTGGCAGGAACACTTCTCAGAATGAGGAAAAAAGCATGGGTGATTAAGGGTAGGAGATTAGCTAAAAAGATAGTTGACGGCTGTGTTATATGTAGGAAGGCAAGGGGGAAAAGATGCCAACAGATCATGGGCGACCTTCCTCATGAAAGAGCAGGGCCAGCTGCGCCCTTCGAATTCACAAGTTTGGACCTGTTTGGCCCTTACGAAGTGAAGGATGAGGTGAGGAAAAGATTGTATACTGCTGCATGGTGTCCAGGGCTATACACACTGACTTGTTGATTGACCAGTATGCTGAGAGTTTCCTACTAGCCTACCAGAGATTCACAGCTCTGAGGGGTCACCCGAGAAAATTATGGTCCGACCCAGGTTAAAATTTCGTTGGAGCTAAGCCTGCTCTCACAGAACTCTACAAGTTCCTAGATAAGGTACAGAAATCTGAGCTGGAAGGAGAGGCTGCTAAGCATGGGACTGAATGGTATTGGAAGATCCACCCTGCAAGTTCCCCCCATAGGAATGGTGCAGCAGAGGCCGCTGTTCGTGTAGTAAAGTGGGCCCTTCGCAATCTGGAAGGTGATGGTATTTTCACATGGGGGGAATTCCAAACATTCCTCTACATGGCAGCTAACTTGGCCAATGAGAGGCCCATTGATGCAAGAACTCAGAGTAGAGAGGACTGCGTTGAGTATGTCACTCCGAATTCTCTCTTGTTGGGAAGGTCAGGACCAAGGGGAGACCCAGGTGACTTTCATTTCGTAGGCTATCCCTACAAAAGACTAAAAATCATTCAAGGAGAAGTAAACAAATTTTGGAAGGAATGGAGTCAATTAGCAGGTCCAAATTTGTTTATAAGGAGCAAGTGGCACACAAAGGAACGGAATGTTGCTGTAGGTGACGTGGTGTGGTTAGCTGACCAAAACGCAATAAGAAGTCAGTACAAGTTGGCCAGGGTGGTCAAAGTCAATGCTGATCATAAGGTGTGTTCAGAGATGTAGACGTTAGAGTCTTTACAAGCTACCCCGTCTCAAGTGTGAAACCTAACTATGTGAAAATCTCAGGAAAGAAAATGAGCAAGATCCCTGCAACCATTCTTCATACAGATGTGAGACGGTTAGTCATCCTGATTCCTGTAGAAGAACAATCAGGTGAACAAAGAGAAGAGTGAATGTGTGATCTACTTGGGTTTAAAAACCAGTAGCTCAAGTGGGAGGTGTGAAGTTAAGACGCGAACCGAAACCGTGACTTAAAATCCGAGAAATTGGCAAAACTGCGGACCTGAATTAATTAGACGGAGAATACCGAGTGCCGAGAAGGGTCGGAAAATGCAGAGTGACGCGGAAGGAAAACCCGCGTGGCAGGTGCACGCACGCGGATTCAGAATTCTGGGAGATTTGGAAATGCGATGAGAGGGAGAACGCATCAGCAAATGGTCACCTCAGGGACACTGATGGTATGAAGAAGTCTCTATCTAAAGACTCACTAAATTCTGTTATTTTATTGGAATAATATGCAATATGGAGAATAGTTGTGTATTGGTTAATATTTAAATGCACGGTACATAGTTTGCGTTCCTAAAGAAATACAAAGTACGGACATACCACTTGTTTGTTTAAATAGTATACTTAGAAGATTAATGCTCTGCTTAAATAACGGTTGAAACAAGCTAGTATGCAAATGAACAGTTTGTTCGACATCGAGGCAGTTTGAATGGGACAATCTTTATTTACGTTAGGTTTGTTTACAGATAAGTGAATGCCTATTTTTATTAGCATTATTTTATTCATTTTATTTTGCTTTGTTTTCTTTTGTTTTGTGTTTCCTTCTTTTAGGTTGTCAACCTAATTCACTCTACTTGAGCTGAATTAAACAATCACTGTGAGCTTGTACGAACTACCAAATACAAAAGCTGAAAAGTGATTTGGAGTTGTTCCCTGTGTCCCCTGTTGTTGATTAATGCTCTTTTCGAGTTAGAAGCAGATACTGATGTGTAAAATTCCCACATAACTCGACAGAGTGTGATGGTCAGTGATGTGAGTGTGATGGTCAGTGAGATGAGTGTGATGGTCAGTGATGAGTGTGATGGTCAGTGATGAGTATGATAGTCAGTGATAAGTGTGATGGTCAGTGATCTGAGTGTGATGGTCAGTGATGAGTGTGATGGAGAGTGATGAGTGTGATGGTCAGTGATGTGAGTGTGATTGTCAGTGATGAGTATGTTGGTCAGTGATGTGAGTGTGATGGTCAGTGATGAGTGTGTAATGCTCAGTGATGAGAGTGTGATGGTCAGTGATAAGTGTGATGTGATGAGTGTGATGGTCAGTGATGAGAGTGTGATGGTCAGTGATGTGAGTGTGATGGTCAGTGATGTGAGTGTTATGTTCAGTGATGAGTGTGATGGTCAGTGATGAGTGTGATGGTCAGTGATGTGAGTGTGATGGTCAGTGATGTGAGTGTGATGGTCAGTGATGAGTGTAAAGGTCAGTGATGAGAGTGTGATGGTCAGTGATGAGAGTGTGATGGTCAGTGATGTGAGTGTGATGGTCAGTGATGTGAGTGTAATAGTCAGTGATGAGTGTGATGGTCAGTGATGTGAGTGTGATGGTCAGTGATGTGAGTGTGATGGTCAGTGATGTGAGTGTGATGAGTGTGATGGTCAGTGATGTGAGTGTGATGGTCAGTGATGAGTGTAAAGGTCAGTGATGTGAGTGTGATGGTCAGTGATGTGAGTGTGATGGTCAGTGATGAGTGTAAAGGTCAGTGATGAGAGTGTGATGGTCAGTGATGTGAGTGTAATAGTCAGTGATGAGTGTGATGGTCAGTGATGTGAGTGTGATGGTCAGTGATGTGAGTGTGATGGTCAGTGATGTGAGTGTAATAGTCAGTGATGAGTGTGATGGTCAGTGGTGTGAGTGTGATGGTCAGTGGTGTGAGTGTGTATGAATGATATGCATGTGTTTAAATGTGTGTGGTGTTGGGAGAATGCTTTGTGCTCTGTTACAGAAGGAGAACTAAACTTTACACAAGAACTGAACTGATCACCCATATTTTACTCAATTATGAAACCATCTTAAAGCATATTTGTTTTATTTATTTTATTTATTTTATTTATTATGAATTTTATGATATGTGATTTGTGTAAATAAAGTTTTATAAAAGTCAAAAAAGTCTACCTCCCCCTCCCACCCTCTCTCCCTTTCTTTCTCCTCCATCCCTCTCCCTCCCTCTCTCCCTCCTGCTCTCTCCTCCCTCCCTCCTGCTCTTTCCTCTCTCTCTCTCTCTCTCTCTCTCTCTCTCTCTCTCTCTCTCTCTCTCTCTCTCTCTCTCTCCTTCTAGTGAAAAGAACACACAGGATGTGTAATGTGTAGGAACTGAGAGAGTGAAGTGTGTGTCATTGTGTATCTGCAGGTTGTTTGATTGTGGAGTATCAGATGAAGGCTGTGCTGCTCTCACTTCAGCTCTGAGATCAAACCCCTCACACCTGAGAGTACTCTATCTTTCTGGGAATAAAGTAGGAGACTCAGGAGTGAAGTGTCTCTCTGATCTGAAGGATGATGAACGTTACAAACTACAGACACTGGAGTGAGTAATAATCTGTTTTATATAAACACTGAAACTGATGTAGTGATTAGTGTTATTTACTACATTAGCGTTATTTACTACATTAGTGTTATTTACTTCATTAGCGTTATTTACTACATTAGTGTTATTTAATACATTAGCGTTATTTACTACATTACAGTTATTTACTTTTACTACATCAGTGCTATTTACTACATTAGAATTATTTACTACATTAGTGTTATTTACTACATCAGTGTTATTTACTACATTAGCGTTATTTACTACATTAGCGTTATTTACTACATCAGTGTTATTTACTACATCAGCGTTATTTACTACATTAGCGTTATTTACTACATTAGCGTTATTTACTACATCAGTGTTATTTACTACATTAGCGTTGTTTACTACATCAGTGTTATTTACTACATTAGTGTTATTTACTACATTAGTGTTATGCACTACATCAGTGTTATTTACTACATTAGTGTTATTTATCAGCGTTATTTACTACATTAGTGTTATTTACTACATCAGTGTTATTTACTACATCAGCGTTATTTACTACATTAGCGTTATTTACTACATTAGCGTTATTTACTACATCAGTGTTATTTACTACATTAGCGTTGTTTACTACATCAGTGTTATTTACTACATTAGTGTTATTTACTACATTAGTGTTATGCACTACATCAGTGTTATTTACTACATTAGTGTTATTTATCAGCGTTATTTACTACATTAGTGTTATTTACTACATTAGAGTTATTTACTACATTAGTGTTATTTACTACATTAGCGTTATTTACTACATTAGAGTTATTTACTACATTAGAGTTATTTAGTACATTAGCGTTATTTACTACATTAGTGTTATTTACTACATTAGCGTTATTTACTACATCAGCATTATTTACTACATTACTGTTATTTACTACATTAGTGTTATTTACTACAATAGTGTTATCTACTACATCAGCGTTATTTACTACATTACTGTTATTTACTACAATAGTGTTATTTACTACATCAGCGTTATTTACTACATCAGTGTTATTTACTACATAGGTGTTATTTACTACATTATTAGCGTTATTTACTACATTATTAGCGTTATTTACTACATTAGTGTTATTTACTACATGAGCATTATTTACTACTATTTTACAGCGTTATTTACTTACTACGTTAGCGTTATTTATTTACTACATTAG
Source organism: Silurus aristotelis (assembly GCF_946808225.1). Taxonomy (NCBI): domain Eukaryota; kingdom Metazoa; phylum Chordata; class Actinopteri; order Siluriformes; family Siluridae; genus Silurus; species Silurus aristotelis. The sequence goes on along the minus strand of NC_139588.1, from coordinate 3,673,663 downwards.
CTGTATTTATTTACTACATTATTGTTATTTACTACATAAGAGTTATTTACTACATTAGTGTTATTTACCACATTAGCGTTATTTACTACATGGTGTGGTATAAATGTCCATGATAGAGGGGAGAGAGACTCCGGTGATCTCAGCTGTTCTCACTATCCTCTGTAGGGTCTTGCGATCCGAGACGGTGCAGTTCCTAAACCAGCCAGTGATGCAGCTGTTCAAGAGGCTCTTAATGGTCCCTCTGTAGTACGTTGTCTGGATGGGGTAGAGAGATGAGCTTTCCTCAGCCTTTTCAGGATGTAGAGACGCTGCTAGGCTTTCTTGGCGATGGAGCTGTTGTTGAGTGACAAGGTGAGGTTATTCGCCAGATGAACACCAAGGAATTTGGTGCTCCACGTTCAGAGACAGGTTGTTGGCTCCATACCAGGCTGTTACCCGTTGCACCTCCTCTCTGTATGCTGACTTGTCGTTCTTGCTGATGAGACCCACCATGGTCGTGTCATCTGCAAACTTGATGATGTGATTTGAGCTGTGCATTGCTACACAGTTGGAAGTCAGCAGAGTGAACAGCAGTGGACTGAGAACACAGCCCTGAGGTGCCCCAGTGCTCAGTGTGGTGGTGCTGGAGATGCTGTTTCCGATCCGGACTGACTCCAGTTACAGAGAGAAGTGTTCAGGCTCAGTAGGTTCAGCTTCTCAATCAGGTGCTAAGGGATGATCGTGTTGAATGCTGAACTGAAGTCTATCAACAGAGTTTGTACATGAGTCCTTGTTGTATAGGTGGGTGAGGGTCGTCTCCAAGCAAGTGGGACAATGGCGCTGCTCAGGGAGACGTTGAAGATGTCGGTGAAGACATCCGCTAGCTGTTGTGCACATTCCTTGAACACTCTTCCACGAATGTTGTCTGGTCCAGCAGACTTCCGTGGGTTAACTCCGCACAGAGTTTTCCTCACTTCTAACCACCACTTCAGCTGTGGTTAGACAGAGCACCTGGTCACTGGGAGGAGGGGTGGTCTTCCTCGCTGCCATGTTGTTCTGCACCTCGAACCGGGCGTAGAAGTCATTCAGCGCATCTGGGAGGGAGGAGTCACGGTCACAAGCAGGTGATGTCTTCTAGTTCGTGATCGCCTGGATGCCCTGCCACATGCGCCAGGTGTCTCCACTGTCCTGGAAGTGGTCATGGATTCTCTTGGCGTGTGTGCGCTTTGTCTCTCTGATGGCATGGGACAGTTTGGCCCTTGCTGTCTTCAAGGCCGTCTTGTTCCATTGCGCTGTAGGTGGAGTCTATTGATTTTAGCAGCCCACGCACCTTGGCGGTCATCCACGGCTTCTGGTTGGATCGTGTAGTGATGGTCTTGGAGATCATCAATGCACTTGCCGATGCAGCTGGTCACTGTTGACGTGTACTCCTCCAAGTTCATGAAGTCGCCGTTGGTTGCAGCTTCCCTGAACATGTCCCAGTCAGTGCATTCAAAGCAGTCCTGGGGAGCAGACATGGATCCTGCTGGCCAGGTTCTCACCTGCTTTCGAGCTGGTCTTGAATGCCTGCTGAGTGTGCTGGGATCAGCATAACATGAATGTGGATTGAGTACCCGAGGTGGGGGCGTGGCTTCGCCCGGTATCCTCCCCGGATGTTTGTGTAAACAACATCCAGCATGTTTTCTCCTCTGGTTGCAAATTCCACATTCTGATGAAATTTAGGAAGCAACAGTCCTGAGATTTGCATGATTTAAATCTCCGGCGACAAATAAAACATGTTCGGTGAAAACAGAGTACAGACACACAAGATGTGTACAGATCACAAAGTTTAGCACAAATTTGGAGGCACACAGTTATAAAGGATGAATCTGGATGCAGTGAAATAAAAATTTTCCTTCATTTGAACCAGGAAACCCAAACCTGTTCCAGCATAATAATGCCCCTGTGCACAAAGCCAGCATTATGAAGACATGTTTTACATGGGTTAGAGGGGAAGATCTCCTGCTATAGAGCTCTGATGCTCAACCCTATTGAACACCTTTGGGATGAATTGGAATGCTAAGTTTTCGGACACTTAGTTTTTTTTTTTTCTTTTCACATGTGGACTAAATGTGAGACGGCACTGTGCAGCTGCAGAAGAACTCGCAATAGTGGCGGAGAAATCAAGCCTTACAGATGCTTTGTTGGAAGTGTAGGACACTTTTCAGAGCTGTGTGTCAGAGTGAAATGACTCGAGAATTTAATTTTGACACTGGTTATCTTTTTGTAAAAATGAACTACACCTCGCACGTTTTGTGTGATTTTGTGAGAGATCTTGTGTTTGCAATGTTGGAGAATATAATAAAGGTTTGTATGGAGAATTGACGGTGGTTTGTATTGTATACTGGTAAATCTCTGCTGTTAGTTGGTACTTATGCCTTTTGTTGTTAGCAAACGTACATTTTTATAGCATGCCTTCATCAAACAAATCGCGGCAACGCTGTTGTGTAAAAAAAACCTCAAAAAACACGTGCATGTACATTCTCATTTATTAACGCACATCATGTACATAAAGAAATTTCAAGCACGTTAATATATTGCCCCAATATTGGTTTTCGTTTATCTCGATCATCAGTTATCTCGATGCTTTTTGGCGTCCCCTAGGCCGGCGACATAACCGGGTTGTACTAAAGTGTCCACGAACATATAGTGTATGCCAGTGCTGATCTGTTATTTATTAAACAATCTGAAATAAACACTTGTTTGTTAAAGATGCTCAGGTCAGAACACACCTGCTAAAAAAACCTTAAACCATTAATTTTAGTTGACACTGATTCTCTTTTTAGGTTTGACGATTTACCAGGTACATCATCAGGTGGGTGATTATTAACTGTTCATAAATTGAATCATTGATTTATATTAATTATTTCTTTCTGTTTCTTCTTCTTCTTCTTTCGGCTGCTCCCATTAGGGGTCGCTACAGCGGATCATCTGTCTCCATACCACCCTGTCCTCTACATCTGCCTCTTTTACACCAACTACCTGCATGTCTTCCCTCCCCACATCCATGAACCTCCTCCTTGGCCTTCCTCTTTTCCTCCTACCTGGTGGCTCCATCCTCAGCATTCTTCTACCAATATAATTCATGTCCCTCCTCTGCGCATTTCCAAACCATCTTAATCTCGCCTCCCTCACCTTGTCACCAAAACATCCTACGTGCGCTGTCCCTCTAATAAGCTCATTTGTGATCTTATCCATCCTCGTCACTCCCAACAAAAACCTCAACATCTTCAGCTCTGCTACCTCCAGCTCCACCTCCTGTCTTTTACTCAATGCCACTGTCTCTAATCCATACAACATCGCAGGTCTCACCACAGACCTATAAACTTTCCCTTTCATTTTTGCAGATACCCTATTATCACAAATCACTCCTGTCACTCTTCTCCACCCTGCCTGCACTCTTTTCTTCACTTCTCTAAAACACTCTCCATTTCTTTGCACTGTTGAACCCAGGTACCTGAATTCCTCCACCTTCTCCAGCTCTTCTCCCTGCAACCGCACAACTCCACTGCCCTCCCTCTCATTCACACACATGTACTCTGTCTTACTCCTACTGAGTTTCATTCCCCTTCTCTCCAGTGCAAATCTCCACCTCTCCAGGCTCTTCTCAACCTGCTCCCTACTCTCAGAGCAAATCACAATATCATCCGCAAACATCATAGTCCAGGGAGACTCCTGTCTGACCTCGTCCATCAACCTGTCCATCACCACTGCAAACAGGAAGGGGCTCAGGGCCGATCTTTGATGCAGTCCAACCTTCACCCTGAACCCGTCTGTTGTTCCTACTGCACACTTTACTGCTGTCACACTGTCCTCATACATGTCCTGCACCACCCTCATATACTTCTCTGACACACCTGACTTCCTCATACAATACCACAACTCCTCTCTTGGCACCCTGTCGTACGCCTTCTCTAAATCCACAAATACACAATGCAATTCCTTCTGTCCTTCTCTATACTTCTCTATCAACATTCTTAATGCAAATAAGGCATCTGTGGTGCTCTTCCTCGGCATGAAACCATACTGTTGCTCACAAATGGTCACCTATTCTCTCAGCCTGGCTTCCACTACTCTTTCCCATAACTTCATGGTGTGACTGATCAACTTAATTCCCCTGTAGTTACTGCAAGACTGCACATCTCCTTTATGCTTAAAGATCGGTACCAGCACACTTCTTCTCCATTCCTCAGGCATCTTCTTACCTTTTAAAATCCTGTTAAATAATCTGGTCAAAAACTCCACTGCCATCTCTCCTAAACATCTCCACGCTTCTACCGGTATGTCATCTGGTCCAACCGACTTTCCACTCTTCATCCTCCTAATCGCTTCTCTCACTTCCTCCTTACTAATCCTATCCACATCCTGCTTCACCAACTCCACATCATCCAACCTTCTCTCTCTCTGATTTTCCTCATTCATCAGCTGCTCAAAATACTCCCTCCACCTTCTCAACACACTATCCTCACTAGTCAACACATTTCCCTCTCCATCCTTTACTGTTCTAACTTGCAGTACATCCTTTCCAGCTCGGTCCCTCTGCCTGGCCAATCGGTACAAATCCTTTTCTCCTTCCTTAGTGTCCAACCTCTCATACAGCTCCTCATATGCCTTTTCCTTGGCTCTCACCACATCCCTCTTTACCTGCTGCCGCATCTCCTTGTACTCCTGCCTACTTTTCTCATCACTCTGTCTGTCCCACTTCTGTTTTGCCAACCTCTTTCTCCTTATGCTCTCCTGCACTTCCTCATTCCACCACCACATCTCCTTGTCTTGCTTTCTAATTCCAGATGTCACACCAAGTACTTTTCTAGCTGCCTCCCTCATCACTCCTGCAGTAGTTGCCCAATCATCCAACACCTCCTTAACACCACTGAGCCTCTGTCTGACCTCTTCCCTGAACCTCACACTACACTCTTCCTCCTTCAGTTTCCACCATCTTATTCTTCTTTCAGTCCTCACTCTCCTCCTCTTCTTCTTCGCCTCCAAAACCATCCTACAGACCACCATTCGATGCTGTCTAGCTACACTGTCCCCTGCCAACACCTTACAGTCTCCAATCTCCTTTAGGTTGCATCTCCTGCATAGCACATAGTCCACCTGTGTGCACCTTCCTCCACTCTTATACGTCACCCTATGATCCTCCTTCTTCTTAAAATAAGTGTTCACCACTGCCATTTCCATCCTTTTAGCAAAATCCACCACCATCTGCCCTTCCACATTTCCCTCCTTAAAACCATTCCTACCCATCACCTCCTCATCGCCTTTGTTCCCTTCATCCACATGCCTATTAAAGTCTGCCCCAATCACCAATCGTTCTTTCCTAGGTACACCATCTACCAATTCATCTAATTCACTCCAGAATCTTTCCTTCTCCTCCATCTCACAGCCAACTTGTGGAGCATAGGCACTGATGACATTTATCATCATCCCTTCAACTTCCACCTTCACGATCATCACCCTATCAGAAACTCTCTTCAACTCCACTACACTCTTACTGTACTCTTCCTTCAGAATCACCCCTACACCATTTCTCTTTCCATCCAAACCATGATAAAACAGTTTAAATCCACCTCCAATGTTCCTGGCCTTACTCCCTTTCCACTTGGTCTCCTGAACACACAGCATATCTACCTTTCACCTCTTCATCATATCAGCTACCTCTCTCCCTTTACCCGTCATAGTACCAACATTTAAAGTACCAACCCGAACCTCCACTCTCCTACATTGCTCCTTTCCCTGCCGTCTCTGTAGACGTCTTCCTCCTCTCCTTCTCCTCCTTCGGCCAACAGTAGCCCAATTTCCACCGGTACCCTGTCGGCTAACGATACCTGTGGCGGTCGTTGTTAACCCGGGCCTCGACCAATCCGGTATGAAATTCTCATTTGTGATCCGCATATTTGATTTGGCGCATATTTTACGCTGGATGCCCTTCCTAACGCAACCCTCCCCATTTACCCGGGCTTGGGACCGGCACTAAGAGTGCACTGGCTTGTGCATCCATAATGGCTGGGTTAATTATTTATTTCTGTTTAATATACAAAAATTTAAATTTCAGATTCTTAGTACAGATTAACATTTTTCAAGTCGCTAAGGAATTAAACATTTCTGTGTTTTGTTTCTTTTTGGTAATAGAGCATTTAAAACAGACAACTGAGGAACTTGTACACATTAGATCAACATCTACACAAAGCCCTAACCCTGTACAGGTAAGCATTTTTAAAAATAACTCTTCTATGTTTCTTTTCCCTGACAATGAGCAGCTATTCTGAAAGACACAAGACTCAGCTGTATGGACATCAAATGAAAGTTAATTCTACCACCTGAATGCCAGAACAGAGCAAAGTCTGTAAGCATGTCTTGTTTTTACCCTGAGAGTTGGTGGGACCAGTTGAGCAGTGGTTGAGGATAAGAGGGAGCCTAGTGCAGTGCAGGGTGAGGTAAGTTCTGAGAGAATAGGGGGTGCTAGTCTGTTTCTGGCTTTGTATGGCATCAGGATTTTAACCTGATAGCCTTCGACCACAGCTTTTGGGACTCACAGCTGAAAATGCATTATCTAAATTTAAATGTTAACAGTTCCCGATACAAGTGTGCTACATATCTTTTAAACACAATTTAAATATCTTTGAAAAAAAGACACGTTGAGCTTTACTGTTCATTATTCAAAGTTAAAAAGTTATAAAAAGATAAGTTATAGATGATGAAAGACTTTGAATATAAATGTCTTGCATTGAAAAAACATTCTTCATATATAAATACATGAAATCAGTCCTGGAGCAATACAGAAAAGTACAGTGGAACCTCAGTTTAGAAACTCCCCGGCATACGTATAATTCAGGTTAGGAATCGCAGTTCATCAAAATTTTTGCCCCTGGTTACGAACAAAATTTCGGGTTACGAACGTCGCGCACCAAAAAATCGCAGGCAATTTGGTTCTTTTCGTATCGCCAACCACGCTCTCCCACACAGCTCATCGCATCAGTTAGCGTCCTGTGTAGATGTCAGGGATCCACCTGCCACGCCCCCCTTTGGTGTCTCTCTATGCCTCCGCTCTCCCTAGAGCTCCAGGTTTAACCACACACACCTGGGGCTCATCATCAATCATGCCTCCACTCTCTCTGGAGCTCCAGGCTCAACGATGCACGCCTGAAGCTCATCATCACTCCACTCTGTTCCTACATAAACCCCTTACTCACTTTCACACACCGTTCGTTATTTTATGTGTTTATGGTTTCATGCAGGACTCTTTATGTTCCGCTTGTTCCGGACTCCAAGATCCTGCACCGGCTGCGCGTTGCCTTTCAGCGCCTCTTGGATCAGCTACGCTATTCCCCAAGCGCACCTCGAGCTCTTTCTACCCAAAGACTGCCGTGCGTGTGTGCTTGTGTGTTTCTCTCTCTCTCACTCGCTCTCGTCATAGAAACCTGAGCGAGCCGTACTTCGGCTTTCGCCTCCGTTTCATTCGCACCGTGACAGTAGAGCATTGTCTCAGCGTTCGTGTTAACACTGTGTCTTCATTTCATTGATATTCATTAATATTCTATAATATAATATAATAATAAGATTCTCCTTCCAAACAATAACTCTCCCTCCTCCCCCTTTTACGAACGTGGTCTTCATCATGCCAGCAGCGAGTCTTCTCAAAGGGAAAATACCCAGTAAAGATAATGTTTTCCTCTTTTATATGTTTTTATATGGTATGATTTCAATATAACATGTTAAAAGTAAATAATATTAGTGAATATTGGCTTTATTTTTATTTTTAAAGTAATATTTTTGGTTGTCCAGAACGAATTACCTGTTCTAAATTCTTTCTGTTCTTTCTTATGGGGAAATTCGTATCGGGATACAAACTTTTCAGGTTACGAATAAAGTACCGGAACGAATTAAATTTGTAACCCGAGGTTCCACTGTACTGGGTTGAAAGCCACATGTCTCATGAGTTTATATTTCACAATTTATGAAGATATCATAAAAAAATGAGATTCCTGTAACATTTATCTGAGACTGTGTCTAAACCTTTTCTCCTCCCCCTGTTTGAGAGAGACCTGCATACAGTCTGCATAGCAATAAACTGCTGATCAGTAAAAGCTTTTGTTCTACATGTTTGGTATTGATATTGAGTTATTATTCATATTGATGACCAGGTAGCAGACAAGCTCTTGTTTTACGGTCATCTTCTTTTTCTTTCGGCTGCTCCCATTAGGGGTCGCCACAGTGGATCATCCGTCTCCATACCACCCTGTCCTCTACATCTGCCTCTTTCACACCAACTACCTGCATGTCTTCCCTCACCACATCCATGAACCTCCTCCTTGGTCTTCCTGCTTTCCACCCACTTTACCCTGCCTGCACTCTTTTTTTTACTTCTCTATCACACTCTCCATTACTTTGCACTGTTGACCCCAGGTACCTGAACTCATCCACCTTCTCCACCTCTTCTCCCTGCAACCGTACCACTCCACTTCCCTCACTCTCATTCACACACATGTACTCTGTCTTACTCCTACTGATTTTCATTCCCCTCCTCTCCAGCGCATATCTCCACTTCTCCAGGCTCTTCTCAACCTGCTCCCTACTCTCACCACAAATCACAATATCATCCGCAAACATCATAGTCCATGGAGACTCCTGTCTGACCTTTGTCCGTCAACCTGTCCATCACCACTGCAAACAGGAAAGGGCTCAGGGCCGATCCTTGATGCAGTCCAACCTTCACCTTGAACCAGTCTGTCGTTCCTACTGCACACTTCACTGCTGTCACACTGTCCTCATACATGTCCTGCACCACCCTCACATACTTCTCTGACACACCTGACCTTCTCATACAATACCACAACTCCTCTCTTGGCACTCTGTTGTACGCTTTCTCTAAATCCACAAATACACAATGCAGCTCCTTCTGTCCTTCTCTATACTTCTCCATCAACGTTCTCAAAGCAAATAAGGCATCTGTGGTGCTCTTCCTTGGCATGAAACCATACTGCTGCTCACAGATGGTCACCTCTTCTCTCAGCCTGGCTTCCACTACTCTTTCCCATAACTTCATGGTGTGACTGATCAACTTAATTCCCCTGTAGTTACCGCAGGTCTGCACATCTCCCTTATGCTTAAAGATCGGTACCAGCAAACTCCTTCTCCATTCCTCAGGCATCCTCTCACCTTCCAAAATCTTGTTAAACAATCTGGTTAAAAACTCCACTGCCATCTCTCCTAAACATCTTCATGCTTCTATCGGTATGTCATCTGGTCCAACCGTCTTTCCACTCTTCATCCTCTTAATCGCTGCTCTCACTTCCTCCATACTAATCCTATCCACTTCCTGCTTTACTAACTCCACATCATCCAACCTTCTCTCTCTCTCATTTTCCTTGTTCATCAGCTGCTCAAAATACTCCCTCCATCTTCTCAACACACTCTCCTCACTAGTTAACACATTTCCATCTCTATCCTTTATTGCTCTAACTTGCAACACGTCCTTCCCAGCTCGATCTCTCTGCCTGGCCAATCGGTACAAATCCTTTTCTCCTTCCTTAGTGTTCAACCTCTCATACAGCTCCTCGTATGCCTTTTCCTTGGCTTTCGCCACATCCCTCTTTACCTGCTATCTCCTTGTACTCCTGCCTACTTTTCTCATCACCCTGTCGATCCCACTTTTGTTTTGTTAACGTCTTTTCCTTATGCTCTCCTGCACTTCCTCATTCCACCACCACGTCTCTTTCTCTTCCTTTCTAATTCCAGATGTCACACCAAGTACCTTTCTAGCTGCCTCCCTCATCACTCCTGCAGTAGTTTCCCAATCATCCAGCACCTCTTCACCACCACCGAGCCTCTGTCTGACCTCTTCCCTGAACCTCACACTACACTCTTCCTCCTTCAGTTTCCACCATCTTATTCTTCTTTCAGTCCTCACTCTCCTCCTCTTTTTCTTTGCCTCCAAAACCATCCTACAGACCACCATCTGATGCTGTCTAGCTACACTGTCCCCTGCCAACACCTTACAGTCTCCAATCTCCTTCAGGTTGCATCTCCTACATAGAACATAGTCCACCTGTGTGCACCTTCCTCCACTCTTATACGTTACCCTATGATCCTCCTTCTTCTTAAAATACGTGTTCACCACTGCTGTTTCCATCCTTTTAGCAGAATCTACCACCATCTGCCCTTCCACATTTTCTCTCCTTCAGGCCATACCTACCCATCACCTCTGTTCCCCTCACCTACATGTCCATTAAAGTCTGCCCCAATCACCAATCCTTCTTTCCTAGGTACACCATCTACCACTTCATCTAATTCACTCCAGAATCTTTCCTTCTCCTCCATATCACAGCCGACTTGGTTTGAAATGATTGGTGGTGCAGAACAAAATGTCACAATGACACCTGCCTTTAGAGTGGAGGCTTAAACCAGACACTCCGTCTTTCTATGACTTTTTTATTTTTATTTAATTTTAATTTTTTTTGTGTTTTTTCACATTATATTCTACCAGCCATATTTGTTTTTTTTACCACCAAGATGTTGTTTTTTTATGCAAAAGTTATTCAGAAAGACACAAACACCAGCTGTCAAGTTCTTTGATGTAAACAAGGGTAAACATTTAAATGACAACACTATTGTTTGTTTGGAGCAGAAATGCTTTACAGCATGTTGTTCACTGGACCCTTAATCTTTCCTAATAAACCGGAATTAGCAGCAGTGGATGTGATTGTGACTCTTTATTACAATAATAATGTAAGTAGTGCGTTTGTGGGGGAGTGGTGGCTCCAGCGGTTAAGGCGCTGGGTTAACGATCGGAAGGTCGGGGGTTCAAGCCCCGGTATCGCCAAACTGCTACTCTTGGGCCCTCGAGCAAGGCCCTTAACCCTCTATGCTCCAAGGGACCCTTACGAGAAAAATAAACCAAGGACCGTGACGTCGGAGCGACGTGTGGCCGCCTTCCCGTGGGCTCACCACCTGCAGGAGGGACAGTAAGGGACCGGTGCTGAGAGGATTGGGCAGCAGTCGAAGGCGGGGGCCTTGACAGCCCGATCCCTGGACACGGAGAAGTGTCTGGGGAATCTGCTTAGACTGCTGCCCCCGTGACCCGAATTACGGATAAGCGGGAGAAGATGAATGAATAGTGCTTTTGTAGTAGTAGTAGTTTTTAATTCATGTTGTTTTTGTTGTGTACTGATTACACACATTCAGCAAATACATTCGTTATATACGTTTTTTATTGAAAAACAGAGATCTGAAATCGCTGCTTGAGACTTAGAGATTTAGAATGATTTATAGTTAGTCATGTTACTCTTCTCCCTTTTTATTTCATCTATTGTTAAACATTAACACCTGAGAACACTGGGATATCGGTCATGCTGGCGCTAAAGACTAAGAAGTTAAATCTAATGCATCCAGCTACAGGAGGAGAGGGAGGACCAGTTTAATAATGTTTAGGAATATGTAAAGGACATAAGATAGTGGATGCTTGTTAGCTGTTTTCAGAGGGTTATAATATTTATAAATGCTTTAAATAAATATCAGTGAAAAATCTGTCCTGAAGAAAAGCTTTATTCAATATAAACAGTGCTGTTGAGACAGCTGTGCCAAACACTGGTCAACAAATTTGATGAAAAGTTTTAATTCCTCTCCAATAATTAGTGAGACAACTATATTATAACACGCTGAACACAAATTTGTATTTGTAATTGGTGTGTTTTAATCTTGAATGTGTGTAATGTTCTATCTGATCTGTTTAGGGGCACTCAGGGGAAACAGACATGTTTACTCCTGAATTAGGTAAAGACCACCATGAGGACTGGAACAGTGGATACAGGTAGCACATATGCTAAAGGCGTTAAAGTGAATTTTTGATGTTACAACATAAAACTAATCCAGATTTTAGTTCTTAAATGTTTTTTTTCTTTGGCTCTACAGGTTTCATTGTTCTCGTGCTGGGCAGTTTGAGTGTAAATACACCAACCTTGTGTTTGAGATGAAGGAGAAAGCTGAAGTGTTATACAGTATATTGTCCTGGGGCAGTGTTCAGTTAGACGGCATGGGACAGATGCAGCCTGCAGGACCCCTGTACAACATTGACTGCTCCGAGGGGTCAATGTGTAAACTGCATCTTCCTCACTGTGATATAAATTCTGGTAAGGTCATTTAAGATCAAAGTTTAACTGTTGTATTGTTTTTATGATTTATAATCACACATTTGATATCACCCAAATGAGAATGAGTTCCCCTTTTGAGTCTTCACCCCAGACTTGCTCATCGGGGCAAAATACATATAATTCACTTATCTTTACATTTTTTATTCTAGAATTCTTACATTCTGTAAAGCTGCTGAGACGATGTCTATTGTAAAATGGTGTATAAATAAACATGAAATCAATCGTAAGTAATCCAGTGTAACTAACTCTAAGAAAAGAGTAAATAAGGTAATCCTTTTGAGCTCCATTTTGTTTGGTCTCTTCCGTTAATGTGGTATAGTCCTTTAACTCCGCCCCCATAGTGGACCGTTAATCTCGCATGTAGAAAGGTGGGACTAGTTAGTGAGACGCACACATGGAAACGGAAAGACCTCATGTCGCTAAAATGCTCTGAAATCGTACAAATTTCTCAAGAAAAGTAAGGGATAATTAAGCACCTAGCTGGAATGGGAACAAGCTCTCATTGTCTGGCTGGGGGTTTGCTACATCCAGGACATAAGTAATTATAAGTAATCCAGTTTACAAGATGTTCGTGCACAATATGGCAGTGAAGAACAGCTCGAAATGAAGCTGAGAGCATTAAAACAGTGTAACGTCTTTTCCATAATCACTTTTCATCATTGACATGTTAAAACTGTTATTGATGTTTGCAGAGCAAAACTGACTGAATGGATCAAAATAACCCAGAATGAAAGCTTAAATAAAATAACGCTGTTTAACAAAATAACGCTTATATATAACGTTATATATAACACTTATTATATTTATAATTCTGCTGCTCTGAATCACATAGAGATAAAGTAGTGCCAGAAGATAACATTTACATGAGGTATAATAAATGTTAATTACTCAAGCTGTTCTTATTAACTCCTGATGCAAATAAATCTGTACAATATCTGTCTCCCTCTGTATGAAACTGTATCAGGAGGTTACTATGGTTAGTTATTTATAAGCAGCACATACATTTAGAACTGATTACAAAATATCTGTGTTGAACTTCCAGCCAATCACAATCCATTACTCACACTGCCCCAGGGGTAAGTGATTATCTGCCGATGCTGGTATTGTTTATCTTTCTCAGCTTTTTTTTGTTCATGTGTTGCAGATAAAAATCAGACTGAACTGGCTGTGGCACATTTCTCTGATGGGAATGTGGAGATCATTCAGCCTCTAAAAGTGACAGAGACACATGTGATCATAGACATAAAAAATCTCTCTCTCTTCGGACTCCTAATAAAAAAAAATTTTTTCGAGGACAAACCGATCAAGGCACAGGTCCTTCTATTCTACAAAGAAATCCCTGGAAGGACAAAGAAGAGAAAGCTGCACATGCACTTATTGCCCAAAAATGTTCCTGTTATAGAGGTAACCTGCTTTAATTAATCACTCGATGCCTAACCGTGTTTTTTAATACGTATTTAATTATTCAAAGAATTTTAAAATAACTCATATTTAGAAATGAATTCAAATATATCCATTCTTAAGGTGCAGAATCAATTTCAGCACAACATGTATATTCAGAGCAGTTCCACCTGTCACCTGGTCCCTACAAAACCCTACAGGCCACGCTGTGAGCATTATAAATGTCAGCCGCAGGTAAACTCCACTCCACATGTGTAGAGAAATCAGACTGTTTGGTTTTTAGTTTGCATTCTGGAGCAGTCTGTTCACACGTCTTTGGGTTCTTTAGACTGAGATATTTGAGCTTGACTCTGCCCCCAACTATCACCCCACATTTGAGGTGATACTTTCTGATGAAGCTGAAGAACTCACACTGGGACTTTTGGATGAACATGACCAGGAGGTGTGGGCATCTCGCCAGGTCTTTCTTACAGGTAGCCAAAAGTTCATTTCAGTACATTAATCCAGTATAACACACCAGAAGTCCACTTCCTTCTGGCATGGAGAAATGTACCTTCAGCTGTTTAAATAAAGGATGCCCCCACGGATGCTGTAAATTCCAAAATATTCTTAAGGCTTAATGTTGTCTTCTCCTCATAGCTGTGTATTTATACTGAAGTTTACACTTTCTATCTCATCACTTTAGGTTACAAGAGCCAAGAAGCCAATTCACCCCAAATGGTGAAAACAGGTAAAATATCCTAAAACTTTAGCACTTTCAGCTGTTCTTCCCAAATGCATCTACATATTTTTACCAAAACATCAAAATGTTAATCTGTCTTTCAGCTGCTGACTTTGTGGATAAACACAGACACATTCTGATACAGAAAGTTTCTTCAGTAATGGAGATTGCAGATGGTCTCCTATCCAAGGAAATTATTAATGATGAAATGTACAGTACAATCAGTGCAGCAGCTACATCACAGGAGAAAATGAGAATCTTGTACACCAACTGCCTCACCTTCAGAGCTGTGAAAGAAGAATTTTATATAATTCTAAAGAAGAAACATCCTCACTTAGTGGATGAGCTGGAGAATGGGTCAAGCAATGCTTAAAGGAACCTCAAAGAGAAAGTGGTAGCTCAGTTATTAAGGTTCTAGCTGACGCAGTATCACCATGAGTTATTCTAGACTTCCCTTCAGCTCCTGTTTCTCCCCACAGAACTGTCGCTCACTCAGTGTTTTTTGTTTTAATGCACCACTCTGTGTATCTCTACATTCTCCAGCAGGAGATCAGCAGTTTCTGAAAAACTCAAACCAAACCATCTGGTACTAAAGACCATGTTACGGAGATCAGACTTTTCTTTATTCTGATGTTTGATGTGAAAATTATCTGAAGATCTGGACCAGTATCTGCAGGAGTTTATACACTGCAGCGCTGAACTGCATACATGTGAAGGTGTACAGGTGTCCCTAATAAAATGGCCAGTGTTTTTATCAAAACTGATGTACAAATGTAAAAATGGACAAATTTACCATTTGAATTACCATTCAAACATTTTATAATTTTTTTTTTTATAATTTGTTGTCATTTTTGAAAGCATTGCTATACTATAGAAAATATTGGAACTTCAATAAAATCGATTTTTTCACAAATTAATCCTTTACTGACCTTCATCACTCCTCTGTCCTCTTCAGGAGATGCTAACACAGCTACAAGCTAACTCCACCGCATTTCTGACAGGATTTTTAAAAACCATTTTATTCACATAAAATTTTATGGCAGTTTATTTAAATATCCTGAAAGAATCAGGGTTTATGAGGCAGAGATTAAATCAGATTTTTATTAAAATAAATTTAGCAGCTGAAACACTCACAATTATTTTAACCATCTATGTATTAATTATTAGCACTACTGTTTTTTTTATTTCATACATGAATAAAAAGATAAATCTAATAAAGAGCAGCATTTTCAATCTCCCACATCTGAGGCAGTGGATGATTCCTGTTTTGATGTGTCGTTTACAAGCGAGTCGGTTATTTGAATCGGATCTCTGAACCAGCTCTTCATAGTCAAACCTGAAGAGTCAAACAATAGATCAACTCAAAAAGGTTAAAAAAATAAAAAATAAAAAAAATAAAATAAAAAAAAGGCATAAAAAAACATTTAACGTTTAAAATGAGAATTATAAAAAGTTTTAAATAATAATTATAGAAATAAGGTTTTCAGTTTTAAATGAGAATTAAAAAAATTATTATTATTATTATTAATTATGGAATCAAGGTTTTAGTTTTAGTTTTAAATGAGATTTATAGAAACAAGGTCCTGGATTACCTTTCCTTGAAACTATAATGCAGGAGAATCGGTTCTTGCATCATCACCAAAAAAGAATCATGAATTCATGAAATGAATAAATTTTTAATAAGTGGAAAACATATGAAATATATGCAGCCAATCATTACAATCTTTGTATTCTAAATCCATAAACATCTGTTTTACCTCTTCTTGTCGGGAGCCGCCCCTGGGGGAGGGGGTACTTCAGGGAACCAACAGTTAGTTGCAGCTCTACATTGAAGTATACAGTGTCACACCAGACCAGGGAGCAGACATTCAGTCTGCAAACATGAGTATATTAATGTTTATTTTTTGGCAAATTACTCGATATTTCGGATTCATGTTGTGTTTTACACCTGCTCTTGTACAAAAATTATTACAAGTAAAACCTTGATGTACGTATGTTTGTACCAACAATCTCGAAAAATTCATCTCAAAAAAGTTTTCTTTAATGTTGTAGTTTTTGATCCAGAATAGACCTGATGGTGGATAATAATCCACAGTTTTAGCCTTTCGGCATGTTAACTTGCAAATATTAATGAAACCAGCAAATGGTCAGTGTTTACCTAATGAAAGTGACTGAAAACTAATTGTATTTATTTTTGTCTTCCTCACCCTCCTGAGTAATATATTAACAAAACAGGAAATGATGATGGACAAACTGCGAATCTTCTTCAAGACCCTTCAGAGTATAAAATCAACTGATTAGTCTGAGACCTGGATTCACAATTTGTTGCCACCTCGAAATTTGAGTTCTCTTCAGGACATGGAGGAAGAGCTGCATAGTGATTCTGACCTCCAGAAACAGTTGGTATGTTGGAATACCATCACATTTCCTAAAACTGAGGTGACAAGCTTAATTGTTTTCAGGACAGGTTCAAAATCAAATATGGTTTATTTTTATAATCTCCGTGCTCAGGGCCGCAGCCTTACGTTTACACACACACACCCCTCTCGTTTCTCCTTAAATGCTCCCTCTGATCATTGCAAGAAAGAGAGAATACACATTAGTCCTAATCCCTTTTAGGTGTGTCATTCCCGTGTATACCTGCTCCCGGCCCCGCCCTTCATTCACAAACCAGCGCTCGGCCACGCCCACCACTGCCACACATGGGTAATGCTGACATCCACTATCCAAAAATTTCTTACTTTCTTTCCTTCTTTCCAACACTTGAACTGACACAGAACAATAAAGTATAAACACAACACAGTGACAGTCTACTAAAAACTACTAAGTTCAGCATAAACAAATAATAAACAAGAAAAAAAAAATACATAAAAATGTGAGCTTCAGAAAATAATCAGGAGGTAACACTATTATTAGTTCAGATGTTTTAGCAGCTGTCTTATGAAGTGCTGATCAAAGAGAATCATAATAGTTTTATATCCATAAAAAAAACTTACATTTTTTTAACTTTACATTTATGAAATACCAAAAATACCATCCAACTCCTTTGACCCTGATTCCCAAATCAAAAACAGTACATGAATTATTTAACATAAAATTGTTGTAAACAGAGAAAACTATCCAAAACAGTTCTTTTAAAAAATCCTTTGCATAATCACATAAAAAAATAAATGATTTTGTTTATTAGACTTATGAAAAAGTAAAGTGAATCACTTCCCTGATCAGAAACTTAGCTACGGTCTTTGCGTCATTCTTGGCAGTAGCTGTTGCCTCCACCCATCTGCTAAACCGATCTATTACTACCAAAATATACCTTTTCCCTTCCTTCCTGTCTGCCATGTCCACAAAGTCCATCATCAAGTGTTAAAATGGTCCCCTTGGTTCAGGAATGTGACTGATTGGTGCTGTGAAATGTTTTCTGACATAACGTGCTGCACATAGTTCACAGGACCTCAGAAATTTGTCCACCATACTGGCCAGATATGGTGACCACCAATTCCTTCGGATTGTGTCTTTTGTCTCCCTACGATTACAGTGATCTACCCCATGTGCTTCAGCAATGAGCTTGGGCAAAAGGGCTAACAGTGCCACCCACACCCCATCAACACTCCTCCATAACCCTGTGTTGGAGTCTTGTACTGCTCCTCGTTTCTTCCACCTCTCTTTCTCTTCCCCACTTGCTACATCCTGATATTCTCCAAGATCTTCTTCTGTCACCTGCCCTCGGACTTCCTCATGCTCTTTATCCTGCACCATCACTTTCACACAGTCCTCGCCTATCGCTGCTCTCTTAGCTGCCTCATCTGCTGCTGCATTACCTCTACTGACTATCTCACCATCAGATTTGTGGGCTTTACATTTCACAATGGCTAATGCCTTTGGAAGCATCATTGCTTTGAGCAAATCAGAAATTGTGGGACCATGCAAAATGGATGATCCATCAGCTCTCTGGAAACCCCTTTGTTCCCAGATAGGTCCAGATGTGTGACATACCCCATGTGCATAGGCTGAATCAGTGAAGCTGAATCACCTTCCCCCTGCTCCCAGCCTACATGCTGCTGTTAAGGCTTTTATTTCTGCCAGTCGGGCAGAGCAAGGTTGTGGCACACTTGCACTAGTTCAGGGGTGGCCAACCCGCGGCTCGCGAGCCGCATGCGGCTCTTTGGCTGGTTTAATGCGGCTCTTACGTTCATATCGAAGTTTGTGTTTGTTTGTTTTTTAATGTGCGTGTTCGCTTCGCTTGCGTTCAATGCAGTATTTTTAAGACTTAAATGAGCTTGCCCCTACTGGGAAACTTTACGGTATATCAGACCTGGGCAAACTACGTCCCGCGGGCCACATCTGGTCCTTTGTATGTCCCTGTCCGGCCCGCGTGAGGCCAATCATAAATTACCGGGATGCACAGAAGATTTTCGGCCGAAATACCTAAATTACCGAAACAACACGGCAGAAACACAATTGTAATGACGCAATAAAAAAGCGCAGCCAGCACACGGTTATCTGGATAAGAGCCAACATGTCTGCGGTGTGCGGATAGCGATTTGCAAAACATGCAATGCTGAAATTTCAAGAGGGGGTGTATCTGAAAAGAGTTTCTTCAAGTCGGGTTTAATTTATCACCTGAAATCCAAACATCCCGATTGCCATTCTAAATATGAGAAGAACGCGGAGCAGAAAAGTAAAGTCAATCCGAGCATGCGCACTCCGTCTGTAGAGGACGTTTTTGAAAAGGCAGGAAAGTTTTTCAGTGAAGGTGCCAAGGCAAAAATGCATAACACAAAAAATTATGGATTTCATTGCCTTTTGAATTGAATTTTTATTTCGGTGCATCCCTAAAATATTATCGTTGGTGTGGCCCTCTGACACAATTCAGGTTTCTCATGTGGCCCCTTGTAAAAAATTTATTGCCCACCCTTGTGGTATATTCATCTCACGCACATGCGCATTTGACGAAAATACCATATTGAACTCAAGCGAAGTGAACACGCACATTAAAAAAAAAACACACAAACAAAGTCTGTGTTTTCTACCCTGAAACACGTGAAATCAAAGCATCGATCTGTTCTGACTGACACCCACGTGAAAGAATTGCTTCGAGTGGCAACAACGGAATACGAGTCAGATTTGAATATGTTTGAGTAACATGCATAGTAAAAGAAAAACACTATTTTAAATGATTAGATTTTTGTTTGTGGACTTGGTTAAAATAAGTGTGTGTGAGACAGTGAACACAATGTTCATTGTTGAAAATGACTGTCCTGTGGTCTTAGAACTGTAGGAGTCAATTTCTGTCATTATGTTGGTGTGTGACATTTACAATAAATCTGGCTGAGCAGAGGTGTGTGTGTGTGCGCGCGTGCGTGTGTGTGTGTGTGTGTGTGTGTGTGTGTAAGAGGAAGAGATGGGTGATGTTCATGTGTGCCCATGTGTATGATGTGGCTCTTTGCGGTAACACAGTAAAAAATGTGGCTCTCGGTCTCTGACTGGTTGGCCACCCCTGCACTAGTTAGTACTTGAAACGAGTCATCTTCCTCCTCGTGCATGACCACAGCATATCCTGCTTTATTGCCACTGTTCGCGCGATAGCACGAACCGTCCACAAACAAAACAATTTGGGCATTTTGCAATGGTTGGTTCTCTAGGTCATCTCTGGCTTTTAGAAATTTCTCTGCTTCTATAATGCATTCATGGCGAATTCCCTCATCTGGTAAGACTACTCGATCAGCTGGGTTGATTGTGAGGCATCTCTCAATTGTTAGTTCTGGTGCAGACAGAATTACATCATACCCTGTCCTATGCGCATTTGTGATCACAAACTTTTGACTTGTCAGCAGAGCATGTAATGCATGTGAAGTGTACAGGGTCACTGGATGACCCATCGTGATTGTTGATGCTTTTTGATAACCAACAGGTATCTCAAATTTCCTACAGGTGGCATTGGGCATTGTATGTCTGAGTTATAGCAACTTCCTTTTCATGGCGAAGCATTGAAGTTTGTCAAAGTGCCATGGACATGTCCTTCAACGAAAACTGAAGATCTTCACAATTTAACATCTCAAAGGTGGAAAGATTACACTGACTAATTTTGGTGTTCTTCTGAATTAATGTCTAGAAGGTTTTGTTAAAATACAATATTTGAAAATGGGAAAAGTGATACAAAATTAGCAGAGAAGCTAAATTGTTTGAGAAGTAACCATCTTTTATTCTGTAAAATTACCTCGAAGTAGTTCACACAGCTGTAGAGAGGAGGCAGATGGATAATCCTCTTAACGACTTCTTTTGTGTATGTGTGCATTATGAGAGCACATTATCATGTGATTATTCATATAGACTGCCTTCACACTAATAGCCATCATCAACACAGAGTGTGAATTCTGGCTACATGTTAGTGTATCTGTTTTATTAGGGCCATCAGGATGTAAAGTTCTGACAATATCAGTGTGAATGCTACATTTCTAAAATTGTCATGATATACTGTAATTGGCATATAGTTTTTGTCCCCTTTATTTTTATGAGGAAATTTAATCTTATTGTATTTTTCTAGTGCTCAAATAAATTATTTATACATTGTCTAAAAGTTTGTCTATTGTGTTGTAATTGTAAAAGCTATGCAGTGGTATGTTAAAGACTAAAATAGTTTGAAGCATACTTAAGTTTAATTATTAGTGTATATATATTGTTGAAACGGACATATGTGATAGGAGATCACAATAATTGCTGTATTTATTAATTAAAAGTATATTTGTTATTTATACTGCTTATATATATATTTTTTGCATGAAATTGGGGAAAACATGATAGGGACAAAAGTAGGGGAAAAGTGTTGTTTCAATGTAGGGTCATGTACTGTGCTGTATGAGTTTGTGGTAATTAAAGTTGCAGGCAACTATTATTGTTTGTTTTATTATTTAGAGCAATATATATTACTGTGTTTGTAAAAAATATATTAAATGAGTCAAAATGTTCATCATTGAACATGTGTATATTTCATTATGTGTGGGAATTTGACAAACATATTGAGAATATTAATAGGACATAAAAGTTACATATAACATAAATGGTAATGATCTTTAAGCATTTGTGTAAGCATTATTAAAGGAAAAGGGATAAATTGTGTCTTAACTTTCTGGATATGTGTAGCATAGGCATCTAAAAAAATATATTTTATATTATTACAAAAGCAATGTTTTAGGAATGCTGGAGGTAAAGTTATAAATATACTTTATGTCTGAAATAAAAGGGGTGTGATTTGTGGTTAGGGGTGTATTTTAGGTGTGTGAGACTCTTTATTCTAATTGGTTTTCAAGGATAAGTTTGTCATAGTGAACTGGTAGTGGTGGTGTTCAGTGCATTGTAGCTGCAGTAAAGCGTGCATCACAATACTGTAAAATGTAAATATTTTGTCATGTTTAATGAGTGTAAATGATTTTTTTTGTTACTTTTGTAGTGAGATATTTATAAATACATTGTTTTGTTGTTGCAGGAAAATGGCATTTACAAGTCCATCCAAAATTCCATGTGTGCAAGGGGAAGTTTGTGTTAAGAGATCAGTTTTGCTTATTAGCAGTAAGTATTATGCATTTTATATTGTGTTAATAAGAGATCATATATAGAGATCAAGATGGCGGCGCGTACACATCGCGAGACTCAGCGTCTCTCCAGATTTGTCGTATTTGTGCTTATTTACGCACTATCCTCCTGTGTGTTTGCGCGATTTTGTCATGCGAGCATATCATTTAACAGACAGGTCACTTTTAGATATTGGTCACATCTGCACAAACTCTGTTTCTGACTTTATTTTCAAATTTGACCAGATACCACCGGAGCTCGTAAGGAAGTCGCATATAAAACATGGTGCACTGTCTCTGTCACTGTTTCTTCTCACTGCTCTGCTGATCTTGAATACCTGATCATTAAGTGTAGAACCTTTTATTTACCACGTGAGTTCACATGCGTTGTTGTGATAGCAGTGTATGTCCCCCCCCGGATGCTAAGGCTAGCATAGCCATGGAAGAACTAAGTTCTGCTATCAACAAACTGCAGACAGTGCATCCTGATGGAGCCGTTATTGTTGCTGGGGATTTTAATCACTGCAATTAAAGATCTGTTCTGCCAAAATTCCAACAGAATGTGTCCTGTTTCACCAGGAGACAAAAAACTCTGGATCATTTATATACAAGTGTGGCCGATGCTTAGAGTCGCACCCCTCCCCCACCTCGGACAATCAGACCATCTCTCATTGTTCCTACTGCCCAAGTACTTTCCAGTCATCAGATGTGTGAAACCCACTATCAGGACTGTTAAAGTTTGGCTGGATGGGGCTGACGCTTCTCTCCAGCAGCAGTTCTCATACACCGACTGGAGTGAATTCACTTCACAGGCCACTACTGATTCAGTCACCAACATCAACACCTACACCAACGCTGTTCTTGATCACATCAATAGCTGTGTGGATCAGGTGACTAGACTAAAAAACATGTGTTCCCCAATCAGAAGCCATGGATGAACCAGGAGGTCTGTCTCCTGCTCAAAGCACACAATACTGCCTTCAGGTCTGGAGACAGGGGGGCCTACAGCGTTGCCAGATCCGGTCTGAGGAGGGGATTCTGCAAAGCCAAACATGCTTACAAACAGCAGATTGAGGAGCACTTCAACTCTGCTGACCCCTGACACATGTGGCAAGGAATACAGGCTATCAATGACTGCAAACCACCCAACGCGACACCTGCAACCAGTTCTGCCTCACTCCCCAATGAGCTCAACCTTTTCTACGCTTGCTTTGGAGAGGGGAACATGGAGCCCTTGCTCAAAACAGAGCCATTACCAGGTGAGCAGCCACTTACTCTCCACCTCTGAAGTGTGCGCCACCCTGGGAAGGGTTTGAATGCAAGGAAAGCAGTTGGCTCTGATGGCATCCGTGGTCGTGTACTCAAAGCATGCGCGGAGCAACTGGCCGAGGTCTTTACGGACATCTTAAATCTGTCCTTGGCCCAGGCAATCGTCCCCACCTGCTTCAAGTCTGCTACCATTGTGCAGGTGCTAAAGCACTCCACTGCAACAGAACTGGCTGACTTTCGTCCCGTCGCACTCACACCTGTCATCGCTAAGTGCTTTGAAAGTCCACACCACCTTAAAGCCGGTCTGCCACCCATCCTGGACCCATACCAATTTGCCTATCGCCCAAATAGATTAACTGGGGACGCCATTTCCACTGTACTTCATTCTGCCCTGACTCATGTTTAAAACAGATAAATGTGCATTATAAAGATGTAAAGTTTAATGAAGTTTGGCAAAATGAGTTTGGTTGTGAACAAGATGTAGATGCAGAAAATGATGAAGTATCTGTAGAGGTTGAAGATAAGCTTTTGCATGACAGACAGCAACATTGCATGTTTTGTTTTCTTAAACCTATTCATGGTACTCCAGCTTTTTGGCAAACAGCACAACGTGACCTACTAGCTTGTGTGCGTCAGCTTGGTATCCCTACTTGGTTTTGTTCATTTTCATGCGCAGATATGCGATAAAATAATCTTCTTTTTAGTATCTTGAAACAAGAAGGAAGAACAGACAATTGAACAATTCCAATGGGCAGATGGGTGTGAGCTTTTGCGTCGCAATCCTGTCACAGCAGCAAGAATGTTTGATTTTCGGTGGCATTGTTTTTTAAGGGAGGTACTTAAGTCCTCATACTATCCAATAGGTAAAATGTAAGGATTATTTTTATCGTGTTGAATTTCAGCAGCGTGGTTCACCACATGTCCATTGCCTGTTTTGGATTGAGAATGCCCCAGTAATTGATAAAAATACAGATGAAGAGGTAATTCGAATTATTGCTAAATATGTAACTTGTGATTTACCATCACAGGATGACTCTTTATTGGAGATTGTTACATCTATGCAGCAGCATTCAAAACGCATTCCAAAACTTGTAAAAAGAAAAATACGGTGTGTCAATTTAATTTTCCCAGGCCAGTATCTGCTCGAACCTTTATATGTCGTGGTAAAAGTGATGTAAAAAGTCAGTGTAACTGTCATGCAGATAAGACTGAGAATGTAACTAATAAATGTGCATGTGGAAATCAGGCTCTTTCAGAAGAGAATTGCAATTATAACAGTGTGAAACAGTTGTTTAAACATTTAAGTATAGATCAATCAATTTTTGAACTTGCATATAAATCTTTGAGTAGAAATACACAAGTTGTGCTGAAAAGAGAGGTCAATGAGGTTTGGATCAATCAATATAGTAAGCCACTATTAAAGTGTTGGAATGAAAATTTAGATATCCAGTATGTTGTAGATGCATATGCTTATGTAGTCTATAGAATTTCTTATATATCAAAGTCAGAAAGAGAAATAGCATTGTTGTTAAACAATGCACAAAGAAGTAAAAAGAAGGAGGAGAAGGAGAGGAGGAAGACGTCTACAGAGACGGCAGGAAAAGGAGCAGTGTAGGAGAGTAGAGGTTCGGGTTGGTACTTTAAATGTTGGTACCATGACAGGTAAAGGGAGAGAGGTAGTTGATATGATGGAGAGGAGAAAGGTAGATATGCTGTGTGTTCAGGAGACCAAGTGGAAAGGGAGTAAGGCCAGGAACATTGGAGGTGGGTTTAAACTGTTTTATCATGGTGTGGATGGGAAGAGAAATGGTGTAGGGGTGATTCTGAAGGAAAAATACAGTAAGAGTGTAGTGGAGGTGAAGAGAGTTTCTGATAGGGTGATGATCGCGAAGGTGGAAGTTGAAGGGATGATGATAAATGTCATCAGTGCCTATGCTCCACAAGTTGGCTGTGAGATGGAGAAGGAAAGATTCTGGAGTGAATTAGATGAAGTGGTAGATGGTGTACCGAGGAAAGAATGATTGGTGATTGGGGTAGACTTTAATGGGCATATAGGTGAAGGGAACAAATGTGATGAGGAGGTGATGGGTAGGTATGGTTTTAAGGAGAGGAATGTGGAAGGGCAGATGGTGGTGGATTTTGCTAAAAGGATGGAAATGGCAGTGGTGAACACTTATTTTAAGAAGAAGGAGGATCATAGGGTGATGTATAAGAGTGGAGGAAGGTGCACACAGGTGGACTATGTGCTATGCAGGAGATGCAACCTAAAGGAGATTGGAGACTGTAAGGTGTTGGCAGGGGACAGTGTAGCTAGACAGCATCGGATGGTGGTCTGTAGGATGGTTTTGGAGGGGAAGAAGAAGAGGAGGAGAGTGAGGACTGAAAAAAGAATAAGATGGTGGAAACTGAAGAAGGAAGAGTGTAGTGTGAGGTTCAGGGAAGAGGTCAGACAGAGGCTCAGTGGTGTAAAGGAGGTGTTGGAAGATTGGGAAACTACTGCAGGAGTGATGAGGGAGGCAGCTAGAAAAGTACTTGGTGTGACATCTGGAAATAGAAAGCAAGACAAGGAGATGTGGTGGTGGAATGAGGAAGTGCAGGAGAGCATAAGGAGAAAGAGGTTGGCAAAACAGAAGTGGGACAGACAGAGTGATGAGAAAAGTAGGCAGGAGTACAAGGAGATGCGGCAGCAGGTTAAGAGGGATGTGGCGAGAGCCAAGGAAAAGGCATATGAGGAGCTGTATGAGAGGTTGGACACTAAGGAAGGAGAAAAGGATTTGTACCGATTGGCCAGGCAGAGGGACCAAGCTGGAAAGGATGTACTGCAAGTTAGAGCAGTAAAGGATGGAGAGGGAAATGTGTTGACTAGTAAGGAGAGTGTGTTGAGAAGGTGGAGGAAGTATTTTGAGCAACTGATGAATGAGGAAAATCAGAGAGAGAGAAGGTTGGATGATGTGGAGTTGGTGAAGCAGGATGTGGATAGGATTAGTAAGGAGGAAGTGAGAGCAGCGATTAAGAGGATTAAGAGTGGAAAGTCGGCTGGACCAGATGACATACCGGTAGAAGCGTGGAGATGTTTAGGAGAGATGGCAGTGGAGTTTTTGACCAGATTGTTTAACAGGATTTTGGAAGGTAAGAAGATGCCTAAGGAATGGAGAAGAAGTGTGCTGGTACCGATCTTTAAGCATAAAGGAGATGTGCAGTCTTGCAGTAACTACAGGGGAATTAAGTTGATCAGTCACACCATGAAGTTATGGAAAAGAGTAGTGGAAGCCAGGCTGAGAGAAGAGGTGACCATCTGTGAGCAACAGTATGGTTTCATGCCGAGGAAGAGCACCACAGATGCCTTATTTGCATTAAGAATGTTGATGGAGAAGTATAGAGAAGGACAGAAGAAATTGCATTGTGGATTTGTGGATTTAGAGAAGGCGTACGACAGAGTGCCAAGAGAGGAGTTGTTGTATTGTATGAGGAAGTCAGGTGTGTCAGAGAAGTATGTGAGGGTGGTGCAGGACATGTATGAGGACAGTGTGACAGCAGTGAAGTGTGCAGTAGGTACGACAGACTGGTTCAGGGTGAAGGTTGGACTGCATCAAGGATCGGCCCTGAGCCCCTTCCTGTTTGCAGTGGTGATGGACAGGTTGACAGACGAGGTCAGACAGGAGTCTCCCTGGACTATGATGTTTGCGGATGATATTGTGATTTGTGGTGAGAGTAGGAAACAGGTTGAGAAGAGCCTGGAGAGGTGGAGATATGCGCTGGAGAGAAGGGGAATGAAACTCAGTAGGAGTAAGACAGAGTACATGTGTGTGAATGAGAGGGAGGGCAGTGGAGTTGTGCGGTTGCAGGGAGAAGAGCTGGAGAAGGTGGAGGAATTCAGGTACCTGGGTGCAACAGTGCAAAGTAATGGAGAGTGTGTTAGAGAAGTGAAGAAAAGAGTGCAGGCAGGGTGGAGTGGGTGGAGAAGAGTGACAGGAGTGAATGTGATAGTAGGGTATCTGCAAAAATGAAAGGGAAGGTTTATAGGTCTGTGGTGAGACCTGCGATGTTGTATGGATTAGAGACAGCGGCATTGAGTAAAAGACAGGAGGTGGAGCTGGAGGTAGCAGAGCTGAAGATGTTGAGGTTTTCGTTGGGAGTGACGAGGATGGATAAGATCAGAAATGAGTTTATTAGAGGGACAGCGCATGTAGGATGTTTTGGTGACAAGGTGAGGGAGGCGAGATTAAGATGGTTTGGACATGTGCAGAGGAGGGACATGAATTATATTGGTAGAAGAATGCTGAGGATGGAGCCACCAGTTAGGAGGAAAAGAGGAAGGCCAAGGAGGAGGTTCATGGATGTGGTGAGGGAAGACATGCAGGTAGTTGGTGTAAAAGAGGCAGATGTAGAGGACAGGGTGGTATGGAGACAGATGATCCGCTGTAGCGACCCCTAATGGGAGCAGCCGAAAGAAGAAAAAGAAGTTAAACAATGCACAAAGAGAAGCACGTAAAGAGGGAAATGTTAGTGAAAAAGAGGCACTGAAAGATCTTGGCAGTGTTTATTTACATAGTAGAGATGTGTGTGCTCAAGAATCTGTGTACAGGGTAACAAATATGCATCTGAAAGAGTGTTCGAGGAAAGTTGTGTTTGTGCCAACAGGAGACAATATCATTGAAATTAGTCTTCCTTTAAATGTGTTGAAGGAAAAAGCAACATTAAATAACCTTACAACAAAAGACATGTGGATGACTAGTATTGTAGATCGCTATAAGAACAGACCAGTTGATTTGAACGATGTGTATGGCAACATTTGCATCAGAATATCGCATTTTAAGTAAAAATGAAAAATCATTATCCATTTTTTATCAAATTCGACAATGGTGCTTAG
Organism: Silurus aristotelis; assembly: GCF_946808225.1. Taxonomy (NCBI): domain Eukaryota; kingdom Metazoa; phylum Chordata; class Actinopteri; order Siluriformes; family Siluridae; genus Silurus; species Silurus aristotelis. The sequence goes on along the minus strand of NC_139588.1, from coordinate 3,645,664 downwards.
ATAAAATAATGGAGAAAAACCCAGATCCATTACATATATTTATTACTGGTGGTGCAGGAAGAGGAAAAATTCATTTAATTAAAGCTATTCAATATGAAGCAATAAGGTTACTATCAACAGTGTGTCTTCATCCTGACAATACATGCATTTTATTAACTGCTCCTACAGGGATTGCTGCTTATAATTTGCATGGAACAACTATTCATCATACATTTAGCATTGGGAAAGACGTCCATTTACCATACACACCTTTGGGTGAAGAAAAGCTTAATTGTTTGGGTGCTAAATATAGTGATCTGCAGATTTTAATAATAGATGAAATATCCATGGTTGACCACAACCTATTAGCATATATTCATGGTAGTTTAAGACAGATTAAACAAAATGGTGACTTTTCTCCCTTTGGAAATGTAAGTATCGTTGCAGTTGGAGATTTTTTTCAGTTGCCTCCAGTTAAAGGAAAACCCCTGTATGTTGATGACATAGTAGGTATTAACCTATGGTCTACTTTATTTTCAGGCATGGAACTGAAAGTAATAGTTAGACAAAAAGATATGTTTGCAGAGTTACTAAATAGAATACGAATTTGTACCAAAGTGGAACCAATGTTAAACAGTGACAATGAGTTATTAAAAAACTGTGAAACCAATGAAGACAGCTTAGCTTTACACATATTTCCAACTAACAGACAGGTAAATGAGCATAGCGTTCAGCAACTATGTAAAACGTGCCCTGAATATGTTGAAATTGAACTGAAGATTTTACACATAATAACAAGACAGGGAAACTTGAATTGAAAAATGGTCATCATTCCAAAACATACAAGACATATTTAGATGAAACACTGCTTTTAGGGAAAGGCGCTCACGTAATGCTATGTAAAAATGTATATGTTATGGATGGACTTGTTAATGGGGTGTGTGGCACAGTAACACACACAGTTTTTCCAAACAATGACCGCATGCAGATGTCTCATTAGAAACTATACATATTGACGGTGTTAGATTTTTATCATGCCCAAAACTAAACATAATTCATGGAGAGATTTTCCATACAACCTGTGATGCTCCGTAGTGCCTTTCTGATATCAGGGAAGAAGAAATACACAGCACACAGAATGTAGCAATGTTTCCTCTCTTCAGTTTATTGCAGGTGGCAGACACGTATTTATACACAGGATGATACAGTCCACTCGCACGCGCACACACACGAACACGCACACACATATTGGGGAGAAAGCTGACCTTAAGTGTTTCCTGTTTAGACAAGAGGATGTACCAGTCACAAATTTATGAGCCCAGATAAGACTCTCTGTTTACCTTACAGACTAACATCCTATAGACACTGAACGGACAAATGAATGTGTGTGAGATAGTGTGAAAACAGTTTTAACACTAACAATGGCCACTTTAAATCATTTATGATTTAGCATCACACACCAAAACATAGGATGTTCATCCTGGGAACATAAACTGCAAATTGAAAGATAAAGACAAACAAAAACATACAGATTCCATTTCATTCTTTCCCTACATGCAAATAATCCTTCATCATCACCACTCAAATCGAGGTCTTTATGGCCTGTCTTACCATCGTCATCAACATACATAATACAATTCCAACAACATACAAGAATCATTCCTAAAACAAAAGTGTTCAACACTCGTAAACAAATTCTTAATCTTTTCCAAAAACTTTGTTCAGCAGTTGTTTCACGTTCTCCAAGACATCATGAGACCATTGTTTCTCATTGTTTGTTCAGTATGTCTATAATCAGTTATATAAGGTATACATAACAGTTTCTTCTCTGAATGATGTATTCAAAGAGAATAAAAAAGTTTGGAGTCTAGTTACAACTATGCACATATAGTTATAGAATTTATACCTAGAGCGGGTATCAGGGTAAGCTAAACTAAACAGTCAAGTGAGTTAGATCTTCACCCCGGAGGTGGCCACCTCCGGGGTGAAGATCTAACTCACTTGACTGTTTAGTTTAGCTTACCCTTTCTACTAAAAAGAAAAGATCTTTCCGTGGGCTCTCAACTGTTTCAGCCCTGAACACTTACTTAGGCTGGCTTCTTAGGCCAACAGACCAGTTAATGCATAGATTAAGTGGGTGCTGTTTTGATCCTGCTTGCGCGTATCCACTGTGGCTGATAATCAGTCAGAACTTCAGTTCTGGTTACAGCTAGGACAGTCGCTGGACCCAGATACTTCGGTTCACCGACCTTGATGGGCTTCAAACTTCTTATCAGGACCTGCTGAATAGGCACAAAAGGGTGTGTTGGCTTATCTGTGGGCAGAGGAAGAGTTAGTGAAACATCAACACTGATAGAATTCAATTTCTCAACCAAGGCAGAAACGTAGTCGTCCACCATCACTTCCAGGTTACCTAAGAAAGAAATGCCAGTGCGTCTCCTGACCCATGGGGTCATGAAAGGTTAGAACATAAAACTTTCAAAGGATTAGTTTTGTTAGAGATCGGGTTCGTTTTGTTAAAGATAGGGTTATTTTCATTTCTGTGAGTACTACCGGGAGAACAACAGTCCAATTTTTGCCTGTTTCAATGCAGGCTTTAGTAATATGCTTACTGGTTCTGTTTGTTCTCTCTACCACTCCAGCTGACTGTGGGTGATAGGGAATATTAAAATAACAATCAATTGCTAAACTTTTAGCCAAAAGTTACCGGTAGAAGCGTGACCAATTCTGCAGCTTGTGCCGATGTGTATGGTAATGATTCAGCTTCAACTATTACATCAGGTAATCTTACAACCGCATATCCACATAAATACACACTAGAAGGTTCTAAACATGAACATCTACATATAAGCAATCCCCCTCTTCCAGGGCCGTATCTAAGAGATCGGGCCTACAAGAGGTCTCACGTTCAATTTGTCTAAGGCAATCATATGCGCCATCAAAACCATCTAAGTCAATATCGTCTAGCAGATCACGCAGAGCTACTACAGCTGAATGCGGCTGAGAAGAAGGCTTAATAGTTAAGTTTTCCGTTACCAAGAGTGTAGTTTCATAACCAGATCTATGTTGTGCTGTCATATGTTGTTTGTCAAGGTTGTATAAATTAGCTGTTACCTGATTTGAGGTGTACAGTATCAAAGGATGTGACAGCACCGTTTTCTCAGCATCCCGGACCATCAGAGCCGCAGCAGCCACTGCACGCAAGCACAAAGGCAACCCTTGTGCCATTTTGTCAAAAAATTTGGAAAGATACGCAACAGGGCGATATCTGTCACCGTGTTCCTGGGCTAGGATCCCCGCAGCCGTACCACCACGTTCGTGCACATAAAGGTGAAAAGGCTTAGCATAATTCGGAAGACCTAGAGCTGGAGCAGACTGTATAGCCTTCTTGAGGGCAGCAAAACTGTCAGTCACTTCATGAGTCCACAGAATGAGATGTGATGGAGGAGCTTTGTGATCTATAGCACTACGCAAACTTTATCATGCTGTGCGCAGTCAGGGATCCATGCTCGGCAGTAGTTCATCAGTCCCAAGAAGCTCTGCATCTGTTTCACAGTCAAAGGTCTTGAAAACCTAGTCACAAGCTGTACTCGGTCCTGTGACAAGGATGTCATCTGCGTATTAAAGAATGCAGGTTGTTTCCGGCAGGTGTATATCAGCCAAAGTTCAGTGCACTACAGCGGAGAATACGGCTGGCGAGTCAACAAAGCCTTGAGGAAGACGTGTCCAGGTGAATTGACGTCTCCTATAGGTAAAAGCGAAAAGCGGCTGCGTCTCTGAGGCCAAAGGGACACTGAAAAAAGCAGAACAAAGATTAATCACAGTAAAAAATTCGTGAATCACTGGTATAGAGTTAACAATGGTAGCTACATCGGGCACCAAAGGAGCTAACAGATTAACTACTTTATTAATCTCACGTAAAGCTTGTGTTGGCCTCCAGCATTTTTTATCTGCCTTTAAGACAGGATTAATCGGTGTGTTATATGGTGAATTTGTCTCGATCAAATCACCTTGTGACAATAAATTGTCAATAACTGGAGCAATGCCAACATTCTTCTCTTTCGACAATGGATATTGTTTAACAAAAATCGGACTGTGTGTTTTTAATGAGTGCATGATACGGTTTTACCTGGATTAAACCTGCCTCATCTTTGAGAGAGGCCCATAATTTAGGGTTAACTTCACCTAAATTTGGTTCATTAGGCACGACTTCTGTACTACCATGGAAGAAATCTTCCAGATGTGGCTGTGGCTCAGTTAAAAGCATGAGGACAGAAGGAAAAACAGTGATACATTGGATTAAAAAAACAGAATTTCCATTCCCATTTTGTGCATCATATCTCTTTCTAAAAGGTTTAAAGGCGAGTTTGGAATTATTGTAAAGCTATTATATAAATTTGTACCAGTCGGTGTCACCACAGGCAAAAGGTGAGTTACAGGACATGAAATTGGAACTCTATCTATTCCCTAATAGATGAACTTCCCCTTTTTCCTAGGACCTCCTCCTTGAGTTTAGTGCTGAGGCTGGAATGCACCACTTCCTGTTGCAGTGCAAAGCATAAAGGGTTAACTTAACCTAAAGCATAGCAGAAACCTCTAGCAGCATGTAAATCTCTAGGAAAAAGTATCTAGATGTGACACAATTTCACTCCATAATGCCAAATGATCTAAATAAGGATTAGTCCAAAGACCAGCACAATTAAAATCTTTGGGATTTTCTTTCAGCAGTAAGCGAGAAATGTTATGACCCATCATCTTTACACAGAACAAAGAACAGACACACAACACTTAATACACAGACAATACACAAAACACACAACACTCAGACAATACAGCTGCGCAGGCACCAGGGAGATCACAGTCTTCAAACAAAAAGGTAATCCAGTCTCTCCAATTGGATCACAAATTTAGTAAGTTAGGAGAAAAACATAGACTTTAAAGCCAAAACAAGATTGAAGTCTTTTGAAAAATGTAAGTTTTTCTTTAGTTCCTTTTCTCTTTTCTCACTTTTTTGTTTTTTTCTTAAAACAATTAATTTTTCATTTATCTATTTTTTTTCGGGCATATAAAAAATTATCGTGGATTCTTTTGGATACTTCAGACAATATCGTCTATGTTAGACAGAACGTAAAAAACGTCTTCTAATCTTGCATCTTACATCTAAGGTGAGGAAAACCAATGTCGCGACGAAATCATCCCACCAAAGGAAATTATCATTAATTAAAAAATTAATGCATAACCAAGACACAAACACACATGCAGCCCTATTAGCTGGCAAATGGGACAATCACCGCAAACAAGGAAGTATCCTTAAACTTACCTTGATGCGTGATCTCCCTCTGGATATTGTCGGAAAGTATCCCACTTCTGACACCAAAACTGTTAGATTTTTATCATGCCCAAAACGAAACATAATTCATGGAGAGATTTTCCATACAACCTGTGATGCTCCGTAGTGCCTTTCTGATATCAGGGAAGAAGAAATACACAGCACACAGAATGTAGCAATGTTTCCTCTCTTCAGTTTATTGCAGGTGGCAGACACGTATATATACACAGGATGATACAGTCCACGCGCACACACACACGAACACGCACACACACATTGGGGAGAAAGCTGACCTTAAGTGTTTCCTGTTTAGACAAGAGGATATACCAGTCAGAGATTTATGAGCCTAGATAAGACTCTCTGTTTACCTTACAGACAAACATCCTATAGACACTGAACGGACAAATGAATGTGTGTGAGATAGGGTGAAAACAGTTTTAACACTAACAGACGGTTACAGTTTTAATAGTCAACCATGCAGTTTATCTTACAGTAGCAGTAACCCTACATTAACTGAATTAAAAGCTCAGCAACATGGGGGTGTCGGCATGTATACCTCAACAGTTTGGTATATAATGTTGTCCAGGTACCAAATGTCAATTTAGAAAGTTTAGTTTGCAACTATGCAATATACAATATATTAATTGCAGTAATTTATCGGCCACCATCATATCCCATTTCCTTGTTTAAAGAAAATCTTGGCAAATTGTTTGTTTGTCTGGAACCCCTTAATAATACAATTGCTGTCATTGGAGATTTCAATGATAACATTTTAAACTTTTCAACAATCTGCAAGTATATAACAGACAGAGGGTTTGTTCAACATGTCAAACAAACCACAACAGAAAAGTGCACATGAATTGATCATGTATATGTAAAAACAACACATTACAATGTAGAATCTATAGTACTTCCAACATATTTCAGTGACCATGAGGGTATTTTCTGTTCTTTTACATGGAATACTTTGAACACAGAAATGGAGGAATCTGACCAGTTGTAGGTTTTAAATATGGTTGTAAATGTTCAGCTTTATTTGGCAAATGAGGTGGAAGGAGAATCCTTGTGGTTAGTTTAACTCCATATACACTGCAGGGAGAAATTTAAAGTGTAACATATTAAACAAATTCTTTTGACAAAGGAAAGAGAATTTATATCCAATTGTGACTTTCAAAATAAAGGTATATTTTCCTTCTCGCAACACATTTACATTTCAAACTACTATTCTATTATTCTTCTATTCATATTTCTTCATCTGATGAGTTACAGGTTAAGTGTGATTGTAACGGGTCAGCTTTGTTTGGTAACGGAGGTGGAGAGGGTATCCTTGTGGATGCTTTATCTCTACTGAGCCAAATATTGCTGTATTGTAGTGCGTGTTCACTGCAAGGTAGAAATTCAAGTTTAACATATTTACATACTTGTAGACTTTCAAAATAATGGTTTATTTTCCAGCAATGCAACATCATTTACATTTTTTAATTTTCTTTATAGTTTATGTGAATTCATTTGCAGTTGCACTAACAAAATTAGTTATTCTAAATTATATACCGTATTTTTCGGACTATAAGCCACTACTTTTTTCCCACGTTTTGAACCCCGCGGCTTAAACAACGAAGCGGCTAATTTATGGATTTTTCCTGGGTTTTTCCCGGTTTCACAAACTTCAAGCCAAAAACCTGAACCCCATAACATTAGACCAATGAAATTTCCAAACTGAAACGAAAAAACGCGCCTCACCTGTGTGATAAACTCCCGAGAGAAATACAGTGGTACCTTGAGCTACGAGTTTAATTCGTTCTGTGGACGAGCTCGTATCTCAATTTGCTCGCACATCAAATCAGTTTTCCATATTGAAAATACTTGAAATGGCATTAATCCGTTCCAACCCTCAAAATTACCCCGTTTTTATGTTTCATGTTATTAAATTGGAAAATACATTTCTAAATAACAAATCTTGTATAAAAACATAATAGAAAGAGTATGTAAAGATATAATAAGGTTTTATTCAGTGTATTTTCAATGGATATGAGACGACTTGAGCTAACGAAAACGCCGGTGGGGTGTGTGTGTGTGTGTGTGTGTGTGTGTGTGTGTGTGTAGGGTGTATTGAGATGTATATGTTGTATATGACGGCCACTAGAGGGCAGTGTATTGCTACCAATACAGTTAAGTTCTGACTGTGGGTAATACCGGCAGCAGTGAATAAACGGGGTTCCGAACGTAATACTCAGTGTGAGAGTCTCATCAATAAATGTTACCAGGATAAATTATTAACATCCATCCGTTCGCCGAATTAAAGTTGACAGGGAATATAAATGAAAACTGGAAAGCTTTCAAGCAAAGTTTTTAACTTTATGCACTCGCCATTCGGTTGGATGGAAATGAACGAAGGAAGATAGCATTGCAGCTAACAGTGGCTGGACGTGGTGCACTGGATGTGTATAACACGTTTCTCTTCACAGAAGATGAAAAAGACAAGTATGATGCAGTGATTGAGAAATTTGAGCAATATTGCACACTGAGGATGACGTATGAAAGGTATTCAGAAACAGACTACAAAAAGAGTCAGAATCCATCAAACAGTATGTCACGGATTTAAGATTGAAAAGTCAGTCATGTAATTTCGGAACATTGTGTGACTCCATGATACGTGATCAAATAGTGATTGGAGTACAAGATATGAGTGAGGATGCAATTGTTAAAAGAGACAGACCTTACTGTAGAAAGGGCAATCCAAATTTGCCAGGCCTCAGAAAGCGCAAGGGTTCAGCGAAAGACTTTTAGCGAGGAAAAAGAGACAGCAGAAGTGGATGCTGTGCGACGTGCTAAAAACAGAGTAACATCGAAAAAGAAAATGCAAGGTCAAGAAGGCAAAGGTTGTGGAAAGTGTGGAAATAAACATGCACCGAGAAAATGCCCAGCTTTTGGAAAAGACTGCAGAAGTTGTGGAGTAAAAGATCACTTCGCAAAATGCTGTTATTCAAAGAAAAAAATACAGCTAGTAGAAAAGAGGAGTGACAAGGAAGATGATGAAGCAACAATCTTCGTAGATTCAATCATAGAAGAACAGCTTACTCCAGGAGAAGAGTGGATCGCCCACATGGAAGTAAACGGCAGTGACGTCCCATTAAAACTGGACACAGGGGCACAGGTAAATATACTTCCTATGAAAGACTTTCTGAGACTGAAAAGAAAACCAAAAATAAATCAAAGAAAAGTGCATCTGAAAATGTATGACAACAAAACTATAGCTACAAAAGGAATATGCAGAGTCAGTCTATCCTACAATGGAAAGAAGAAGGATGTGTTTTTTGTACTTGTGGATGGAAACAGACAAGCTATATTAGGACTGAAATCATGCATACAGTTTGGATTGATAAAGAGAGTCCATGTCATAAACAAGGAAATGACAACGTAGAAGAGGAGAAAATATGCAACTACAGAAGAAATTACTCAGAACGACCGGATAAAAGAATACAAAGAAGTGTTCAAATGAATAGGGAAATGACCAGGAAAACACAAAATAAAGCTGAAGGAGAATGCAGAACCGGTCATACATCCGGCAGGAAAGGTGCCAGTAGCACTAAAAGAAAGACTGAGAGAGAAAATAGAAATTCTGATAAAGGAAGGAATAATCCGAAAAATAGAAGAACCTACAAAATGGGTGAATTCTCTCGTAATAGTAGAAAAAACAGATGGAGATCTAAGACCTGTGTATAGAGCCAAAGGATTTAAACAAGGCGATCCAACGCGAGCATTACATACCTCCAACAAAGTCAGACATTACAAGTGCAATGGGTGGAGCATGTTATTTCTCCAAATTGGATGCCTCGTCTGGATTTTATCAGATAGTGCTGGATGAGGAAAGCACAAAATGATGCACCTTTAACACAGCGTTTGGAAGGCATTGTTTCCAAAGGCTACCTTTTGGCATCAGCTCAGCACCTGAAGTATTCCACAAAACAGTACAACAGCTCTTTGATGGAATAGAAGGAGTCAGAGTCTTCATTGATGATGTAGTGATATGTGGCCGCTCAAAAGAAGAGCATGATGAAAGACTTCGCAAGGTCCTGGATCAAGCACAAAGAAATGGATTAAAGTTAAATAAAAACAAATGCCAGTTTGGAGTAAGAGAAATCACTTACCTGGGAGAAAGACTGTCTGAAGAAGGAATACAACCAGACAAAGAATAAAATCGGAGCTATAGACGAAATGCCAGAACCAAGAGACAAAAAAGACCTGCAAAGAGCTTTATAGGGTTAATAAACTACTTTAGGAAAATTTGTTCCAAATCTGTCAGCAAACACAAAGTCATTGAGAAGTTTGTTAGAAACAGACACCGTGTGGCAGTGGAATGACGAGCAGGCAAAAGAGTGGTCATGGTTAAAAAGCAGTTTAACTAAAGAACCTGTTTTGAAATTGTATGACCAGAAAAAAGCCTCTAAAGGTCTCTACAGATGCATCACAAGCGGGTTTAGGAGCTGTTTTACTCCAGCGACATGACATGGAGTGGTACCCAGTTGCATACGCATCCCACACGATGACATCAGGGGAAAGAAACTATGCCCAAATAGAGAAGGAAACATTGGGTGCAGTGTTCGGCTGTGAGAGATTCCACGAGTATGTCTATGGAAGATCAGTGATACTGGAGACAGACCATAAGCCTCTCAAAGCAATATCAAAGAAATCGCTGGAAGAAGTTCCACCACGCATACTGATGCTAAGATTGCAAAAGTATGATCTGATGTTTAAGTATGAACCAGGTAAACACTTAATTGTTGCAGATACCTTGAGTAAAGCTAGTTTGAAGAACATTGTAAGCACTACAGAGAAAGATGTGCAAATACATGTGGACTCTATCAAAGCACAGATGCCAGTGTCAAAAACAAAATGGGTTGAAATAGCAAAAGAAACACTGAAAGACGAAAAGTTAAAGAGAGTAATGGACATGATTTACATGCCTGGAGATGAGATAATGGAGAATCCTTCCCAAAATTTTAAAGATGAACTGTCAGTTCTAGATGGAGTTTTGCTGAAAGGAACAAGAATCGTTGTGCCAATCAGATGCTGAAACTTGTGCACGAAGGACATCTAGGAATCGAAAAATGTAAGAGAAGGGCACGAGAAATTCTATACTGGCAAGGCATGCACAGAGACATAACGATATTAGTGCAGTATTGTGAAGTATGCCAGCGGCACAGATATTAGCAAACAAAAGAGCCAATGAGGCCACACGGGAAACCAAAGGAGCCGTGGGGAAAAGTTGGAATGGACTTGTTTCAGCTTCACTTGTCCTTACTGTGGATTTAAAAGGACCCTATGTACTTGTGTACCCGGATGGCTCCGAGGTCAATAATGTTCCTGGGACCCCGAGGCACTTTACACTGAAACACTATAAAACAGAAATTGGAAACCCTCATGCAAGGATAAATATGTTTCTTTTCAGAAGGAAGGACTTTGAAGGTTAGTTTGCCAGAATGAAAGTATTGTTTATGTTTAGGGTAATAACATGGTTTGTTCTGTGTCTAGGAGAACAGGAAGTCAGTTCAGAATCAGACACAGAAGTTATCATAAGGACACAAAATCCTGACAGATCAAACCTGCCTGACACACTGGTAATATCAATAAATACAATCGATTTTCAATTGTTGAAAAATGTTTGTCTGTATAAACTGATTATATTTTTCTTTCAGCCAAAAATACCTTGGCATACAAGTACACCTGAAAAAAAAGTGTGGATAATAAAATGTAAGATGTTTTTAATCTGGTCATGGTTCATGCTCACTATAAAAGCAGAACAAATAAATACTTTCAACTCTTAAGTACTATTAAATGTCTGATTACATCTGTTACAGGTTTGTTTGGTTTATTAAATGTTTTCTTTATGTACTTTAAAAAGGGAATTTGTACGGTTGTGTATTTGTTGCTGCTGCCTGCTTATTGCTGGAGAATACATGTACATTTCTGCACCTGTGATTACTGAAGAGGATGATAAGCTTGAAACTACAGCACACTGTCTTCACCTCCCAGAACCAATAGAGTAAGCTGTGAAAGTATGTTTGAAGGAAAATATAAAATGCTGATTACAATGTTTTAAAACTCATTGTTTTCACACTTTAGGGAATAAAGCAGTTTAACAGCTTCTGACATTATTGCACATCTGGCTCTTACCCTTGATAAAAAAAAAAAAGTGCTTTATAAGCAGAAACCATTTCCTGAAAAGTCACATGTAACAAACTCATTTCCAGTATTTGTTGTGGCTTTAGTTTGGTCCCCTGGTGGTCTAGTGGTTAAGATGCAGCGCTCCCACCGCTGCGACCCGGGTTCGATTCCCGGTCAGGGAACCATCCCCAGCCACTCTTAGTGCCGGTCCCAAGCCCGGATAAATTGGGGAGGGTTGCGTTAGGAAGGGCATCCAGCGTAAAACATGTGCCAAATCAAACGTGCGGAGGATCCGCTGTGGTGACCCCTAACGGGAGAAGCCAAAAAAAAAGTTGTGGCTTTAGTTTAATTATTTAACTAGAATTTTTCACGAAGGGATTATTTGTTTACCAAATGACATGTTGATTATCTTCTCAGATAGAGAATGCAGCTACTTTGGAGTCACTACAAGATATTATAAAAAATAAATAGCACCCTGCTAAAGACTGCTGGGTTTTTTCCACATGTGTCGAACATTAAAGAAAAACATGCCATTCTTGAAGAATATTTCAGGTGGTATGTGGTTGACAGAAACCATACTGTTATAAAAAGTAAAAAATCACCACAAAATATATATACATATACATACCACTATATGTTTTGTTTCAAGATATACATATATAATGCTTAAATTGCCCTGGTTTTTACAGCTTTTCACTAAACAATTTACTGTTTATTGCATAAATATATATATAAAAAACATACAAGCCTATTTATAAAACAACCTAAATTCTGACTGCTTTGACAGATTTAAAGATTGACTTGCCACTCTGAACTTTGTGTTTTGCCTCCTTTCCTTTCCCATACTGAGAAGAAGCTGACAGCAACTGATTTGGAAAACCTCTTCAAAGCAGAACTTAGCCCAGAAGGTAGCAGCCAGAGGCAAAAAGAATCCACTTTGCTTTTGGTCAGACTATCTCCTCGACTGTGACGGTTTGATATTTATGTTTACAAACAGAGATTCTTCTTTTTTTGTTGAACTGGTGAAATCTTTAATCCAATAAAAAAAAATGTCAGAACACAATTTTTGGGTAAATAATTTATTTAATGAAAAATCTGTCTGTCAGACTGAAGTGTCATTGAAGTACTTATGTTTGCTACCGGTCTGATTTCACTTCCTCCTGCTGGAGTTACACCACATCCTTGCATTGTGTTTGTGGCCAGTTCACCCTTCCCTATGGCAAATAAATGCGCAATCACCCTTAAGTTACCACACTTGGACACCTACAGTCTTTTTCAGACTCAAATGGATTTTGGAATCCAAAAAAATAGACATAATTCAAAATGTTGCATTTTAATGGCATCAATTTCACATCCTGAGTATCATGGTCATAAGCCAAAAATAATACATGCGAACAAAAAAAATAACAAAATATTCAGATTTTAAAACAATAGTTTTTGGAAATAAAGACAAAGAAAACTGAAGCATAAAATAAAAGTTAATTAAAATATCAAAATTGGAAATCTTTTTCATTTATATGATACAGGTTTGTCATGTTTTTTTATTACCACAATATTCATGATGTGAAATTGACACCATACAATGTTTTTTTTCTTAGTCCTTCTTAGGTTGTACTCTGGGTTCTATAGGGGTTTTTTGTAAGGAAATGTATGTTCAAAGACCAGTTGTTCCCTTTAAAGTGAAATAAAACTGTAATGCTTCATCACAGTTCTCTGGCCACTGTAATCGAGTATGTTGCATGACCATGTGGTATCATTTGAATCATTGCACAAGAGTCACTAAAGTAAGTACAGGGAAACAAGGGCTGAAGAAAAGCGGGTGAGTTTTTCCTAGAAACGACTTTCTATCGGAATAATGCGTTCGTGTTTTCTATGTAATGGAGTTTTGTGGAAAGACCGCAGGGAAACTGCGGCACAGCAGCCGAGATGGAGGCCAACAGTTTCGGGCCAAATTCCTCAGTTGGATTTGATGATTTTCTGAGTTTATTGAGGAGGATCTGACATGAGAACACCGGGATTGTTTGGTTGTTCCAAGCTGATCCTGGAGTTGTTGTCATGGCTCAGGATGATTTCCCGTAAACAGGAGCAGATCATGGCTTTTTAAGCGGAGGTGATACGGGAAGTGTGGAGCAGATACATATTCATAAAGACATGAGCTTTCCGAATTCAGTGCGGAATGCGGGATCCACTGGATCCTTTATCATTTATCATGTGGGAATATTGGGGGAGGAGGTAGTGGAGAAGTTGGTAAAAGAGGCACTAAAGGAACCAGATCTGAACATTAGGGTGTGTATGAGTACAGCAGAGATAAAAGATGCAGAACATTTGGGACACAGAAACAAAAGGAAGACACCTACAGTATCTGCAATACAAAGAAATGTAGGGGTGGAAAGAACACGTGATCAAATCAGGGAAAAGGATGTGATTATGACAAGATTATGAATCGGACACACACAACACTAAACCCAAATTTATACAAGATAGAAAAACACAAAAATAGAAATTGTGAAAAATGTGGAACTCTTGAAACAGGCTCTCATAAATTATTATTAAATACTATTTACTTATGGAGATACTAGAAGGAGGAAATAATAGAATTACAATGAATAGGATATAAAATGTATTTATTCCGGTATTATGAGTGTTTTATTTCTTTTTATTGTTGTTTTATTTTATTTTTTTATTCATTTTATATATATATATATATATATATATATATATATATATATATATATATATATATATATATATATATATATATATATGGAAATATATATATTTCCAGTGAGGAAAATAAGTATTTGAACACCCTGCTATTTTGCAAGTTCTCCCACTTAGAAATCATGGAGGAGTCTGAAATTGTCATCATAGGTGCATGTCCACTGTGAGAGACATAATCTAAAAAAAAAATCCAGAAATCACAATGTATGATCTTTTTAACAATTTATTTGTATGATACAGCTGCAAATAAGTATTTGAACACCTGTGTCTATCAGCTAGAATTCTGACCCTCAAAGACCTGTTAGTCTGCCTTTAAAATGTCCACCTCCACTACATGTATTATCCTAAATTAGATGCACCTGTTTGAGGTCGTTAGCTGCATAAAGACACCTGTCCACCCCATACAATCAGTAAGAATCCAACTACTAACATGGCCAAGACCAAAGAGCTGTGCAAAGACACTAGAGACAAAATTGTACACCTTCACAAGGCTGGCAAGGGCTACAGGGAAATTGCCAAGCAGCTTGGTGAAAAAAAGGTCCACTGAGCAATCATTAGAAAATGGAAGAAGCTAAACATGACTGTCAATCTCCCTCGGACTGGGGCTCCATGCAAGATCTCATCTCGTGGGGTCTCAATGATCCTAAGGAAGGTGAGAAATCAGCCCAGAACTACACAGGAGGAGTTGGTCAATGACCTAAAAAGAGCTGGGATCAGCGTTTCCAAGGTTACTGTTGGTAATACACTAAGACGTCATGGTTTAAAATCGTGCATGGCACTGAAGGTTCCCCTGCTTAAACCAGCACATGTACAGGCACGTCTTAAGTTTGCCAATGACCATTTGAATGATCCAGAGGAGTCATGGAAGAAAGTCATGTGGTCAGATGAGACCAAAATAAATCTTTTGGGTCATAATTTCACTAAACGTGTTTGGAGGAAGAAGATTGATGAGTACCATCCCAAGAACACCATCCCTACTGTGAAGCATGGGGGTGGTAGCATCATGCTTTGGGGGTGTTTTTCTGCACATGGGACAGGGCGACTGCACTGTATTAAGGAGAGGATGACTGGGGCCATGTATTGCGAGATTTTGGGAAACAACCTCCTTCCCTCAGTTAGAGCATTGAAGATGGGTCGAGGTTGGGTCTTTCAACGTGACAATGACCCGAAGCACACAGCCAGGATAACCAAAGAGTGGCTCTGTAAGAAGCATATCAAGGTTCTGGCATGGCCTAGCCAGTCTCCAGACCTAAACCCAATAAATAATCTTTGGAGGGAGCTCAAACTCCGTGTTTCTCAGCGACAGGCCAGAAACCTAACTGATATAGAGAAGATCTGTGTGGAGGAGTGGGCCAAAATCCTTCCTGCAGTGTGTGCAAACCTGGTGAAAAACTACAGGAAATGTTTGACCTCTGTAATTGCAAACAAAGGCTACTGTACCAAATATTAACATTGACTTTCTTAGGTGTTCAAATACTTATTTGCAGCTGTATCATACAAATAAATAGTTTAAAAATCATACATTGTGATTTCTGGATTTTTTTTTTTTAGATTATGTCTCTCACAGTGGACATGCACCTACGATGACAATTTCAGAGCCCTCCATGATTTCTAAGTGGGGGAACTTGCAAAATAGCAGAGTGTTCAAATACTTATTTTCCTCACTGTATATACACATACACAAAATATTAATGGTTAAACTATAATAAAATAACCATCATTTTGAAAATAGAACAAACCCTAAATAATACAAATCCCACTGGCAGCCTTATTTCTGTATTTTTATACACTAAAATGATGCAGTTATTTACAGATTTATTCTCCAAAACAGTGAAAAACAAAGAGAACTGCTGGATTCTTTATGGAAATACATGGATGTGATTATGGTACAATAACAGTGCATCAAATCTATTTATATTCCAGTATTAAGTAAGATGGAATTATATAATGTACAGTAGTATAACTATATCTATAACTAATATATTGATTATCGCAAATTGTTTAATAATAATAAAACTAATAACATTAATAATAATAATAATGCATTATAATGTAATATCAAATAAAATGCTAATAGTATGTACTAACAATTACAATAGAATACAGACAAAAAATAAAAGTAAATAATTGTACAATAATAAATGAGTATATTAATAAATTAAAAGCTATATAATATCGCTCAATCATCTATTATCACTAATTGTTTGTACAGTTATTGTTTTTAATCACTCTATTATTGTTATGTTGTTATATAAGTTGTGTAGTTGTGTATTTGTTTACAGGGAACTCTCGCCTGGACCAAAGCGACCAATGAGGCGTCTGTGTCTTATATGTCTATGGATTTCACTTCTAATGGGACTTTAATGGACTGTGTGTGAAAAATATAGAAATACAGACTTCAATCACTTTTTATACATAGAAATAAAAAATAGAACAGTGTTTATTGGTTTTGTGTTTATTGCACACCTCCTGTCAGTCTGTGTTTAGATGAGGAATAAAGATGTTAGAAAAATATGTGAGAATCAGTAAGACATCATGAGGATCAGCTGGTTTTAGAAAGATTTTCCCCCAGTTTTAACTGCATGTTGTTTTTGTGTTTTCTAGGAATGTGATTGATTCCAGCAGAAGAGATCGGTGTCTTCAGGACTCTGCGTGTACACAAGCATTGAAAAATGGAGATCCCTGATCAGTGGACAGATTGTGTGACCTCACCCTAAAAAGACTGGTAAACTGCCATATTCTAATATTTTACTAATGAACTGTTCATATCTGCAAATCTGGAGACATTTCTTAAAGCTTCATTTCATATATAAATATCACCCTAAATACATTTATTACACAATTAAATAAATCATTGTGCACAATTTATAAAACTCTCAAAACCAAGAACCATAAACTCATTGGCTAATTAAAGCTATAAAACACAAACAACATGGATAATCCTTATAATATGTGTAAATAAATTATAATCTTATCCAAACTAAATCTGTGTTTTTATCACCAGTTTTAAACCCGTGCTCCACTTCCTGCTCTACAATACCTCTGCATAGGGACTTTTTGAATGCACTAGATTTTGTATCCTGATTTTAGCAACAGTGAAATTCTGTCTCATGGCCACTTTTATAATTTTCTACAGTAAACTACAGAGAGAGAAATCACACTCACCAGTGCCCAGCTGTGTCTCCATGAAGAGTGATAAGTCTATGCATCTTCCTTTGGTATTTAGCACTAGAATCTCCTCACCTGGACACAGGTAACATCCTATAATTCTCCTAGTTAAAGTCACAGTTAATGGCTGCACTACACCGTCATTAGCAGCTGTTTAGATTTATATTATAGTTACTTGGTTTTTAGTGATTCTACAATACTTTCA
The DNA here is from genome assembly GCF_946808225.1 of Silurus aristotelis. Taxonomy (NCBI): domain Eukaryota; kingdom Metazoa; phylum Chordata; class Actinopteri; order Siluriformes; family Siluridae; genus Silurus; species Silurus aristotelis. Next base: position 3,628,097 of record NC_139588.1, on the reverse strand, counting down.
GTAAACCCTTTGGATGAAAAAGTGTAAATATTTATTAAAGTCACAATCAATTACACGTAATGTCTTAAATCCTAAAATAAAAATACTAATATAAACAACAAAAAAGCTACAGGAATCATCTAAACCAGGGGTCACCAACCTTTTTGACACCGAAAGCTGCTTCTTGAGTACTAATATGAAGGGCTACCAGTTTAAAACACACTTCTGAAATAACAAATTTGCTCAATTTACGTTTAATTATATGTTATTATTAATAATTAATGATATTCATCTATATCAGGGTGTCAAACTCATTTGCACAGGTGGCCAAATCTCAAAGCACACTTTAGGTCAAGGGCTGAACAGGATTTTATTTATATAAATATAACATTTATTAACACACTAAAACAATGTTTTTTTAACATAAATATGAATAAAAACAGAGGAATATTATTCCAGAATAAATAAAATTAAACTTTAAATAAATAGCTCTCAATAAAAATAAGTTAGAAATATGAACACGCGGCAAAAAATCACTGAAAAAAATTTTTAAATTGTGCTTTTAAGTAAACGTTAAAATAACAACAAACTTAACTTAACAACAAACTTAAACTTTAAATTCCTTTAAATACTTTGCTCTCCATATAAATATCTCCTGTCGAACACCAGACGTCTCACAGCTTCATCATGCAGCTCTTCAGAAACTCTCCCTCAGTAAATAACCGGCTGATGAGACTCTGATTTCTCACCAGCTCGGTTTTGAAAGGCTCTGTTTTCAATATCTTTTCTCTTCGCCACTGTGAGGCGCTGTTTCACAATAACTGTACAATAGCGTTAAATACATCAACAGAAGCTTGACCTAGGAATGTTCCCAGGTAGTCTAGTGTTCGGTAAGACAGCTGAAGCGCTGCATTATGGGATCTGTAGTTTGTGTTATCAGCGCTTTATATCGCCGGGCCATTAATAACAATAATAATGGATATACATAAAATCATCTCGCGGGCCGGATATAATTGTATGGCGGGCCGGTTGTGACACTGAGTTTGACACCCCTGATCTATGTGAAGACACTGATCATGTTAATAATTTCTCACAATAATTATCAACAATGATTTAACTAGGTAGGAAACAGCTATTTTTAAAAAGGCTCGCGGGCGACACATGTGGTCCTTGCGGGCTACCGGGTTCCCGAAGGGCACCACGTTGGTGACCCCTGATCTAAACACTACTACTTAAAGGTGTAAGCAGTATTTTGGGGGATCAGGAACCCTGACTTAGTGATCAGAATCTTCTGTAGATCTCTGGATTTTAGCAACAATGAAATTTTGTCTTTAAGCCATTTCTATAATTTTCTACAGTAAACTACAGAGAGAGAAAACAGAATTGATTCAGAATGAAAATCTGCATTTATCTCAATCTAAACTACCACTTCCCAAAACCATGTGAGTAGGTGGAAATCTTCATCAGAAGATGATGTGAGACGAGAGATCAGAATTTCAGCTTTCATTTCCTGAAAGGTTCGGTGCAGTGTTCTAAGTGATGTAACACATCTAGATGTAAAGATCAGGAACTGAAAGCTGGAATTCTGATCTATTGTTTCATTTTCATCTTTTACTCTCAAATCCAAATGTCTTCAGTGTCAAGCAAAAACCCAAAGAACTGGACTTCCTGTTCCAATACTTTTGGAGGTTTGTGTAGGAAGAATAGAAAAGTAGGAAAAAGTGTGAAATGAAAACAGGAGCACATTTAATTCTCCAGGTGCACAATGTTGGAGTTGTATTCAGCTCTGTGTTCTCCAAGTGTTCCTGCTCTCACTACAATTATTGTAGTACAATTTGTGTTCAGGTTTAGACTCCAGTATTAATAGTGAGGAACGTTGAGATCTTTAACACTTGTTGTTTTTGTTCCCAGTGTTCTACAGAAGGCAGGAGACAGAAGAGAGAAGATCATCATCACAGCTACAGGGTACAATCAAAACCAACACCATGACTGTGACACTGACACACTGCTATTCTAAAGCTCTCTGCTGTTAGTAACTACAGAGTAATTAGATGATAGAAAACCTCCAGTAGAATAAAGTAAATCCACAGAGAACATCATAAAGATCTATCTAGCAGGAAAAATGTGAACCTTTACTCTAATCATTGGAGCCCATGTCTCACCATGTCTTCCTACTTCACCCTGTCACAGACACGACCCAGAATCCACTGCTGCAGATTAATTCCAGAAGAAGTTCAATTTCAATCTGATGAAGAAGTTTCAGTGTTTGAATGGATTGATCCTAAAGCAGGAAAACCGAACACTCCTGAATGAGATCTACACAGAGCTCTACATCACAGAGGGAGACAGTGGAGACGTCAAAAAAGAACATGAGGTGAAACAGATCGAGGCAGCATCAAGGAGGAACCCAACTGAGGACACACCAATTAAATGCAGTGACATCTTTACACCCCTACCTGAACAACACAAAGCCATCAGGAGAGTTCTGACAAAACCCTTATCTGAACAAGATGAAGAACCCATCAGGAACATTCTGACTAAGGGAGTAGCTGGAATTGGAAAAACAGTCTCTGTGCAGAAGTTTGTTCTGGACTGGGCTGAAGGGAAAACAAATCAGGACGTCCACCTCATATTCCCACTTCCTTTCAGAGAGCTGAATTTGATGAAGGAGCAGAAACTGAGTCTGGTGAAGCTCCTTCATGTGTTTTTTAAGGAGATGAAAGAAATGGACATTTCCAGGTTGAAGAAGGTTTTGTTCATTTTTAATGGTTTGGATGAGTGTCATTTTCCTCTGGATTTCCAGAAGACAGTGAGAGTGTGTGATGTAACTGAATCAGCACCAGTGCATGTGCTGCTGATAAACCTGATCAAAGGGAACCTGCTTCCCTCTGCTCTCATCTGGATCGCCTCCAGACCAGCAGCAGCTGATCAAATCCCCTTTGAGTGTGTCCATCGAGTCACAGAGGTACGAGGGTTCAATGACCCTCAGAAGGAGGAGTACTTCAGGAAGAGGATCAGTGATCAGAACCTGGCCAATAAGATCATCACACACCTGAAGTCATTAAGAAGCCTCTACATCATGTGCCACATCCCAGTGTTCTGCTGGATTTCAGCTGCTGTTCTAGAGAGAATGTTGGGTGAAGCAGAGAGTGGAGAGATCCCAAGACTGTAACTCAAATGTACACACACTTCCTCATCATTCAGACCAACATCATAAAAGAGAAATACCTACAGAAGCAGGAGAGTGATGAAGAAATGCTTCTCAAACTGGGGAAACTGGCTTTCCAGCAGCTGGAGAAACAAAACCTGATCTTCTATGAGGAAGACCTGAGAGAGTGTGACATTGATGTGACAGAAGCAGCAGTGTATTCAGGTGTGTGTACGCAGATTTTCAGAAAGGAGATTGGGCTTCACCAGAGTAAAGTGTACTGCTTTGTTCATCTGAGCATTCAGGAACATCTCGCAGCTCTGTATGTGCACCTGAACTTCATGAAGGAACAGAGAAATGTTCTTAAACGGAATCAGGTCTATAGCAAACTTTCAGATGTTCACAGGCGTGCTGTAGATCAGGCTTTAGACAGTCAGACTGGACATCTGGATCTTTTCCTTTGCTTTCTTCTGGGTCTCTCACTCGAGTCCAATCAAAAACTTCTACATTCCTTAGTAACACAGACAGGAAGTAGCTCCCAGAACAAAGAGAAAACAGTTCAGTACATCAAGAAGAAGATCAGTGAAGATCTTTCTACAGAGAAATCCATCAATCTGCTCCACTGTCTGAATGAACTGGGTGATGATTCTCTAGTGGAGGAAATCCAGCAGTATCTGAAATCTGGAGCACAAAGTGAACTTTCTCCTTCACATTGGTCTGCTCTGGGGTTTGTGTTACTGACATCAGCACAGGATCTGGAGGAATTTGACCTGCATAAATACATCACTTAAGATAAGATCAGAGATGAGATTCTTGTGAGAGTGATGCCTGTGATTGCAGCATCCAGAAAAGCAATGTAAGTGAAGCTGAATAAAATTGTTTTACTGTTACAGTGTTGAGAACAAATCAAAGGTCTGAGCTGTTCAGATGGATCGAACTCTGCAGGACTCTTTAGACTTTTTCCTTTCTCCTCTTAGAAACCTTTTAGATCAGACTCTCTTACTTTCCCGCTTGGATTCCTGGATCTCATCCTCCATGTTTATACAACGTGTGTGATATGATGTTCCTTAGCTGAAACTCTCGCTAAGCCAAATCTGAACATCTCCGACTGTCAATTCTTATTATTCCACCATTTAATCATTGTGTTTAACTGATGTGTGTGATGTTGAAAGTGAGACGCTGCAGTGAAGCTTTGAGAACTTGTTTGATCTTCTGCATTTCTGTTCATTATCTTTTATTTCCTTCAGTATCAGATGCAGTGCAATTACAGGGAGAAGTGGAGAAGCTCTGACCTCAGTGCTCAAATCAGAAACCTCCAGTCTGAGAGAACTGCATCTGACTGTCAATAAACTGAATCTGTCTGGGAATAAACTAGAAGACTCAGGAGTGAAGCGTCTCTCTGCTCTACTGCAGAATCCTGAGTGTAAAGTGAAAGATCTGAGGTAAGATCATCTCTCTGAGAGACACAAGAACTCACTAAAAGCTGCAGTGAATTGTTGTATACAGTGTTGTTTTTTAGGTGAAATTTGCTGTAGCAGTACAACATCCAGAAGAAATCTATCAGTAATGAAACTTCTCACTTCCACTAATCATTAATGCACTGAGAATTAGATCCATGTGTGAATAAAAATCCAGTTAAACAGAGAGAAAGAACCTGATTCATGACTTTGAACAGAAAGCAGCAATACCTTTACACCTCTTGTACACATAATGACAGGAATCTAAATCACAGCAATAATCATTGGTCAGGTTTAATATTATCTTGTGATTGGACAAGAGAAGGGAGACGGTCCACCATAACACACACATCATCTTCAAATCATCATCATTGCTTTTTCAACCTGTTTCTAGACGTCTTACCATATTATTCTTCATTGTCAGAGATTCCCCTCTGCTCCATTTGCAGAATGATGAAGTGTGTGCCAGCTTGCATTGCTCTGGACTTCCCAGTTCCATTCTCTGTTTCTCAGAGCGACGTGTGTTTGTGCTGCTGCTCTCATTCATCTCATCTTCTTTTACAACTTCTTTATTGAACTGCAAATGTTTAAGATCTTCTAAGAGTAAAAATTCCCACATTTACTTCTGTTTTTTCCTCCACACATTCATTTGGTCATTAGTGCTGATCTACTTCTAATCCCCTGCTGTGAAAATGAGCTGAAATACACCTTACACTGCCACCTACTGGTCATTTACTGCAGTTTTCTTGTGTCAGCAGTCTGAGATGAATCAAAGTGCAGTACAAATATTTATCTCTATTAAATAATCTTTAAATTAATTTATTTTCATTGATAAATTATATATTTTTGATTTAGTTTGTAAGTCCTGGAGAAATCTGCTGCAACTTATTTTACAGAAATCAAATCTGTCCATTTTGTAGTCGGGCAACTCGCACTACATGACTGTCTAGACGAGGACTTCCATCAGTGTCTGTGACTGGTTCTCACACCAACACTGCAGGAACGAGGGAGAACACCAAAGATGTGTAATGTGTAGAAACTGAAAGAGTGAAGTATGTGTCATTGTGTATCTGCAGGTTGTGTGACTGTGGAGTATCAGATGAAGGCTGTGCTGCTCTCGCTTCAGCTCTGAGATCAAACCCCTCACACCTGAGAGAACTGCATCTGTCTTGGAATAAAGTAGGAGACTCAGGAGTGAAGTGTCTCTCTGCTGTACTGGAGAATCCTCACTGTAAACTGGAGAAACTGAGGTAAGATCATCTCTCTGAGAGTCACATGACCTGCTCCTCAGTAACACGCATTCTCTAATAGTGAGACTGAAGCAGAGCTTTTAGGTTCAGCATCAATGTTCTGAGGAGGAAGTTTGTTTCTTTTCACTGCACACTGATGATTTGTCACAGAGGCTTTGGGTCTGATGTACGTATGTGTGAAGCTGCAGCACAAAACGTATCTTAAAACCACTGCAATGTGTCTGAAATGACTGTGAAACTCTTAGAGTTCACTTTCAGTAACACAAACTACACACACACACACACACACACACACACACACACATTCATACTCACACACACTCTCTCTCTCTCTCTCTCTCTCTCTCTCTCTCTCTCTCTCTCTCTCTCTCTCTCTCTCACGCACACTGTCACACACTCACACACACACACACATCCATACTCACACACACTCTCTCTCTCACACATACACACACACTATCTCTTGCTCTCTCTTTCTTACACACTCATACACACACACACACTCTCTCTCTCTCTCTCTCTCTCTCTCTCTCTCTTTCCTACACACTCATACACACACTCACACACTCTCTCTCTCTCTCTATCTCTCTCTCTCTTTCTCACACACTCACACACACACACATACATACTCACACTCTCACTCTTTCTCTCTCTCTCACACACACACACACACACACACACACACACACACACACACACACACACAATCTCTCTCTTTCTCACACACACACGCTCTCTCTGTGTGTGTGAGTGAGTGTTCAGCTTGGCGTCTCCGAGTGAGAGGTGTGTGAGTGTGAGAGTTTGACTCGCCAGCACGGTGTGTGGGCGGTGTGCGGGGCGAGTGTAGAGAAGTGTGTGTGTGTGTGTAGAGGTGTGTGTGTGTTAACGTTTGGGTATGTGGTGGGGCATGAGAATATTGTCTCTGCCTCCCACATAAACAGTGTTATAGTGGTTTTCTGAACAGTATTGAGAAAGTAAATAAACTGATCCAGAAAGAAAGATTTTTTATGAACCACCAAGTGGCAAAAAAATATATAAATTGAAGAGTTTTTCCCAGACCGTAAACAATTTGTTTACGATATTAAGCATTTTAATAGAGAGGTTCCTTCACTGAGCAAGAAATCAAATCTTGTGCGCCTGTCCCGAAAGACAGAGTGACCCCGGTGTTTCCAAGCGACCGGGGCAGGAAGCAGCTGAACCTGCTGGAGTCGTTCCCCCTGTGGCTTCAGCTCAGCCTGCTGCTGAAAACCCAATAACTGCTGCACCAGGGCCTAGAAAGCGTGAGCCCCAAGCTCAGCCTGCAGCCCAGAGGACCACTAGTGACAGACCCACCCCAGAAAAGCCCTACTTGGCCGAACCGGGCCGGGAGAAGCCGAGTGAAACTGGAAAATTTACAGTGGACTCTGGAGCAGTGCTGGAGCTGCCTGCGCTGGCAGAGGCAGGCACAGGGATGCAGAGCTGTCACCAAGAGACACCAGTCACTACACCAGTGCAAGGGGACGTGGGAGACGTGGAGATGGATGATGAGCCTCTTTTTAAAGTTCCAACAACGGGAGAGACGAGGTAGAGGACAGGGGAAAAAAACAAGCCAAAAAAGAATTAAAGGCAGATGAAGCTGCTGACTTACGACTGTGTAGCAACGCACAGCTCGAATCACATCATTAAGTTTGTAGATGACATGACCGTGGTGGGTATCATCAGCAAGAACGATGAGTCAGCATACAGAGAGGAGGTGCAACGGTTAACAGGTGTGGAGCAAACAACCTGTCTCTGAACGTTGCAGCATGTACGACCGGCTGCAAATGACAGTTCTCCTCCGGTCAACTCCGTGTCAGATTCTTTAATGGCGGTGTTGTTCAAACTACGCCTTCCGGTGCCTGGATTAGCGCCGAATAAGAGACTCTAAGTAAGTGAAGAACGCAAATCAGAGTGAAAAATTAGAGTTGTGGCGTGGTTGTGCTGTGTTTGAAAGTGTTCTGTTTGGGATTTTCTAAACAGAAAGGATGGTTCTTTGGGACTTGAGTTCCCTTCATGAGAAGGGAATATGCTCCCTTTTCGTCTTCTTTTTTTTTCTTCTTCTTTTTCTTTTTGTCGGCTAAGTCTGTTTTTGTTCTTTTCTTATGGTTGTTGTTGTTGTTATCTTCTGATAATGTTATGTTTGGTTTCTGTGTTCCACTGCCCAGAAATGCGTGTGTTATTTGTGTTTTTTTTACTGTATGTGAAATCTCAGTGCAGAAGTTTGTATGGATGGAAGGCTTCAGTTTATCTCCAGTCGCTTCTTTGTGCCCTTATTGTATCAGAATATACCGTGTATAGATGGTTAATAGAAATGTAAGAGTTTCTACATGGAATGTAAGGGGTTTGCAAGGTAAACTTAAAATACAGAAGGTCTTCGATTGGATAAGTAAAGAGCGGGTTGATTTGGTCCTGTTGCAGGAGACCCATCTGAATTACAGAGGGCGCTCTAATGCTAGTGCAATTTTGCAATAATATTTTTTTACAAAAAAAAACCCCAGAAACAAACAGAGAAGCAGGAAGGCCTGGAATCAGAACTCCAAATGGCTACCAAGGATCATGTAAATGATCCTTCTTCTGTTAATTTGGAGAAACTGAGTGTAATACGTGCCTCCTTAGACTCGTTGTTATCGCAGCAGGCTAACACTAAAATAGTATTTTCAAAGCAAAGATTGTCTGAACATGGCAATAAACCTAAAAAGCATTTGTTTTATTTATTGTAAAATTTATTTATTATGTCCCCTCTGCCCGCTGCTTTACGCCCTAGCGATAGTGCCACTGGCTCAGGCAATTAGGGGGGACACGACCGTGTCTGGAGTGTCAGTGGGTGCTAAAGAGCAAAAAATTTCCTTTTATGCTGATGAGATCCTGCTTTTTCTAATAAATTTTCAGTCTTCTGTGCCGAGTTTGGTGGACAATATTAGTTCGTTTGGGAAATTTTTGGGGTACAAATCTGTTGCTTTACACTTAAGACAGCCGAGCGCATGTGTAATTAATATGTCTACCTTTCAATTTAATGTTTCGGAATCTGGTTTTACATCTTCATGATCTTCCTCTCTCCTGGCTTGGGAGGATTGCAGTAGTGAAGATGAATGTAATGCCCAGGCTTCTTTATCCATTACAGATGATACCGTTCCTATTGCCCAATAAAAGAATAACGGAATTGAACGGATGGCTTAGTTCATTAATATGGAATAAGCAGAAACGTAGACTAAAACTCTCTAACTTGACTTGGAGTCCTCTTAGTCATCTTGCCCTCTAAAGAATCTATTATTTGTTGGAGGCTTCAAAGTAATTAAGTCATTATGTGGTAACAGAATTGTATGGAATATGTGGAAAGCCTGGTCTATTATACGTAGGATAGAGGGCAGGGCCGAATGGTCTTCTTCTCTAACTCCCATTTACAATAACCCAGAGTTTGCACCAAGTCTGTCAGACTCTGGTTTTAAAGCTTGGAACACAAATGGGATATGCAGACTCAGTGATGCAGACCCGTACTCAGCGCGCACTTCTTCTCGTCACTCCTCGCTCTACGAGAACGTGGTTGGGGCTAATGCGTGCGGCTACAGGGCGATGCCGCATGTTAAAGAGACGCTAGCCAGCTATCTCTCTCCAAGCGTAGCATCGTCACTAAAGGCTAAAGTAGTATTCCCTACTAAACCGCTACGTGCTACATCGGCTTTAGTAGGGAAGGCTTATGCGGCAGCAGGTCAGGCTGCAGGTTGTCTCCACACCATGGGTGTGTTACAGGCATACCAGGCTGATCTGCTACATGATCTGGATGAGGGAATTAGCCCTGGGACCACTAATGTTAAGGAGTTACGTCGCGCTGCCGACTTAACCCTTAGGGCCACGAAGCACACGGCGCGGGCCGTTGGTTGGTCCATGGTGGCCCTGGTGGCCACAGAGAGGCATCTGTGGCTCACCTTGTCTGACCTCCCAGACAAGGATCGGGCTGTGCTCTTAAAAGCACCGATGGCTCCTCCTGGCCTGTTTGGCGACGCGGTGACGGCGGTCGTGAACAGGTTTCAGGAGTCTAAGAAGCAATCGGCTGCGTTTCAGCAGTACCTCCCTCGCCGTTCACGTGGGGCTGGTCGGCGGCAGCCCCAGCCTGGTCCTTCCGGGCACGCGAAGCCCAGAAACAGAGCTTCTGGGCCCAAGAAGGAGCAAGGTGACCTGAGGGTCACCCTCGCCTCCAACAAACGGGCCGTGGTGCGGAGATCCTGACGATCTTCGGTCGAGGGGACGGTATACACCTCACGCTACGGTGCCCGTCCCTCCCCCGCACCACCAGGGGGGTGGGCCGTTGGCTCTGCCACAGGATGTGCTTCAGAGCACGGCCTCCCTCCAGTGGGCATCTCCCTCCACTTCGGCCCAGAGTCTTGGTACGGATGGGGGAGACCCGCCGCCTCTCACGAGGTGTCATCAGCTGCAGGGCCCCGCCCCAGCTGCTCTGAGTGGGTCAGAGGCCAGCCCCGAGGTTCCCCTAAGGAACTTTCTGGCGGCATGAGAGGGGCTGCCAGAAGTCTCCCGGTGGGTCCTGCGGACCATAGAGGGCGGTTACGCGATCCAGTTCGCGTCCTCTCCTCCCCGTTTCAACAGGATGTGTCCCACCCTGGTGGGGCCCGAGCAGGCTCTGGTCCTGGAACGAGAAGTGCGCACACTCCTGGGAAAAGGGGCCATTGAGGTGGTCCCCCCCTCGGTTTAAGAGTCAGGCTTCAACAGCCCGTACTTCATCGGTCCGAAGAAGGATGGCGGGTTGCGTCCCATTCTAGATCTTCGCTCCTTGAACCGCTCTCTCAGGAGGCTCAGGTTCAGGATGCTCACCCTCAAGGGGGTCGTGACTCAGATCAGGTCCGGGGACTGGTTCGTCACGATAGATCTGAAGGACGCGTACTTTCACGTCGCCATCCTTCCTGCACACAGGAGGTTCCTGAGGTTTGCCTTTGGGGGCGTGGCACCAGCATAGTTCCGCTCGGGCTCCTGCACATGAGGCCCCTCCAGTGGTGGATCCGGGGGGCAGGGGGTTCTCCCTCAGGGGAAACCCGCAACGTGCTATCGAGGTCTCGTGGCATACCCCTTCGAGCCTTCGATGTGTGGAAAGACCGACCTTTCTTGTCCCGTGGCTGGGGGCTCCGTGCCATTGCGCGACGCTGACGGCGGACGCTTTCCTCACGGGGTGGGGAGCGGTCATGAGTGGCCACTCCGCCTAGGGTCTGTGGAGCGGCCCACGTCTCTTGTGGCACATAAATTGCCTGGAGATGATGGCAGTGTTTTTGGGGTTACAGCACTTCCTCCCGGCCCTGAGAGATCGCCATGTGTTGGTCCGGACAGACAATACTGCGGTGGTCTCTTACATCAACCACCAGGGGGTCTCTGATCTCGCCCCTTGTACAAGCTAGCGCGAGCGGCCCTCTTATGGTCTCAGGACAGGCTCCTATCTTTAAGGGTCATTTACATCCCGGGTCGGTTGAATGTCAGAGCAGATGCCCTGTTGAGGCAGGACCCGAGGCCTGGGGAATGGCGACTCCACCCCGAGGCGGTGGAGCTCATATGGCGGAGGTTCTACAGAGCCCAGGTGGATCTTTGCGACCCAGGAGACCTCGCACTGTCCCCTCTGGTTCTCTCTCTCTCACCCAGCCCCGTTAGGGCTGGATGCCATGGTGCAGTCGTGGCCGAGGCTACGCCTGTACGCCTTTCCCCTGATCACTCTGCTCCCTGGAGTTCTGGAGAGAGTTCGCCGGGACGGAGTCCGTCTCCTCCTGGTAACGCCTCGTTGGCCGGGCAAGCCGTGGTTTGCGGATCTGGTGTCCCTGCTCGAGGGCCCTCCGTGGAAAATTCCTCCCAGGAGGGATCTCCTCTCACAGGCTAGCGGAACCCTGGTTCACCCCCGCCCAGAGTTGTGGAGGCTGTGGCTGTGGCCCCTGAGGGGGCACAGTTCGTAGCGGCTGGTTTTTCTATCGAGGTAGTTGGCACCCTTCTCCACTCGAGGGCTCCCTCCACGAGGAGGTCGTATGCTGCACGGTGGCGACTGTTCACGTGTTGGTGTGAGCACCATGGCTTGGACTCAGTTAACTGCCCAGTCGGTTCAGTTCTGAAGCTTTTGCAGGAACAGTTTGCCGCAGGGTTGTCCCCTTCGACCCTCAAGGTTTAACGTGTCCGCCATCGCGGCTTATGGCACCCCGCCTACGGGGCGGTTGCTGGGTAGGCACCCACTGGTGACACGTTTCCTCCACGCCACCCGGAGGCTGAGGCCCGGGACACGACCCAGAGTGCCTGTCTGGGATCTGGCTGTTGTGCTGGCGGCTCTGTCTGAGCCCCCCTTTGAGCCGTTAGCCGATGTGGCCCTTAGGTTTCTGTCGATCAAGACCACCTTCCTCTTGGCGGTTTCCTCCCTGAAGAGGATCGGGGATCTGCAGGCTCTGTCCGTGGCCCCGTCCCGCCTGGAGTTTGCCCCTGGCATGACCAGGGCGTTTCTCTACCCAAAACCTGGGTACGTGCCTAAGGTACCTTCGGCTCCCTCACGTCCTGTCGTGTTGCAGGCATTCTGCCCTCATCCGTATACAGCCCCCGAACAGGAGCGACAGCATCGGCTGTGTCAAGTGCTTCCCGAACGCTCACTTTCTCTCTAAAAGTAACAGACCTGTTCTTGTCTTGAATAAACCGTTTCAATATTCAGTTTATTTATCTGAATTCTCTCATTTACACAATCTATTGTTTATATTTCTGCTATCATCCATCCATCCATCCACACATTTATCCATCCATCCATCCATCCATCCATCCATCCACACCACTCATTTCAAAACACACACAGGATGTGTAATGTGTAGAAAATGAGAGAGTGAAGTGTGTGTCATTGTGTATCTGCAGGTTGGAGTATTGTGGAGTATCAGATGAAGGCTGTGCTGCTCTCGCTTCAGCTCTGAGATCAAACCTCTCAACACCTGAGAGAACTATATCTGACTGGGAATAAAGTAGGAGACTCAGGAGTGAAGTGTCTCTCTGCTGTACTGGAGAATCCTCACTGTAAACTGGAGAAACTGAGGTAAGATCATCTCTCTGAGAGTCACATGACCTGCTCCTCAGTAACACACATTCTCTAATAGTGAGACTGAAGCAAAGCTTTTAGGTTCAGACACACACACTTACACACACCTACACACTCACTCGTGCTCTCTCTTTCACACACACACACACACACACACACACACACACACACACACAATCACAACACACACACACACACACACACACACACACACACACACACACACACACACACACACTCTCTGTGTGTGTCTCTCTCTCTCTCTTTCTCTCACACACACACACACACACACACACACACACACACACACACACACACACACACACACACACTGTTTAGTAACATACTTGTTCTTGTCTTGAATAAACCGTTTCAATATTCACTTTATTTATCTGAATTCTCTCATTTACACAATCTATTGTTTATATTTGTGCTATAATCCATCCATCCATCCATCCATCTATCCATCCATCCATCCATCCATCCATCCATCCATCCATCCATCCACACCACTCATTTCAAAACACACACAGGATGTGTAATGTGTAGAAACTGAGAGAGTGAAGTGTGTGTCATTGTGTATCTGCAGGTTGTTTGATTGTGGAGTATCAGATGAAGGCTGTGCTGCTCTCGCTTCAGCTCTGAGATCAAACCCCTCACACCTGAGAGTACTGAATCTGACTGGGAATAAAGTAGTAGACTCAGGAGTGAAGTGTCTCTCTGATCTGAAGGATGATGAACGTTACAAACTACAGACACCGAAGTGAGTAATAATCTGTTTTATATAAACACTGAAACTGATGTAATGATTAGTGTTATTTACTACATTAGTGTTATTTACTACATTAGTGTTATTTATCACATTACTGTTTATTTACGACATTAGTGTTATTTACTACATTAGTGTTATCACATTAGTGTTATTTACTACATCAGTGTTATTTACTACATTAGTGTTATTTACTACATTAGTGTTATTTACTACAACCCAGCCATTAGGGGGGCACAAGCCAGTGTACTCTTAGTGCCGGTCCCAAGCCCGGGTAAATGGGGAGGGTTGCGTTAGTAAAGGGCATCCAGCGTAAAACATGTGCCAAATCAAATATGCGGATCACAAATGAGAATTTCATACCGGATCGGTCGAGGCCCGGGTTAACAACGACCGCCACAGGTATCGTTAGCCGACAGGGTACCGGTGGAAATTGGGCTACTGTTGGCCGAAGAAGGAGAAGGAGAGGAGGAAGGCGTCTACAGAGACGGCAGGAAAAGGAGCAGTGTAGGAGAGTAGAGGTTCGGGTTGGTACTTTAAATGTTGGTACTATGACGGGTAAAGGGAGAGAGATAGCTGATATGATGGAGAGGAGAAAGGTAGATGTGTTGTGTGTTCAGGAGACCAAGTGGAAAGGGAGTAAGGCCAGGAACATTGGAGGTGGGTTTAAAGTGTTTTATCATGGTGTGGATGGGAAGAGAAATGGTGTAGGGGTGATTCTGAAGGAAGCGTACAGTAAGAGTGTAGTGGAGGTGAAGAGAGTTTCTGATAGGGTGATGATCGTGAAGGTGGAAGTTGAAGGGATGATGATAAATGTCATCAGTGCCTATGCTCCACAAGTTGGCTGTGAGATGGAGGAGAAAGAAAGATTCTGGAGTGAATTAGATGAAGTGGTAGATGGTGTACCTAGGAAAGAACGATTGGTGATTGGGGCAGACTTTAATGGGCATGTAGGTGAAGGGAACAGAGGTGATGAGGAGGTGATGGGTAGGTATGGTGTTAGGGTTAGGAATGTGGAAGGGCAAATGGTGGTAGATTTTGCTAAAAGGATGGAAATGGCAGTGGTGAACACGTATTTTAAGAAGAAGGAGGATCATAGGGTGACGTATAAGAGTGGAGGAAGGTGCACACAGGTGGATTATCTTCTGTGTAGGAGATGCAACCTGAAGGAGATTGGAGACTGTAAGGTGTTGGCAGGGGACAGTGTAGCTAGACAGCATCGGATGGTGGTCTGTAGGATGGTTTTGGAAGCGAAGAAGAAGAGGAGGAAAGTAAGGTTTGAAAGAAGAATAAGATGGTGGGAACTGAAGGAGGAAGAGTGTAGTGTGAGGTTCAGGGAAGAGGTCAGACAGGGGCTTGGTGGTGGTGAAGAGGTGCCGGATGATTGGGCAACTACTGCAGGAGTGATGAGGGAGGCAGCTAGAAAAGTACTTGGTGTGACATCTGGAAATAGAAAGCAAGACAAGGAGACGTGGTGGTGGAATGAGGAAGTGCAGGAGAGCATTAGGGGAAAGAGATTGGCAAAACAGAAGTGGGATCGACAGAGTGATGAGAAGAGTAGGCAGGAGTTCAAGGAGATGCGGCAGCAGGTTAAAAGGGATGTGGCGAAAGCCAAGGAAAAGGCATATGAGGAACTGTATAAGAGGTTGGACACTAAGGAAGGAGAAAAGGATTTATACCGATTGGCCAAGCAGAGGGACCGAGCTGGGAAGGATGTACTGCAAGTTAGAGCAATAAAGGATGGAGAGGGAAATGTGTTGACTAGTGAGGAGAGTGTGTTGAGAAGATGGAGGGAGTATTTTGAGCAGCTGATGAATGAGGAAAATCAGAGAGAGAGAAGGTTGGAGGATGTGGAGTTGGTGAAGCAGGATGTAGATAGGATTAGTAAGGAGGAAGTGAGAGCAGCGATTAAGAGGATGAAAAATGGAAAGTCGGTTGGACCAGATGACATACCGGTAGAAGCGTGGAGATGTTTAGGAGAGATGGCAGTGGAGTTTTTAACCAGATTGTTTAACAGGATTCTGGAAGGGGAGAGGATGCCTGAGGAATGGAGAAGGAGTGTGCTGGTACCGATCTTTAAGCATAAGGGAGATGTGCAGACCTGCAGTAACTACAGGGGAATTAAGTTGATCAGTCACACCATGAAGTTATGGGAAAGAGTAGTGGAAGCCAGGCTGAGAGAAGAGGTGACCATCTGTGAGCAACAGTATGGTTTCATGCCGAGGAAGAGCACCACAGATGCCTTATTTGCTTTGAGGATGTTGATGGAGAAGTATAGAGAGGGACAGAAGGAGCTGCATTGTGTATTTGTGGATTTAGAGAAAGCGTACGACAGGGTGCCGAGAGAGGAGTTGTGGTATTGTATGAGGAAGTCAGGTGTGTCAGAGAAGTATGTGAGGGTGGTGCAGGACATGTATGAGGACAGTGTGACGGCAGTAAAGTGTGCAGTAGGTACGACAGACTGGTTCAGGGTGAAGGTTGGACTGCATCAAGGATCGGCCCTGAGCCCTTTCCTGTTTGCAGTGGTGATGGACAGGTTGACGGACGAGGTCAGACAGGAGTCTCCCTGGACTATGATGTTTGCAGATGATATTGTGATTTGTGGTGAGAGTAGAGAGCAGGTTGAGAAGAGCCTGGAGAGGTGGAGATATGCGCTGGAGAGAAGGGGAATGAAAGTCAGTAGGAGTAAGACAGAGTACATGTGTGTGAATGAGAGGGAGGGCAGTGGAGTGATGCGGTTGCAGGGAGAAGAGGTGGAGAAGGTGGAGGAGTTCAGGTACCTGGGGTCAACAGTGCAAAGTAATGGAGAGTGTGTTAGGGAAGTAAAGAAAAGAGTGCAGGCAGGGTGGAGTGGGTGGAGAAGAGTGACAGGAGTGATTTGTGATAGAAGAGTATCTGCAAGAATGAAAGGGAAAGTTTATAGGACTGTGGTGAGACCTGCGATGTTGTATGGATTAGAGACAGTGGCATTGAGTAAAAAACAGGAGGTGGAGCTGGAGGTAGCAGAGCTGAAGATGTTGAGGTTTTCGTTGGGAGTCACGAGGATGGACAAGATTAGAAATGAGTTTATTAGAGGGACAGCACATGTAGGATGTTTTGGTGACAAGGTGAGGGAGGCGAGATTGAGATGGTTTGGACATGTGCAGAGAAGGGACATGAATTATATTGGTAGAAAAATGCTGAAGTTGGAGCCACCAGGTAGGAGGAAAAGAGGAAGGCCAAGGAGGAGGTTCATGGATGTGGTGAGGGAAGACATGCAGGTAGTTGGTGTAAAAGAGGCAGATATAAAGGACAGGGTGGTATGGAGACGGATGATCCGCTGTGGCGACCCCTAATGGGAGCAGCCGAAAGAAGAAGAAGAAGAAGAGTGTTATTTACTACATTAGCATTATTTACTACATCAGTGTTATTTACTACTGTTAGTGTTAAAACTGTTTTCACACTATCTCACACACATTCCTTTGTCCGTTCAGTGTCTATAGGATGTTAGTCTATAGACTAAGGTAAACAGAGAGTCTTATCTGGGCTCATAAATCTCTGACTGGTATATCCTCTTGTCTAAACAGGAAACACTTAAGGTCAGCTTTCTCCCCAATATGTGTGTGCGTGTTCGTGTGTGTGTGCGCGTGGACTGTATCATCCTGTGTGTATAAATACGTGTCTGCCACCTGCAATAAACCGAAGAGAGGAAACATTGCTACATTCTGTGTGCTGTGTATTTCTTCTTCCCTGATATCAGAAAGGCACTACGGAGCATCAAAGGTCGTATGGAAAATCTCTCCAAGTTTCGTTTTGGGCATGATAAAAATCTAACAGTTTTGGTGTCAGAAGCGAGATACTTTCCGACAATATCCAGAGGGAGATCACGCATCAAGGAGAATTTAATGTATTCCCTTGTTTGCGGGGATTGTCCCGTTTGCCAGCTAATAGGGCTGCATGTGTGTTCGTGTCTTGGTTATGCATTAATTGTTTAATTAATGATAATTTCCTTTGGTGGGATGATTTCGTCGCGACATTGGTTTCCTCACCTTAGATGTAAGATGCAAGATTAGAAGACGTTTTTTACGGTCTGTCTAATATAGGCGATATTGTCTGAAGTATCCAAAAGAATCCACGATAATTTTTTATATGCCCGAAAAAAAAAAAATAGATAAATGAAACATTAATTGTTTTAAGAAAAATACAAAAAAGTGAGAAAAGGAACTAAAGAGAAAAGGAACTAAAGAAAAACTTACATTTTGAAAAGACTTTAAAATTTTTCAAAAGACTTCAATCTTGTTTTGGCTTTAAAGTCTATTTTTTCTCCAAATCTACAAAATTTGTGATCCAATTGGAGAGACTGGATTTCCTTTTTGTTTGAAGACTGTGATCTCCCTGGTGCCTGCGCAGCTGTATTGTCTGAGTGTTATGTGTTTTGTGTATTGTCTGTGTGTTAAGTGTTGTGTGTCTGTTCTTTGTTTTGTGTAAAGATTATGGGTCATAACATTTCTCGCTAACTGCCGGAAGAAAATCCCAAAGATTTTAAATGTGCTGGTTTTTGGACTAATACTTATTTAGATCATTTGGCATTATGGAGTGAAATTGTGTCACATCTAGATACTTTTCCATAGAGATTTACATGCTGCTAGAGGTTTCTGCTATGCTTCAGGTTAAGTTAACCCTTTATGCTTTGCACTGCAACAGGAAGTGGTGCATTCCAGCCTCAGCACTAAACTCAAGGAGGAGGTCCTAGGAAAAAGGGGAAGTTCATCTATTAGGGAATAGATAGAGTTCCAATTTCATGTCCTGTAACTCACCTTTTGCCTGTGGTGACACCGACTGGTACAAATTTATATAATAGCTTTACAATAATTCCAAACTCGCCTTTTAGGAAGAGATATGAAGCACAAAATGGGAATGGAAATTCTGTTTTTTTAATCCAATGTCTCACTGTTTTTCCTTCTGTCCTCATGCTTTTAACTGAGCCACAGCCACATCCGGAAGATTTCTTCCAGGGTAGTACAGAAGTCGTGCCTGATGAACCAAGTTTAGGTGAAGTTAACCTTAAATTATGGGCCTCTCACAAAGATGAGGCAGGTTTAATCCAGGTAAAACCGTATCATACACTCATTAAAAACACACCGTCCGATTTTTGTTAAACAATATCCATTGTCGAAAGAGAAGAATGTTGGCATTGTTCCAGTTATTGACAATTTATTGTCACAAGGTGTTTTGATCGAGACACATTCACCATATAACACACCGATTAATTCTGTCTTAAAGGCAGATAAAAAAAGCTCCTTTGGTGCCCGATGTGGCTACCATTGTTAACTGAATACGATACATGCAAATAAAAATTAAACAAACATAGAAGACAACCCACCTGATAATCTTCTGGGACCTGAGAAGGGTATCGTGCCTCACGACCAAACATCATATAAAAAGATTTTAAAAGTTTTTTGGTCCTTAGTCCAAACATAACAGCATCAAGGTGTTCATCCCACTGCTTCGGTTTTTTGGAAACCAATTTGCAGAGAGCCCTTAAACAAATAATTAACATTTAAATAGTTTTAGCAGAAGAGATATATATATATATATATATATAAATACCTGTGTATTTACTTGGTTTCTAACAATCCTTACAAACGCCATTATAGTTCTGCAATAAACACATTAAATTTTCATATAGGTGGATGTAAAAAAATTTAAGGATCTTTGTGTTAAAATTGATGTATAAATTTAGTATCTCTGTATGGTTCCATTCATCCTTTTGACTAGACCGTTGGTCTGGGGATGATAGGGTGAGCACAAACTCCTTTTGATGCCAAGAATTTGACACATTTTGGTTGATCTGATTATAAAACAAAATTGTTATTTAATTATTGTCAATATAGGTAAATATTTTTCAAGGTAGATTTGAGCACTGTATGGTATGTTACAGCTTGGATTTACCTGATTAACAAACTCCCTCCCTTGGTCTGTGAGTATGCGTTTTGGTGCCTCAAACTGATTGAAAAACTTGATAATACAGTTTGTGACCTCCTCTGCAGACTTACTTCTGAGTGGATAAGACTGTTGCCATTTGGTCAAGTAATCAATTATTACTCATATATATTGATTGCCACTGTCTGTGCAAGCGAGTTTCCCCATCAGATCCATCACCAAAAGTTTGAAGGGTTGTGTGACCTTGCAAAAAATATGATAAAAATTACAATTTGATAAAAATATTTAGTAAATTATGTAAGTATTCTATTACATACATGTGCAATTAAATATAACGTGTTCTGGGTGTCAGGGAGGAATGGATGGATAGATGGATAGATAGACAGACAGATAGATAGATTACCTGTATAGGTGTAATTTTGACCTTTTAACTCTTAACCTTTTAACTTTTTTTCAATTGATGCTTTAGTGGCCTGACATGCCACACATTCAGCCACTCGTTTAAAAAGAAATGATCAGTAAGCAGCCGCCTTCCCGTGGGCTCACCACCTGCAGGAGGGACCGTAAGGGACGGTGCTGTGAGGATTGGGCCGCAGTCGAAGGCGGGGGCCTGCTTAGACTGCTGCCCCCGCGACTTATTTTTACCGAATTACGAATAAACGGGAGAAAATGAATGAATGAATGACCTGTTACTGTTATTGTTACTGTTGGTTTCATTATTTACATAATTATTTACATTAAACATATTATAAATGACTATATATTTTAAATACCATTTTTTTATTTTAATTTTATATTCATTTTCTTTGACTAATTCAAATTAATATTTTCCACTCAATTTTATAACATTGTATAGAATTTAACCATACATATATAATATATACAAAATTGAAAATAGAAACAATGATTTCATTAATTATTTCTTTTATATGGTTAATTTCTCATGATGCACTGATAACTTTTTATTAAACATAAATAAAAATTTAAATTAAAACTTTTAACAACACAAATTTAGTCAAGATACGTTTTTACACACTTCACTATGGCCACTTTGGCAGGGAGTTGAACAGTATTCAGCGTTATTTAATACATTAGTGTTATCACATTAGTGTTATTTACTACATCAGTGTTATTTACTACATTAGTGTTATTTACTACATTAGCGTTATTTACTACATTAGTGTTATTTACTACATTAGCGTTATTTACTACATCTGTGTTATTTACTACATTAGTGTTATTTACTACATTAGCGTTATTTAGCACATTAGCGTTATTTAGCTCATTAGCGCTACTTACTACATTAGCGTTATTAGTGTTATTTACCGTAGTGTTATTTACAGCTCAGAACAAAGGTAAAGTGCGTGTTTTCATGCCCGGTTGTTTTCAGCGTGACGAATAATTCTCCTTTCCTGTAGACAGTCCGAGTGAGCGGCAGGTCAAACATCAAAGGAACATCATCCATATTTATTCAGTGGGAGCACATCTGATTTAATATAAAGAATTTCATTGGTTCACCTTAAACCCGTTCGGCAATTTTATTGGTTTATTGTAATTGGGCTCAGTTTTTTGCCTTGCAGTTTGTGAAACCGGGAAAAACCCAGCAAAAATCCATATATTAGCCGCTTCATTGTTTAAGCCGCTGGGTTCAAAACGTGGGAAAAAAGTTGCGGCGTATAGTCCGGAAAATACGGTACTACATTAGCGTTATTTACTACATTATTTAGCACATCGGCATTATTTATTAGATGATGATCAACTTTTATTGCCACAAATATTGGATTTCCTGTAAGCAGCTGGTTTCCTCACTCAGACAGTGCTTTTATCTCTCCACCTCCACACCATGTCTTCTATCATTCCTGTAAAATCCCCCTCAGCTTGTTCTTAAAGTCTGCACTTAATATCCATGTAGAACAAGAGAGAAGCTCCACAGCAGTGATCTTTATTAAAAGCAGCAAAAACTCTACAGCCTGGGATTGGAGAAGTGCAGTGATGTGATGCAAATATCTGCTCATGTTTCTCTTCCATCTTCTGCACCTTCTCATTTGTTCTCACTGTTCTACCAAAGATATTATATAAGCATGAAGAAATGTTGAAGGACAAATGATACACTGGAATCAAATCCTGGTTTCCTTGAAGCAGAGATAATTACCTGCTGCTGATCATCAAACACCACCTTCTAGTTTTCTGTTACTGATTCACTTCTTTCTCTTCTAGTGTTTAATGGTGATGAACAATTGTGTGTGAAGACTCCAGTGTTCCTGCATTTCCGTGTCTGCAAACCGAGAACACGTTTATCTACAGGATCTGAGGAGTTGTTGTGAAAAAGCCAAGAGCAGAAGGAGTCCAAATCACATGTATTACTTTGTCCTTTAGTTAGTATTTAATAGAGTTTCTATCTTTATGCTACAGGATCAGACCCAATCCATTCTTTATTTTCTCTCTGATCTGATCTCCATTTCTTACTAGTATCAGGTGATCAACCCAGTATGGGACCAGTGCTATCTTTAATGCCTGCATACACACGCACACACACACACACACACACACACACACACACACACACACACACACACACACACACACACACACACCTGGATGTATATGATGTATTATATAATATTTCCTACAAAAACACCCATAAAACTATAATCATTTTATATAAAGTATAGAAGAAAAATAAATGGAGTTTTATTTACTCTTCTTTCTTTCTTTCTTTCTTTCTTTCTTTCTTTCTTTCTTTCTACACCACTTTTTGGAAATTTCCCCACGAATAAAGTTTTATTTTAAATGTTTATTATCTACGAAAGCACATTGCATTCACAAAATAACACCGGATCTGACGTTACTGCATTCTTTGCTCGGAAGTGTCTCATTGCGTAACCATGGAGATGTAGATGATATCATATGGTTTAGCGTGATGACTGTATATTAGTTTAATTATCCACTGGACATTTCCTCACTGAGCTGCTCCTCCTGTTAATTCATTTACTTATGGTAAGTCTTGCTTTAGTTTAGTTTAGCTGTCATATGTTTTCAACACAGAACATATGACAGCACGACGTAGATCTGGTTATGAAACCACACTCTTGAAGACAGAAAACTTGACCATTAAACCTCTTCTCAGCTGCATTCAGCTGTAGTAGCTCTGCGTGATCTGCTAGACTTTATAGATTTAGATGGTTTTGACGACACACATAATTGCCTTAAACACATTGAACAAGAGACCTCTTGTAGGTCTGATCTTTTAGATATGACCCTGGAAGAGGGGGATTGCCTATATGTAGATATTTATGTTCAGAACCTTCTAATGATGTGTATGTGAAAATGCGGTTGTAAGATTACCTGATGAAATAGTTGAAGCTAAATCATTACCATACACATCTGCACACAGCTGCAGAGTTGGTGGCACTTACAAGAGCATGTCAGTTGTTTTAAGGTAAAGTAGTGACTATATACACTGATTCTAAGTCTACTTATGGTGTTGTGCATGATTTTGCTGAAACATGGAAGCAAAGACACTTTAAAACAGCTGATGGAAAGCCCATAGCACATTTTAATCTCATAGACGACCTTTTAAATACTGTTCAACTCCCTGCCAAAGTGGCCATAGTGAAGGTTAAACCTTAACCTTAACGGTGATCGACAGCTCTGTTGAAGCTGTGGTGGGAATTGAACAAATGACTGAGGACGTCCTGAAACTCAATGAAGTTCTTTAAAAACTGCACTTACCCACACCGCTCGGGCCAAAAAAAAAAAAAAAGACAAATAAAGAATATAAAGCAAAGAAAGTGAAATTCTCTGTGGGTGACAAGGTGTGGAGATGTAATGTCCGGAGCCAGCAGAGAAAAGTTGGAAAATTAAAACCAAATTTTTTAGGTCCATAACCAATTAAAGACATTAAAGGCAAGAATGCTGATCTGATAGATGAGAGAGGGGTTATTTTGCCAAGAATCAATATTGACCACTTAAGATTATATATTGAGAAGATGCCACGCATTCCACACAAGATTGTATCCAGATCAACAGACACAAATTCATCACAAAAAACCTGTCCAACTGCTGAATCACCTGCAATCTCAAAAGTGACAAGAAAAAGTCATATGTCACCACCGCTGTATCTGTTTCACCATCACCTGCCATCTCCAAAAGAGCTGCATCACCTGTCTCCCCAAGGGTTTCACCATCACCTGCAATCCCCAAAAGAGCTGCATCACCTGTCTCCCCAAAGGTTTCACTATCACCTGCCATCTCCAAAAGAGCTGCATCACCTGTCTCTGTATCTGTGCCATCATCACCTACCACTAGAGCAAAAGCAGTACAGCACCGCCTCATCAGCAGTAAGTCAGCAGAAGAAGAGTTATAAACTAATGAAAGCTATCATGTTTTCTCATACTTATTATTTTCTTATGAGATTTATCAATACAGTTGTTCAAGAGGCATGGGCAGGAAAAAAATGCATATGTGTTGCTTTCCAGAATTGGGCCGTATAAAATATTTTTTGCAGACATTAACAAAACCGCTCCAAGTAATGAGCTTAAAAGTGAGGTAAGATTTTTTTAGCATTTTAAAATGTTTTGTGGTTGAAACTGTAGATATCAAATGTTAACATCCACTGCTAACACCACACTGTTTTGTTTCCTTGTTTAAGGTTATTAATGCATACATATTTCTTCTTGTGAGGCGTTTTAATGCACAACCAAAAGAGCAGGCATTCCAAATTGACTCGTATGAAATGACGAAAATTTGGAATGGAAACAAATCCAAATTAAAGGTTGGTTTGCTCTGGTTTATTTATGTACCAATTATGAAACATTAAATTCGAACATATTTCAGTCCTCTTTTTAAATTTCAGGTTGATCCCACAATGTACAAGTATCTCATTGGCATTGTGAATGACCACCACCACTGGACAGTTGTGGTAAACAAATGAAGTGTTCTTAGACATTATATTTTAAACCTTGGAAATAACTTCCAATATTGTGTTCTGCATACTGTATGCCATTTGATTAAATGTTAGGTGGTAAACTTTTAAGCTTCTTTTTTAAGGTAGATTTACCAAAATAACATTAACAGTTAATATTAAAAGAAACAACAAATTACCAGAGTAAATGGGGCAGATAAGTTAAGGATGTAGCTGTCCCAGCAAGTGCAAAACAAGGTGTCTGGAGAATATACAAAACAAAGTAGATTCCTTCAAAAAGAGGTTGTTTAACTTTTTATTATAATGTTTATGAAGCCATTTTACCTACAAGAAACTTCATTTAAACATAAATTGTTAATATTAAATGCATGTCAATCTCTTCATTATCTAAAATATAAATTCATTACTGTTTAAAATCTTAAAAGGTTATGCTGCCATCTCAAAGGAGGGCTTTGTTCCTAGATCCTCTGGGAGAAAGTTCAGCAAAAGTGAGACAATGCCAGGATGTAACAAGGTATTTGAAGTTGTTCATTCCAAAAATGTGCTTCTGTACAAAATTCATCTCTACAGGAAAATGACTTATTCCAGTATCACAATCATGATGATTTGATATGTTAAGGGCTTTTATGTGACAAAAGGGATGCAATTTTTCAAGGTGGTCCTGCGATACACTGCCTCACCCAAAACAGAAAGATAGCACATCATGTGGCATCTTTGCTTTGAAAGTAAGTGATTTAAAATAGATAAATTATTTAATTACCCTGAACTTATGATCTTGGAGAAGGACAATTAAGTTGGTAATTATAGTGTTTTATTTCCCTTTATAATGAAATTGCTTCTTTTATTATTTTCCTCTTTTAGTTTGCTGAATTTGTACTTTGAGAGGAGCCAATTGTTTTAATTAACACAAAAGAAGGAGTGGAAGACTTGACAAAGGAAATAGCGGTCACTCTTTTCCAAAACAGTGGTATGTGTAATGTACAGTATCAGTCGTAAAATTACTATTTTAAATATTGTTAAAAGAAGATTTTCATTAAGCCTGCATTTATTTGATCAAAAATAAACTGAAATATAAAAAAATAATAATGTGTTGTGAGATGCTATACAAATGTAAAATAATGGTTTTCTATTTCAATATATTATAAAATATAATTTATTTCTATGATGCAAAGCTGAATTTTCTGCAGATTGAAGCGTCACACAAGCCTTTAGAATTCATTCTAATATTCTGATTTATTATCAATGGTGGAAACAGTAGTGCTGATTATATATGTATATATATAATTTTATTTATTTATTATTTAATTTTTTTAAAGAAAATACACTACAAGTTTGGGTCAGTGTTGAATTTTTCTTTTTTTGTTTTGAAAATATAGAATACTTTTTTCAGCAAGGACGTGTAAAATAAATAAAAAGTGATTGTGAAGGCTTATAATTTTAGAAAAGATTTCCATTTTAGATGAATGCTGTTTTGTTTTTTTTTTTACATTCTTAAATTAATCCTGAACAAATCATAGCAGCCTCTAAAAAAAAAAGAGCACAACATGATCACCATTCAGCATTAAGAATGCCTGCCTCTTCTCTACATTTCCTCGCTAGTCATTAACTGCACATCCTTCTTAATCACCACACCTATCTGCCATCATCCTCACCAACTCATTTGACTACCTGCTTGTTTAGCAGAAATTTACCTGTACCAAACGTTTTGCAACACTTTTGCAATGTTCATTTTAAATGTACATTCACTGACTGTACATTCAGTGCAAATCATATAATCTTCTCACTTGAATTGGTTATTTTAGATGACCTGAGCCAACTGTGCCATGTCTGTGGGAAGAAAAGTGGTGATAATAACTGATTATTACTGTTTTGTTATGGGCAAGATTATTTACTATCTATCACAATTTAATATCACCAATCATGTATCCAGGTGACATCACAAGTGCACTTTTTGTGTCATGCCTGTCAAACGTAGAATTAAAGGAGTAACACTTTTTACACACCTCTTCTAGTAGTGGATTTTTATTTTGTATGGTTTTGCAAGTTTTACATGCATGAGCTTGGGATATTTGTACATTTTAAAAAATAGAGCTGTCTGTATAAATCGAACAAAACTTTGTGCATTAAATATTATTACTTGTGTAGGTGTATCACAGCAAGTTTGGTAACTCTGAGTATAAAGGAAAAAGAAATAGAAGGGGGTAGAATTCAGGCAGGGGGTTTACATTCAGCTTGCCTAAATAATACCCCCCTAAATAATACAGCTGTCCATGTTTTTAGATTAAATGTAGTATTTTTTTCACAGCAAGTTTGGTAACTCTGAGTATGAAGGAAAAAGAAATAAGCAGGGGGGGGAGATGTCCATGTTAATGAAAGGAAATTAACTATTTAAATTTTTTTTTTTTTTACTTGTGTATCCGAGTAATTTAAGTAAGTCTAGGTATTAACGCAAAATAAATACGCGGTTAGAATTCACGCAGGTGGTTTTAAAAGCAAATGATTACATTCCTGAGTTTATTCTGCCATCTACAGGAAGCTGTATAAGTTTCCTTCAAATTTATATTTTGGCGTTAGGACCAGGGAAACATTTGACACAATCTTCCGTGTTTTTAGTGCCATCTACAGGAAATACGACGGTACTGTGCGCGTGCACGCGTAGGGGGGTTGATTTCAGACCGGGGGTTTGAAATCAACCCCCCTACGCGTGCTCGGCGCGAGCCGAGCCGAGCCGGAAACCTGAGGACAGAATGGTCAGGTCAGAAACAAAAGAACAAACAAAACAGAGAATACGCTGGAAAGTGATCAGGGCAAGCCTAAAGACAATCTGGCACTGTCTGGAGGATTTAGGCGTCCTTATAAGTGCCAGAAAATTAGACGCCATTTCCGTGCAGTTGGTTGGGAGGGGGCGTTTCCTCGGTGATTGAGGCGGTAATGCCTGAAGTGCTCAAGCGGGCTGACAGTTAAGGGGGGCAAACCCAAAGAGGTTGTTATGCTGCGTTACACAGTTTTTAATTCATTTAATATATATAAAAAATAATTGAAATAAATGAATCATTGAATTTTTCATTATTTCTAATGTGATAAAAATGAGCAACTACAGTTGGTGTGTTAATTCCTAATGAAAAGAGACCTGTTTCTCTGATTGGTTGCGTTGCGGTGTCTCATGTTTCAGTGCATCTTTTGCATGTGTACATGGAGTAAACTCTTGATGCTAACAACGTGTGTTTTACACAACATTTTAAGGATCATTTAAAATATGGATATTAGAAAATGGCTCGGAAACTGGGGCGAATGGAGCCGAGGCGGAATTTTTAAATCTACAGGCCGTGGATGATCTCGGAATCAATCCACCTATTTAAGAAAATTAAAACAGTACCCTGCACTCTTGTTCGGTGGCAAAAAAAAAAAACCTTGCTTTTTTTTTTGTGTCTAGTTGGTACATTAATCGAGACTGGCTTGAGTAAGCGTAAAAGCTGATTCTGCGGGGGGGGTTTTTTGCTGTCGTAAATTTAATGTTGGCACGAGCCGTGTGGAAGCGTTTGTGAACGCTGGATACCATAATGATTTTGTGATTTTTCGATACGGTAAATGAGCTAACAGTGTGTACTAGTTGTATGTGTGTGCCCTTGCACTGTATTGGTTTTTCATTCCTCGTTTTTGCAAGTTATTGTTGCTGATTAATTAGTTAGTTATGGTCTGGCACCGGCTCTGCATAAACGTTCTTATCAAGGTAAAAATATGTCGCAATCCCAGTTTTATATCTTTTGCAATTAAATGTAAATTAGTATTATTAAATGATATGAAACCTTTTATTATGTATTTAGCTTTATATTATCTCTAACTCATGTTATAGTCCAACCAATTTAGAATACAAAGATATAAAGCATGTGTTAGGTGTTTTGTTCATTCAATGTAGGTCAATAGGATTAAAAACTATTATAGCATACAAACATGTTATAACAGGACAGTTTGTATGTACATTGCATTTGCATCCACATCTAATCCACATGCAGATTAAGTCAAATGTTTACCACGGAAATATTTTGGACTTCATAAACCAAATATTTTAGTCTTCATAAACCACTAAAACTATTATATTTGGTTCTTTCATATAATTAGCTGTGTTTTTCACAGAAAAAAGATAGAAAACTGAAATCAGTTGATAATGATGTATTTGTTGTTTTATTAGGACACATCTCCAGCAGACTGACAGACCAGAGGGATGAAAATGGGAATTCTTGTTCTAACCGAGGATGATGTCACCTCTAGCACACTGCCTACCATTACAAACTTTGCTGTTGTTTTGGAGGAGGAAGTTGTTCTGAAAGACATTTCAGACCTGCAATCTGCTGTTGCTTACCTGTTTGGCCTTATCTTCGCCTTGCATTTTCAGTACCCAAAAGAACTCACATATACTTTTGAGGTAATTGAGAAGGTGTTTATGAAAATGGGCACTCGATGCTCTGCAAGGGTACAGTTTGAAAACTAAGCTGTTTCTGTGAACGTTGTTGAACTGTGAATTGTTGAACTATGTTTGAAAATGTTTTAAGGCTGTTTTAAAAATTTTAGTTTTTTGGTGTTATGAAAATGGGGCTTACTGCTCTGCAAAGGTACAGTCTGTGAAAAGTAAACTCTTAATTGGAATGTTGACATTTTGGTGTGAGCATCTTTTGAATTAAACAAATATTAGCATCTTAATGTTAAAATGTTAATTAATAAAATAAATTGTTAAACTGAGTTGTTGAAATGTGAATATAATGTCTTACAATGTCATTTTTATTTAATTTGTTTTGTTGTTGATTGTCCATTTATTTTTCATCTTTTCAGATTCTTTATTGTGCCATTTTATTTGTGTTATTTTATTTGAATTTCATTTATATTTGTTCTAATTTATTTTGTTTGTTTGAAAATTTTCATTGATTGCAGTGTATTTTGTAAGGTACGTGTGGACATTGTTGAAAGGTATGGCTATTGTTTGACCTTGTTTGTATTCAAGACATTCAAGATAATAAACAAACAAAACTTCAAGTCTGCAGTTATAGTTTTATTTTATAACATTGTGTAAATGCTAACAAAACAGCTTTGTCCATAAAACTCATAGAAACATTTTCAGATAACATAATTTATTGGGACACATTGGAAAATAATTTCAAGTAATTTTAACTAGAAAAACTGTGTTAGCTGAACAAAAAAGAGATATGTGACTTTACTCAGTGATTTGAGTTGAGTGAACAACTACACTGTTAGCTGAACAAAAAAGAGATATTTGACTTTACTCAGTGATTTGGGTTAAATGAACAACTTGTTACAAAGTTGAGTAAACTCAAAAAACTGTGCAGCAAGTTGCCTTGAAATTTTAAGTCAACTTTTCATTTTTTACAGTGTGGGGTTATTTAAAAAAAAAAAAAAGATAGTGTATTGATGTTATTTTTTATTCAAAGAACAAATAATACAATTTCTTGTTAGTGGTGTAAAATCAAGGCCCATATTTAAACACTCGTAAAACATCTTTACTGTATAGTGTTTAAGACTCTTCAGTAAAACAGTAAATACTGTAAAAGCAAAATCACCTTTATTTTACCTTCCTTAAATAAAAATATTTACTCAGAGTGACCCTGACTATCACTGAATTCATGTTCAGCTCTTTCTACTGTACAATATTTTAGAAACATAATATTCAGTGCATTTGAATCACCATATTCAAACTCTCATAAAACATTTTCTTTTAAAGGTTTGCTCAATATTTAACATAATTCTTATTCAAAGTGTCCCCTATTTTATTACATTTCAAGTTATTTTACTGTACAGTTTTTCATTGGGATAGCTCAGATTGACTGCATAGATCAGGGCATGCAGGATGACACATGCTGCAGGAATGCTCTGTAATTCTGCATGCAATCGCTTGTTTACCCTCCAAAACGATCCCTGCCTCTTAAAGACTTCCATCTGTAGAACCCCGTTTGGTGACATCTTCAATGTGTGTTGTTTCAAGACAACGGGGTTCAGTTCACAATGACTATCCTTGAGAGAGAGAGAGAAAAAAAAAAAAAAAGTTTAATTATAAGAAATTGTTTGCAAACCTGTTCTCCCCACTGGTCTTCTTACACATCAGTGACTGTGCCTCCAAAGACCTGCCTTTTCTGCAGACACTAGAGATCTTTAAGTGAAATACATGTTCAAAATATTTTATTTTAGCCATCATTTTACTCTAACAACAATGTGAAAGAAATAATCAGCTTTCTACCATACTGACGTGTGCAACCAAATACCTTATGTGAAAACATGACCTGAGAAAACATTGTAATGATTTTTTATAAATATAAGTTTAATGATCTTTGTATAGGATTCCTAAACAGACCAAGAAACACTTACAGCTTGTTCAAAATCCTGCTGCTAAAGTGTACTAAAGGAAGTGAGTACACAGTAAAAAATGGGGTGTTAATATATCAGAGTAAAGTTAATTTCACGCCAAGATAGAGTATTTTCAACACTTTGAGTAAAGTTGCTCTATCAGTGGAGTTAAAAGTGAGTGTAAAAATCTGCAGCAACGCAGTGACAACTTTAACTCTACAACAGTGATGAAAACCCACCACTCTGCTTGTGCTTCTCAAATGTTTAGCACCAATTTCGGTGGAGGAAGATTGTGAAAGATCAACGCTAGGACACTGATATTGCTAGGTAAGTAATATCCTTTGTTGTCCACACCAAAACGGTATTTTTTAACTTTACATAATTTTAAAAGTGTGAGGTCATATTACAAGTTATAGCAATCCGTATCGGTAACTGTTTCTTTATGTGCTGCAATATTTTCACGAATGAAGTTGGTCAGAATGATGTATTTTTTAGCTTCCCAGGCAACATTAATCTAGGTTTATTATATATACTGGTAATGTTAGCATGCATCTGATAGTTAATGTTGGTCCTATAAAACG
Source organism: Silurus aristotelis (assembly GCF_946808225.1). Taxonomy (NCBI): domain Eukaryota; kingdom Metazoa; phylum Chordata; class Actinopteri; order Siluriformes; family Siluridae; genus Silurus; species Silurus aristotelis. The sequence continues at coordinate 3,596,650 of NC_139588.1, read as the reverse complement.
ATAACTTAGATCACTGATTGCATGACGTGTTTGTTTAACATGGCTTTTAACGGGTTACTGTTTAAACTAAAATAGCTAATAAACTAGCTAACTTTGAAACAGTTATTTGGTAGCTAATTGGAGACCATGCCTCTTAGCTTTAACTTGCTTTAATTTGCTGCAGAAAATATTCGTTATATGGTTGAATATACATTAACTTTATATTCAACCAGCACAACTTTGTCTTCTTCAGCCACCATTTGTAATTGCAGTGTAACATCTAAGTAATGCATAGTGCATGAGAGAAATGGATAGGTAACTCTTAGTTGAACCAGCCCTAAATTATGATTTTGAATATATATTTTCTTTGTTAACATGGGCAAAATGCTGTTGCGTGTTCAATTCGGGGAAGAGCAGAAATACGTCAAGCTGTCTGAGCTGACGTTCGATGCTTTCTTGAAAGAAGGTGAGTACATTAGGTTAAAGCTATAGCCTATACATCACACAATGACAAAATAATACAGCTTTAACCAATTATATTATGATATCTAGTTAGGTCAATAATAATTTTTTTTTCAGTGACATAAAATTGGCTGCAGATACTTGTCTTTCATCATTTAGTGAATACATGAGACAAACTTTAATATGAACTTTGATTCTTGTGAGAAGGGAATGCATGTTTTTTATAAAAAAAATTTTAAACAGCGTGTCTTAAATTCAACATAAAAGAAAGCACGCAGCCAGACATTAAGGTGTATGACCAGTCAGACACAGAAGTTGACACGAAGGTTTTTGAAGAAATAGTGAAGGAGTCACCTGGAACTCTGAGAATCATGCTGGGCAATGGAGGACTAGGTATTCATTCAGACAATTCACTAATTTGTTTGTTTAGTTTAAAGGCCGGAATGAAAACATCTTAAAATACTTTATTGTCTTAAAATACCAGTAACTTTTTCTTGTAATATGTTTCTATATTTTGTACCAATTTCATAATGAACAGGTGCCTCTCAGTTATCATCATGCTCGGGTACATCTGATGACACAGTCATCCTGAATTTCACAATGTGTGACCCTGTTGAAGAAGAAGCCGCTGCCAAAGGAAGCCAGCCTAAAAGGCCATGCCACATAAACTACGAGGCAAAAGTGGTAAGTGGTGGAAATTGCTAAGTCCAAGTTGCTTAAATTGTTAAGTCCAATTTGAATGTTGTTTCACCATGGGAAGTGTTCTTTAGATAACAATTTTTTTTCCATCATTATTACATATGGTTTTACAATAACAGAAAGCACATTTCCACCTATAGTTGATTGAAAAATCAAAGCCTGGTGGTGAACAAATTATGCAAGAGTATGGAAAAACCAAATCCATGACAGATGCCACCAGAAGACAGATGATTAACATACTTGCTGCAGAGATGACAGAAACACATGGGTAAGCATTAAGCATATAGCTGGGCTGTAAATAAACATTGTTATTATTTTGCAAATATTAATTATGTAAATTGTGTTGTGCAACGTCATTTGAGTATGATGTTAACTTTGAATTTATATGCTAGGACACCCCCCCCCAAAAAGTGTCAGAGTAATGTATGCACAGGGCTTAGTAGCTTTGTTTCCTATCTAGAAGACCCATACTCACAACATGGATATGTAAGAAAATGGGTTATTGCAACATTTTGCACATATTCACTCTTTGAAATGTTAATAGTACTCCTTTAAAATTTATTTATAACCATTTAGGAACATTACTATGATCCAGAGAGTGGTTCAGGATACCTTGCATGGCGATTGAAGACCATACAAAGAAAAACAGCAGAGGAAAGAGGTGCCTCAGTCAGCAAATCTCCTTTACTGATCAGTGACATGATTATATTGGTGACCTGTGAATTGTACAGAAAGTTTTTAACATTTTATTTTGTCTTAAGTTGGTGGGCCAGGTCTTGTTCGTCAGCCCTCCACCTTTGATAGAAAGCCATCTGATGAGGATGTGGAAGCAGCTATACCTGTTATGAGACACTCTGGTGATGAAAAGACTGTCAGTAACAAGATGAAAATGACCTTCATATATCGGCAAGCAATGATCAACGATGAAGCCAAATCATCAAATGTCTTCTTGGTCTTCCCACGATTTCTGGACACACCAGGACTGGTATGACCTTAATTCACAGTATCACCAAATTATCCAATGTAGCATTATGTATCACTCATCACTGTGTGTTACATTGCAGATAGACAAGATTTCAGATTTCTGTTTGGTGAGGCCACGGCAAACAAATTCTTGGAGAAGTAGCCAACCACTTTTAAAGCAAAAGTAATAAAGGAAAGCCATGGACTTGTACCCACCACAGAACTCTTGGATTTAATGCGCAATGCTGAGTCAGCTGCTGAAGTTGAGAATGGTATGAATGGAACTGTTTTACTTGTTATTGTGGGTTATGTAGGTGTGTAGTGTACATTTTCTTAATGGTGCATTTGTCATTTTGAATGCTATGATATGGCATAATGTTAACCAGGTTTTTATTTGCAGGCTGGGACAGTGACATGTCAATCAATCAATCAATCAATCAAACTTTATTTATAAAGCGCATTACAACCACCAAAAGGAGCACAAGGCGCTTTTCAGTAAAGCAAAAAATAAACATTAAAAATAAAAGTTAAAAGTTTAATTAAAAGTAATAAATTAAAAATTAAAAAAAAAATTAAGAAAATAAATAAAAATAAGACACAATGAACATAAAACAGCAGTTAAATCAGGGCTACCTGTTAAAAGATTGTCTGAACAAATGAGTTTTCAACTGCGATTAAAAAATATTTAGCTCAGTGACGCATCGTATGTGTGATGGAAGTGCATTCCACAGCATTGGTCCCTGGACAGCAAATGACCGGCCTCCAAACTTTTTATAGTTGCATTTAGGAACAACCAGAGAGGTATGTTCAGAGGAGCGGAGAGTTCTGGCTGGTTGGTAGACCTTTAATAATTCGGCGAGGTACGGCGGGGCCAGATCATTAATTGTCTTGAACACAAACAGCAGGACCTTATACTCCACCCTAAATGGCATCGGAAGCCAATAAAGCCAGCGGAGGACAGGGGTGATGTGGGAGCATTTGGAGGTGTTGGTGAGAAGACGTGCTGCCGCGTTTTGTACCATTTGGAGCCAATTTAAAAGTGATTGGTTAAGTCCAGTGTAAAGGGCATTACAATAGTCAATCCTCGAGCTGATGAAGGCATGTATAGCTTTTTCAAGGTCAGCTTGGGACAAGAAAGATTTGACCTTGCTGAGGAGCCTTAGCTGATAAAAGGTCGCCTTCACTACTGCACTGATCTGCTTATCGAAGTGCATACTTTTGTCAAAAATAACACCCAGGTTACGCACGGTAGGTGCAAACTGAGGTGTAAGGGGACCAAAACTCAGAACTGCTGGGTAAATCCAAACTAAACAGGATGTACTCAGTCTTTTCTTCATTTAGATGAAGGAAGTTCTGGGAAAGCCACTGTTTAATATCCTAAAGGCAACTATGGAGAGGGTCCATTGCGGAACGATTACTCTGAATCACAGGAAGATAGATCTGGAGGTCGTCAGCATAGAAATGAAATTGAACATTATGATTGAAGATGAGTTGTCCAAGTGGCAGCATATAGAGTGAGAACAGAATAGGACCAAGAATAGATCCCTGAGGCACACCAGATGACAGAGGAGCAACCGAGGAAGAATGATCATCTAGCAGTACTGAAAAAGTTCTGTTAGTGAGGTATGATGAGAACCAATTTAGTACTGCACCCTGCAGACCAACAACATGTTGAAGACGAGAGATGAGGATGGCATGGTCCACGGTGTCAAATGCAGCGGTAAGGTCCAGTAACACCAAAACCACAGAGCTTTTACCATTCAAGGCTCCAAGAATGTCATTATGGACCCTCAATAGTGCTGATTCAGTGCTATGTCTCGACCTGAAACCGGACTGAAATGTATCACCAATGCCGTGCAGTTGAAGGTGAGACTGAAGCTGGGCGAGAACAAGCTTCTCCATCAACTTAGACAGACATGACAGGTTAGATATTGGGCGGAAGTTAGATAGTATGGAGGGATCAAGGTTGGGTTTCTTGAGCAGCGGTCTAACAATAGCGTGTTTAAGAGCAGCGGGAACAGTACCCACGCTAAAGCAGCTGTTTATGAAGGAGACAAGAATGGGACCTATGATGTCAACAGCCTCCTTCAAAATCCTGGCAGGAACAGCGTCTAGGGGGCAGGTGGTGGGCTTCAACTCCTGGACAGCTATCCTGAAGTCCACCAGAGTAACAGCATCAAAGTTCTCTAACACACATTTGGCCGCACGAGTAGAAATAGCAACAGTGGGGACTTGTGTAATGGTTTGCCTAACAGACAAAACCTTGTCCAAAAAAAGTTGTCTGAATGCATTGCATTTGTTTTTAGAGATGTCATTCAAGACGACAGACATCGAATTTATGACAGAATTGATAGTGCTGAATAAAATTTCAACTCTTTAGGTCTTTACACAGGCTTTCACTGAGCTTCACAACTGACTTTAAAGCACTGTTGCCTGTTTATACATGTCAGGAATTATACAAGTCAGGCCCCTTTGGCGGCTGTCATGCCTCCGCTTTCTCTGAAGCTCCCGGCTTAATCACACACACCTGGGACTCATCTGCTACTCATTCCCGGCTCCTGTATAAACCTCTCACCCAGGGGCGTAGCCATCATTTCAGGGGCGAAATGTCTAGTGTTACCTGACATTTTAAAAACAAAACATCAGAACAGAAAATTCATCCACCTTTAGCATCTCTGGCTTTAAGAACTGGAAGAAGGCCAAAGAGAGGTTTACATTACATGCTGGATCAGCATGTCACAAGACAGCCATAACAACATACATCTATGAATCAAGACCAATTGATTTTCATCTGTCCAATGTACTGGCATCCCAGCAAGAGCAGGCAAGGAGATGCCTATTAAAGATAATAAGTGCTGTGCAGTTTCTGGCAAGACAAAGTTTATCTCTTAGAGGCCATGATGATGATGAGGGAAACTTTAATCAACTTCCAAAATACAAGTCAGAAGCTGACCCTAGCCTGAGCAAATGGTTGTCCCTCAAAACTGATTATACTTGCCAGCAAATTCAGAATGAGTCAGTTTGCAGGGCAAATGGTTTGTCTGATAGATTTCAAAAAGGCAATGTTTTGCTTGGTCTTTTACTTGCCTTAGAAGTGACAGAAGAGCTTGAGTGTCTCAATGCTTCTCTTCAGAGCCACAGTCAGACAGTAGATGGAATGCTAGCTGTTGTCAACTGTGTGAAGAACACAATTGCAAAAAAGAGAAATTTTAGAGTTCTGTCCCGAAGCACCTGGCACACAATAGTCTTAGGATCTGGCTGGTGGGGTTTTAATACAGTTACAGAAAACCTGCTACTTCTACAGCAGCCAACCCTATGTCAGATGCCCCCTGTTCTGTCTACAAAAAAAAATAAAATAATACAAATCAGTCTGATTAGTTCAAGTTAAAATATATAAGAAATATCTCATCATATACAATGCTGTAAATAATCTGTCCTTACATCTGAAGCCTCATTGAAACTTTCTGCCTCATTCACTCTCAACTTAGACTTCTCTTCTGCCTCTGTCTATTGAAAAGAAAGTACAAAAGTAGTGTTTAAAACATGTATATGCAGCAAATAGTGTAAAAAAAAAAAAAATCCCGTAAAATTTACAGTAAAAAAACTGGCAGCTGTGGTTGCCAGAAATCTACCGTAAAAATTACAGTCGAAATGTTTATTCATTTACGGTACAAAGAAAATTTTTACTATTTTTTACAGTAGATTTCTGGCAACCACAGCTGCCAGTTTTTTACCGTAAATTTTACAGTTCACTATCAAGTATACTGTAAACAGAAAAACATTGACTTTTTACGGTAGATTTCTGGCAACCACAGCTGCTAGTTTTTTACCGTAAATTTGACATTTCACCTTTAAGTGTACTGTTAACAGAAAAACATAAAAAATAGATTTTTTTACGGTAGATTACTGACAAAATTTTACAGTTCACTTGCAAGTATTTACATCATACTTAAGTGAAGCCTTCTTCAAAATAATGGCAGAACAAAGAAATCTATACAGGTTTTGAACAAATTTAATTTGAGTAAATTACAGAATGATAATATTGAACTATCCTTTAAATTGTAAAAAACTATTTTATTAATTTAAACTCACCACAGACAATGATGCAGGATGTTGCTGGTAAGTTGTCTACATCCACATCTTCCACAAGGCAAGACTCTTCCACATAATGAAACATCACTTTTTCCTTTTCGTCAAAGTAGGCAAGCAGAAAAAGCACCACATCTTTTAAATTCTCACTGCATCCTTCAGGTTGACACTTCAAAACATCTAGTTTTGCAGCAGTTTGCAGAACTTTTTTTTTTTTTTCCCCCGCACCAACTGTTTTGAAAAAGGTCAGGAGCCACTGTCCTTTTTTATCCAAGCTTTTAAGAAACATCTCCTTCAGATCAATTCCAGTTAGCTGCTTAAAGTGTGTACACATACCAACCTCTTGAAATAGAAATAGCCAGTTCACACAAAGCTGGTGTATGCTTGCTCCATTATTTATGTCTTTGCGCTGTGTGTAGTATGTTGCTTTCAGGAGTTTGCTAACTTCTTCCAAATCAAAATTAGTTTCTTTAGACTTCATCTTCATCGTTTCTTGTTTTTCCAGCTGGCTCTCTTTGGTCTCATTCAATGGCATAAATTTTACATTTCAATTTACACAGCCGTAAGTGTCTTGAACCGCTGCCTTTCTTTCAGCAGGAATCTCCTCTGTGTCAGATTCTTCTGTTCTGCTGCGTTTTCAGATTTTCGGAACATTGGTCCTTTTCACATTTTCTACACGATTCTGGATCTGCTTAAGTAGTGAGTTATTATCCTCAATAACATCCTGCAAGGACGTAGGGTATTTGGCCACCATCTTTTTGGCAATGTCTGTAGAGTTTTGCTTACTTGGAGACTTGCATATCTTCATTTCGGACATGACAATTTTCACCATATCACGTCACAATCTTGGGGTTGGTCTTTTCTGCCTTTCTAAACATTGCATCAATGCTTTTGGCAACTTCTCCCATGGTATTTTAAAATTGTCAGCCCAGTCAGAAGCAACCGTGGAAGCCTTGCCAAATGTTGGGGATGGTGATGAGCATGAAGAAGACTGTGTGCCACTGCAGCTGTCTCTAGAACTCAGCAAGCTATCTGAACTTTCTAAGAGGACAAAGGTAAAAATGATCAATTATGAAACCAATTAAAAAAAACATTTATATTTTTATATTTTATCAAAAATCAAATGTACTTACTTAAATTTTGTGCCCGAATGGGTCGTAATATGGGCAAGAGATCTGCTTCCTGAACATATCGGAAATCTTCAGGTGAATATACTCCAAGTGAGTTCAGTCTCTCCACCACTGACTGTAGCACCGAGGATGAAATATCTTTGAGAATCTCAGCAATTGCAGTTGTTACACAGCTTTGTTCCGATTCATTCATGACTAAAAAAGAGAAATATAATTAATTTGGTGACTTAAATTGATTAAAGGTATAATTGGCCCATTTGAGCACAATGAAACCAATTCAAACCTGTATGAGTATCTTTCTTCTTTTGAACATAAAATACATTTTCCAATAAAAAGGAAAATATAACCTAAGACTAAGTTTTTTTTTTTACATTCTGATATACATTTTTGAAAGTGTTTTATGTTCAATAGAAGAAAGAAACGTGTAACAGATTGATGTCGAAACTATATCAGAAATTTCATACGTTAGGTTTGTTGAGCTATGCAAACAACAGAAAGTAAAATATGATGCAAAAATATCAGTTTGACTTGCACTATTTTAGTTTAAAACTAGTTTAGTTTTATCAATACAATACAATGTTACAACTATGCAAGCTTGTATTGATCAAATGAGACACTATGCTGTGTTTCAGTGGCACTACCCTACAACCTTGCAACATGTAAGATGACAGTGGGTAATAATCAGGCAAGTGGTCAATGTTCAGACACTGAACCCTTTCACTGGTGTTTCTTAGGGAGTACAAATGATACTCAGGAGGAAAATCTGCTATGAACACCCTGGTCAGCAAATCAACATGCTCTTCTGTGATGAGCATGAGCATAAGTTCACCAAACTCCACTGTCTCATCTGCAGGATCCACATCTGCAGGAAACCTCATCTGCAGGATCCACAACTCTATCACCAAGTATTACAGGTAGAAGACAAAATTCCAATTTTGAATGGCCTGACCAACTAGCTTAGGTCCATAAGAATTTAACTCAAGGTTCTGTAAATGCATCAGAACCATTGTATTTCAACTGCCTGATTCGACGGTTAAGAATTGGGTACGTGAACCACTTCTTTTTAACAAAATATTTGATGTAAAGAGCAAAATCGTCTTCAAAAATGTCGTGACGAAGGCAAGGTGGCAAGCCAGGTTGGCAAACTTTAAAGTTCTTCAAAGAGTTGAAAACTAAATCAAACTTAATGCCTTGAACTGTTTCATTTTCGGTCTGTAATTGGTTAACAACAGCACTGTACAGTACGCAGCGGACAACAAAAATTTGGGTCAACCTTTTATGATAGATTGATCTGATAAGGCAATTCCATTTTCCTCAAGGTCTTTCAGGTCTGTTACTAGCTCTGAGAAAACACTTTCATGGCCAAAGTCTTTAAAGTCGTTTTCTCTGCACAGCAAAACCAATTGCATATGTTCTGTGTTTGACCTAAAATGAACTGGCAAATTGACAAGAGTAAGGTATACAGCCAAAATTTTGTGTTTTTTTTCATGCAGACCCTAAAGGGTTAACCACCTCAAAAGCATCCTGATAGAGCAGTAGCTGGAGGTTTGGGATGTCTTGAAAGAAATTCCTGCACTTCAATATTTGGCTATTTGAGCAATCACAAAGTACATCAGCAAAGTTTTTTTTCAGGCAGGTGCATTAATATGCACTTCCTCCCAAAATCTGAATTCAGCAGACACTTTAATGTGTCTTTCACAGGTACATAGTATGCAAATTGCTCTGTCCGATTCTCATCTCTACCTAAAAGTATTCTTTTTGGTTCAACGTATTTAAAAACTTTTTTAAAAGGTCTGACTCCTTGAATACTCTGTTTGCATTGGTCCTTTATGACACACAGAAAACAAGTCTGATTCCTTCATAGTAGCAAATATTTGAGAAATAGTCTTATTAGGTAATGACAAATTCTGCTAAAGAGAATGTAGCTTACTAAAAGTATATGTCTGTCACAATTCATAAATATTTTGCATCTCATCTACAATATTTTGTATTGTAGAAGCTGGAAGAAGAAACTGTCCTCGTAAATCATAAAATAGGCTCACATTTCTTAAATACAAATCATCAACATTTTGAAATGAGCCCATTTCACTTACTTCAGACTCACCTGTATTAGAATGCAGGTCAGCAGGACACTGCTCTGATGTCTGACACTATGATGACACTCTGATACTGACAGTATCTTTGATGCAGAAGGCCGATGTGAATAAATAATGCTGTTAACTGAACAGTTCCTGTGCTTCCTAGACATATGAGAAGTAAAAGAGGACATGATGTGAAAAACACTTTTGCACCCTCTTACTGGACAGTAAACTACACGACCTTCCTTAATATGGTTCTTTAAATGAGCAACAAGACTAGCCACATCCTGGCACTGATAACTACATAGTGAAACACTACAAGTAAAATTCGTATCTACCACTGCATGTGCAGTCACAGCAGCAGTAGAGCTGTTATGGCGCCGATAAAAATGGCTCTTATATGTTACGTATTTAGAAAACGAATGTTTGCAGTCACTAGCGAAACATTTGAAAATGGCGTGAGGTTAGTTGCAATGCAGTCTGCAGTGCAGAAAATATTTGCACTGTTAAACTACAAAAACAGCACTTGTACATTTTAATGTATTTAAATCTCACTAGTCGTGAACTTAAGTGATAATTAAGGCAAGATATCATTGTGGCTTTACCATAGTTGGAACAGCAGACTGCTACAATCAAAGTCCGTCACAATCATTTTAAATCGAAGTACTCAGTTCATTAATTAATTTGTTTAATTCGTTCATTTCTAATGACTTGAATGAATGAATGTATATTAAAAAAGATTAAACTTTACCATAAATACAGACAAGAAGTTCACGTCATGCGAGATATGACACTAAAGATAAGAAAATAACACTTTTTACCTCACAAAAGCTGTAGCTGAAATGAAAGTTTACAGAATGAGTTTGAGAATGAGTTGTGTTTACCGGACACGCTTAGTGAAGAAAATTATAATGTCAGAAGGTTGTCGCGGTTTGCACATTGCTCCCTATTTCTGTTTCAGAGAAACACCGGCAGTTGAAAATCTCAAAATGCAACGTCTTGTCTGCTGTGATTGGACAAGTCAAACGCCATTAGCCAATGACAATTATTAAATATATGGTTTATTTTTATTATGCAACTAATTGCACGTATTGTAATGCACGTAATCTATTGAGCCACTGAAAAATCAAAACAATTTAAGACTGAGCTTCCAAAAAAAAAATAATAATAAAAAAAATAAATAATAATAATATATATATATATATATATTTTATTAGGGGTGGGAGAAAAAATCGATTCACCAAACTACCGCGATTCTTTTTAAAACGATTTTGAGATCGATTTGTTTACCTCAGAATCGATATATATTTAATTATTTTACTTTTCCAGAGAGGCGCTGGGAAAACAATAGGTTACTTTCATAACCCCGGTTCTCTGAAACATCGAGTGGAGAGATCCACCTATGGGAAGGGCATCCGTACCAGAAGCATCCAATTGCACCAAGTCTGGCTTGACAGACAGGAGCGCGTGCCAATGGCAGGTAAGGCAACGCCCCTTACCCGAGTGCATAAGGCACCTGCACGCGCTACCTCTCCTCAGTGAGCATATTCGCTTCTCGTGCAGCAAGCGGGGCAAACTTGGTGGATCTCTCCACTCGATGTTTCAGAGAACCGGGGTTACGAAAGTAACCTATTGTTCTCTTTCATCATCTCGTGTTCGAGATCCACCTATGGGAGATATAGACAACTCCCCGGTTGCCCAATACACTCATAGCGAGGCCCTGTAAGCCAGAGGACGGCCAAACGGGTGGTGCACGGCACGTCACAAAGCATAATAATTAACATAACTAGGCCGGGCAGACGGGGTTGAAAGGAGTGCAGGCCTAGTAGCATGTGGCTACGAAGAGCCCACACTTAAGACTGCATGAGCTACTGGGGTTCGGGTAACATCGAGCCGGTAGTACCTAACAAAGGTGTGCGGAGAGGACCAGCTCGCAGCGGCACAAATGTCCTGCAAGGGAACTCCCCTAAACAGAGCCCAAGAAGTAGCCACGCCTCTAGTGGAGTGCGCTCTAAGGCCACCTAGTGGCTGCATGCCCCTAGATTCATACGCTAAGGAGATGGCTTCTACCAGCCAGCGAGAGAGACGTTGCTTAAAGATGGGATTCCCCGTGTTCGGCCGGGCCCAAGAGATGAAGAGCTGGTCGCTCTTTCGAAAAGAGTTTGTCCTGTCCATGTAAACCCGTAGGGCACGCACAGGGCACAAAGCATTCAGCCTCTGGTCCTCCGCAGAGGAAAAAGGGGGAGAATGAAAGGCAGAGAGCTCAATCACCTCACCAGAGAAAGCTGGGAAGCATTTAGGCATGAAGGCCGGGTTAGGCCTAAGCAAAACCTTATCTCCATTGAACGAGAATTTGGTGCACGAGGAATGAACCGAGAGCGCATGCAAATCACTGACACGTTTGGCGGAAGCCAAAGCCAGAAGCAGAGCCGTCTTGAAGGACAGAAGCCTGAGGGAGATATCCCCCAGGGGCTCAAAAGGTTGTCGGGCCAGCACCCCCAGCACCATGGATAGATCCCAATCTGGGACTACACTTTTGGTGATCGGGATGAAGTGGCGCGCGCCCTTCATGAATCTACGGATAAGGGGGTGCTGACCCACCGTAGTGTCGCCGAAACCGACGTGACACGCAGCGATAGCCGCTAAATAGACCTTAATCGTCGAAAAAGTTCTGCCACGATCGATAAGGTCCTGCAAAAAACCCAGAATGTCAGAAACTGAGCACAGATATGAGATGAGCTGGTGTTTCTCGCACCACTCCTCAAACACACGCCACTTGCAATCATAGAGAGAACGTGTGGAAGAGGCCCTGGTGTTCTGAATCGTGGCGATAACACGTGGGGAAAGCCCCAAAGTATTTAAATTCGCCCTCTCATGGGCCAGGCCCAGAGAGCCACCCTGTCTGGGTGGGGATGATAGATTTCCCCGTTCGCTCGGGCCAGGAGGTCTGTGCGTAAGGGGAGGGGCCAAGGCTCTGCATATAAAAGAGGCATTATCTCCACAAGCCAAGGTGCCTTGGGCCACCTGGGAGCTATGAGGATCAGAGACAAACCCTGCACCGCGACCCTGGCCAAGGTCGGGGTTATCAGGCAGAGAGGAGGGAAAGCGTAGAGCAGCACGCTGGGCCATGGGTGAGCCAGCGCGTCCACGCCGAGGGGTGCGTCCTCGTCCCGAAGCGAGAAGAACATAGGACAGTGGGTGTTTTCGCGCGAGGCGAAGAGATCGATGGTAGCCTGGCCGAACCTCTCCCATAGCAACCTCACTATCTGAGGGTGGAGCCGCCATTCTCCGTAGAGTGGGTTTCCTCTCGACAGAAGGTCTGCGCCCCTGTTCAAAATGCCCGGGACGTGAGTCACCCGTAACAACAGAAAATGCCGTGCGCTCCAAACCAGCAACCTGTGAGCTAGAGCATGAAGCTTGGAGGAGCACATGCCGCCTTGACGGTTGATATGTGCCACAGCTGTCGTATTGTTGCAGCGCACCAGCACATGATGTCCCTGCAGGCGAGGCAAAAAATGCTTTAGAGCTTTTAACACAGTGAGGAGCTCCAAATAATTTATATGGGCTAAATGAAGTGAGTTTGGCCATACACCGTTCACTGATCTGCCCTCCTGTGTGGCTCCCCACCCCGTTAAGGAGGCATCTGTCGTTACCACTTTCCGCAGCATGATCGCCCCGAGAGGAATCCCATGCGCGTAAAACTCCGCAGCTCTCCAGCGGCGCAGCGCGGCCATGCACGCGCGCGTCACCGTGACATAGCGGCAAAGATCGCGCAACGGGCTGAGATGCAGGGACAAAACCCACTTCATAAAAGCCCTCATTCTCGAGAAGACCTAGAGGCAACGCATGGACAGCCGAAGCCATAAGACCCTGTAATCTGAGGCATGTGCGATACTGTATGCGCGCTCCTTCCCTGAACCGCGCGAGACAGTTCATGAATGAAGAGATGCGCTTCTGTGACAGGCGCATGCGCATCGTAACGGAATTCAGCTCCAGCCCCAGGAATATGACCTCCTGAGCGGGAGTGAAGTTGCTCTTGTTCACATTGACTCTGAAACCGAGCGCAGCGATGTGAGAGAGCACACGGGCAGTGTTTTGAATCACTTTCTCTCTCAAATCGGCTATAATAAGCCAATCGTCTATGTATGTGAGGATTCTAAAACCCGCTGATCTCAAAGGCGCAAGTCCCGCCTCCACACACAGACAGAACATCCTCGGACTCAGCGCGAGCCCGAACGGAAGGACCGTAAATTCGTAACACACGCCTTGGTAGGCGAAACGAAGGAATTTCATGTGCGGAGGATAGATGCTTATGTGGAAAAAAGCATCGCTCAGATCGATCGAGCAAAACCAATCGTTCTGCTTTATTGAACGTATAAGCGGGTTAAATCGGCGCTCCTGCGATGCGACGTTTCTCACTATCAGGGAGAACAGAAAGATTGAGCCACAGTGCACGTTCTCCGACCACCGATAAAGCCATAGAACGCCCGCTCGCTTGGACAGCCTGACGGGCATTACGGAGAACAAGGCCATTGACCGAGACGACCTCCTTCCAGAGATCGGGCGATGGTGACCCTTTCTCCAGTTGTTGACCCAAATCGATCAGGAGTTCGGCCTGATACGCGGCCAACAGCGAGGAGACATTAAGAGCTCGTATAGCGAGAGCTGAGGCTTTGTACGATGCCTGATGAATCGATGCAGAGAAGCGATCCATTTTACCCGGGAGGACGGGCTTGAGTGGGGCGAGCAGCCCGCCATGAGATGGGTTGAGGTGTCTGGTGATGGAAGGCTCGATAACCGGGGGATCGCCCATGCCAAGACTCGCCATATCCTTAACTTCCAACCCAGCAAGACCGTTTTTCAGGTCGAGCGGATCTCCCCAGCAATATCTCATGTGTTTAGCACATGCAGGAAGGACGGGAAGCAGCTGCTTTCTCGGGCCGGAAGGAGGTCCCAGAAGCTTGCCGTCATATACGTCCCTTTCCTGATCCGAAGCATTCAGGAGAGCCGGCCATTTGATGCCGAGCCGCGCAGCAGCGAGTTCACAAAGCTCCAGCAAAACCGAATGAGATGGGGCGGAGGGAGCCTGAGGGGCCACGGAGGACGGGATGGCGTCCTCGTCATCCGAGCCGTCGAGAAGGTCCGCCTCGATCTCATCCCCGGAACCTGTCGGTCCTTCGGGGAGACGGTTGTCGACCGGTAGTAAATCCTCGAACGGGGAAGGACACAAGTCGGCCCAGTTAGAGGAAATCGCACCACGGGAGGCCCCCGGGTGCGCAGCGGCGTCGCCTTTTTCCCCCTCAGAGTCGGAGAGCTCAAAATCGACACACTGCGAAGCGGGCGTTTTGAGTCTGCGACGCAGGAGCTTTTTTGGGACCGCCAGGCAATGGCTACAGTTCTCCGGGAGGTCAATAGCTTCTTGCGCATGCTTGAGACCCATGCAGACAACACAGAAGGGATGAGAATCCCTCGCGGCGATGAGTGCGCCGCACGCGGTCGGGCAGGCCCGCGATAGGTTGTCCACCGGAGTAGCCGGTGCCGCTTTAGAAAGCGCCATAAAGAAAAAAAAAAAGGAATGCAAGCGTGGGCGGCTCGCGAAGCTAACCTGGCTGAGGACGGGCACGTCCGGCGGAGGCTGATCAGACGATATGTCCTCCTGAAGACGAAAAAAAAAGTGCAGTCCAGAAAACCAGGAAGCTGTGAGGAAAAAATTGCAGAAGTCGCGAGAAGCGAATGTTAACTGAGGAGAGGTAGCGCGTGCAGGTGCCTTATGCACTCGGGTAAGGAGCGTTGCCTTACCTGCCATTGGCACGCGCTCCTGTCTGTCAAGCCAGACTTGGTGCAATTGGATGCTTCTGCAGAGGTCAGGTACGGATGCCCTTCCCATAGGTGGATCTCGAACATGAGATGATGAAAGAGAACGTTACCGCTTTTATTCCAACAGAGGGCCAAACATATTTTGTTGGTGTCTGTATTAAAGACGTCATATCTGTTTCAAACTGGCGAGAGAAATCGAAACCATGGCAGAGGCAGGGAAGTAAAGCTCTTTGAGAATTGTTTAACGGATAAAGACCCTGCTTTAGTCACAGAAAATGCGTCTAATATGGTTATCGCTGCCCAATGAATCGTCTTTCTCCATATTAAGTGCTACGCGCACACTCATAATCTGACCTCACTGAAGCTGCCCGCCGTCGCGAAGTTACTCGGACGAGTACGACGCATCACTGGATTTCCAACAAACGTTACTCGAGCTCCCTGTGCACGAACTTATAACAGACGTTTTAACAAAATGAAATAGTGCCTATGACATGGTTGAATGTTTTCTGGAGCAACAGGTTGCACTGCTCTCACCTGAGGTGAGGAAGAGAGAGAAGGATATTAGCACCTTGACTGAGTTGGACATTGGAACAGTTTAAACAGCACTTTTATTTTATTTTAGAGAGTATTGTTTTTAGTTATTTTTGTTGCACATTTAAATATTATATTCAAGTTTTTGCTACTTGCAAGTTTATGGTTCAAGGTTCTTTATGCACTATGTATGTGTGTGCTCCTGAAATAAAAATTCAGAAAGATGTGATGCATTGTTTTTGTTAATAAAACTCATATACAGTCTCTTTAATAAGGGTATGATCAAGTATTTGTCATTGTCTAATCTTTATTAAGCAAAAAAAAAAAAATCACAATTTAAACCATGAATCGCAATAGCTACAGAATCGCAATATGTATTGAATCGCCAGATTAGTGAATCGTCCCAGCCCTAATTATATATATATATATATATATATATATATATATAGAGAGAGAGAGAGAGAGAGAGAGAGAGAGAGAGAGAGAGAGAGAGAGAGAGAGAGAGAGAGCTCAATAACACTATACTCTGAATAGGCATCATTAAAAACCAAACGTCATGTATTGTCAAGTTTCTAATATTTTATTTTCATAGAGGTACACAAAATGTTGTATTGATGCATCTAAAGCAAACAGCAAACAGCAATGAGCTAAATAGCTTATTTATTTTTGGGTACTTTACTGTTGTTTTAAGAAATTTAACTGAGGTTTTAACATAAATAATGCAAAAATATCATATTTTCTTGTATTTACATTAATAGTATTTAACTGTTCATTCCACAGTAATTTAATATTTTATAGTTTACAGGTTTTTACCGTTGCTGCTTTACAACCATTCACCTTAAATCTACTCGCATTTATTTTATTGTTTTAGTGTACTTTACTGTTTTCATTGTTTTTTAATGCAGTTTTTACAAAATAAGAATGTAAAATGAACAACATTTTCTTGTATTTACATTAACAGTATTTAACTGTTAATTCAACGGTAATTTCACATTTCATAATTTAAATTTTTTTTCCCGTTGCTACTTTACAATTTTTTACCGTTAAAACTATGGACATTTTTTACAGTGTGACATACAGAAGAAAATAACAAATTAAGTACACTGCTGGACATTAACCAATAATTTGTATCCTAAATAGTTTTTTTTAACACTTTAGTATGGGGAACACATTCACTATTCACTTTTACATTTGCCTCAAACTCTTAATTTACTGCTTATTAGCTTTTAAGGTAGTCGTTGTAGTTAAATTTAGGTATTAGGTAGGATTATGGGATGCAGAAAACTCCGCAGCTCTCCAGCGGCGCAGCGCGGCCATGCACGCGCGCGTCACCGTGACATAGCGGCAAAGATCGCGCAACGGGCTGAGATGCAGGGACAAAACCCACTTCATAAAAGCCCTCATTCTCGAGAAGACCTAGAGGCAACGCATGGACAGCCGAAGCCATAAGACCCTGTAATCTGAGGCATGTGCGATACTGTATGCGCGCTCCTTCCCTGAACCGCGCGAGACAGTTCATGAATGAAGAGATGCGCTTCTGTGACAGGCGCATGCGCATCGTAACGGAATTCAGCTCCAGCCCCAGGAATATGACCTCCTGAGCGGGAGTGAAGTTGCTCTTGTTCACATTGACTCTGAAACCGAGCGCAGCGATGTGAGAGAGCACACGGGCAGTGTTTTGAATCACTTTCTCTCTCAAATCGGCTATAATAAGCCAATCGTCTATGTATGTGAGGATTCTAAAACCCGCTGATCTCAAAGGCGCAAGTCCCGCCTCCACACACAGACAGAACATCCTCGGACTCAGCGCGAGCCCGAACGGAAGGACCGTAAATTCGTAACACACGCCTTGGTAGGCGAAACGAAGGAATTTCATGTGCGGAGGATAGATGCTTATGTGGAAAAAAGCATCGCTCAGATCGATCGAGCAAAACCAATCGTTCTGCTTTATTGAACGTATAAGCGGGTTCAATCGGCGCTCCTGCGATGCGACGTTTCTCACTATCAGGGAGAACAGAAAGATTGAGCCACAGTGCACGTTCTCCGACCACCGATAAAGCCATAGAACGCCCGCTCGCTTGGACAGCCTGACGGGCATTACGGAGAACAAGGCCATTGACCGAGACGACCTCCTTCCAGAGATCGGGCGATGGTGACCCTTTCTCCAGTTGTTGACCCAAATCGATCAGGAGTTCGGCCTGATACGCGGCCAACAGCGAGGAGACATTAAGAGCTCGTATAGCGAGAGCTGAGGCTTTGTACGATGCCTGATGAATCGATGCAGAGAAGCGATCCATTTTACCCGGGAGGACGGGCTTGAGTGGGGCGAGCAGCCCGCCATGAGATGGGTTGAGGTGTCTGGTGATGGAAGGCTCGATAACCGGGGGATCGCCCATGCCAAGACTCGCCATATCCTTAACTTCCAACCCAGCAAGACCGTTTTTCAGGTCGAGCGGATCTCCCCAGCAATATCTCATGTGTTTAGCACATGCAGGAAGGACGGGAAGCAGCTGCTTTCTCGGGCCGGAAGGAGGTCCCAGAAGCTTGCCGTCATATACGTCCCTTTCCTGATCCGAAGCATTCAGGAGAGCCGGCCATTTGATGCCGAGCCGCGCAGCAGCGAGTTCACAAAGCTCCAGCAAAACCGAATGAGATGGGGCGGAGGGAGCCTGAGGGGCCACGGAGGACGGGATGGCGTCCTCGTCATCCGAGCCGTCGAGAAGGTCCGCCTCGATCTCATCCCCGGAACCTGTCGGTCCTTCGGGGAGACGGTTGTCGACCGGTAGTAAATCCTCGAACGGGGAAGGACACAAGTCGGCCCAGTTAGAGGAAATCGCACCACGGGAGGCCCCCGGGTGCGCAGCGGCGTCGCCTTTTTCCCCCTCAGAGTCGGAGAGCTCAAAATCGACACACTGCGAAGCGGGCGTTTTGAGTCTGCGACGCAGGAGCTTTTTTGGGAGCGCCAGGCAATGGCTACAGTTCTCCGGGAGGTCAATAGCTTCTTGCGCATGCTTGAGACCCATGCAGACAACACAGAAGGGATGAGAATCCCTCGCGGCGATGAGTGCGCCGCACGCGGTCGGGCAGGCCCGCGATAGGTTGTCCACCGGAGTAGCCGGTGCCGCTTTAGAAAGCGCCATAAAGAAAAAAAAAAAGGAATGCAAGCGTGGGCGGCTCGCGAAGCTAACCTGGCTGAGGACGGGCACGTCCGGCGGAGGCTGATCAGACGATATGTCCTCCTGAAGACGAAAAAAAAAGTGCAGTCCAGAAAACCAGGAAGCTGTGAGGAAAAAATTGCAGAAGTCGCGAGAAGCGAATGTTAACTGAGGAGAGGTAGCGCGTGCAGGTGCCTTATGCACTCGGGTAAGGAGCGTTGCCTTACCTGCCATTGGCACGCGCTCCTGTCTGTCAAGCCAGACTTGGTGCAATTGGATGCTTCTGCAGAGGTCAGGTACGGATGCCCTTCCCATAGGTGGATCTCGAACATGAGATGATGAAAGAGAACGTTACCGCTTTTATTCCAACAGAGGGCCAAACATATTTTGTTGGTGTCTGTATTAAAGACGTCATATCTGTTTCAAACTGGCGAGAGAAATCGAAACCATGGCAGAGGCAGGGAAGTAAAGCTCTTTGAGAATTGTTTAACGGATAAAGACCCTGCTTTAGTCACAGAAAATGCGTCTAATATGGTTATCGCTGCCCAATGAATCGTCTTTCTCCATATTAAGTGCTACGCGCACACTCATAATCTGACCTCACTGAAGCTGCCCGCCGTCGCGAAGTTACTCGGACGAGTACGACGCATCACTGGATTTCCAACAAACGTTACTCGAGCTCCCTGTGCACGAACTTATAACAGACGTTTTAACAAAATGAAATAGTGCCTATGACATGGTTGAATGTTTTCTGGAGCA
Organism: Silurus aristotelis; assembly: GCF_946808225.1. Classification (NCBI taxonomy): domain Eukaryota; kingdom Metazoa; phylum Chordata; class Actinopteri; order Siluriformes; family Siluridae; genus Silurus; species Silurus aristotelis. Next base: position 3,576,988 of record NC_139588.1, on the reverse strand, counting down.
ACAGGTTGCACTGCTCTCACCTGAGGTGAGGAAGAGAGAGAAGGATATTAGCACCTTGACTGAGTTGGACATTGGAACAGTTTAAACAGCACTTTTATTTTATTTTAGAGAGTATTGTTTTTAGTTATTTTTGTTGCACATTTAAATATTATATTCAAGTTTTTGCTACTTGCAAGTTTATGGTTCAAGGTTCTTTATGCACTATGTATGTGTGTGCTCCTGAAATAAAAATTCAGAAAGATGTGATGCATTGTTTTTGTTAATAAAACTCATATACAGTCTCTTTAATAAGGGTATGATCAAGTATTTGTCATTGTCTAATCTTTATTAAGCAAAAAAAAAAAAATCACAATTTAAACCATGAATCGCAATAGCTACAGAATCGCAATATGTATTGAATCGCCAGATTAGTGAATCGTCCCAGCCCTAATTATATATATATATATATATATATATAGAGAGAGAGAGAGAGAGAGAGAGAGAGAGAGAGAGAGAGAGAGAGAGAGAGAGAGAGAGAGAGAGAGAGAGAGAGCTCAATAACACTATACTCTGAATAGGCATCATTAAAAACCAAACGTCATGTATTGTCAAGTTTCTAATATTTTATTTTCATAGAGGTACACAAAATGTTGTATTGATGCATCTAAAGCAAACAGCAAACAGCAATGAGCTAAATAGCTTATTTATTTTTGGGTACTTTACTGTTGTTTTAAGAAATTTAACTGAGGTTTTAACATAAATAATGCAAAAATATCATATTTTCTTGTATTTACATTAATAGTATTTAACTGTTCATTCCACAGTAATTTAATATTTTATAGTTTACAGGTTTTTACCGTTGCTGCTTTACAACTATTCACCTTAAATCTACTCGCATTTATTTTATTGTTTTAGTGTACTTTACTGTTTTCATTGTTTTTTAATGCAGTTTTTACAAAATAAGAATGTAAAATGAACAACATTTTCTTGTATTTACATTAACAGTATTTAACTGTTAATTCAACGGTAATTTCACATTTCATAATTTAAATTTTTTTTCCCGTTGCTACTTTACAATTTTTTACCGTTAAAACTATGGACATTTTTTACAGTGTGACATACAGAAGAAAATAACAAATTAAGTACACTGCTGGACATTAACCAATAATTTGTATCCTAAATAGTTTTTTTTAACACTTTAGTATGGGGAACACATTCACTATTCACTTTTACATTTGCCTCAAACTCTTAATTTACTGCTTATTAGCTTTTAAGGTAGTCGTTGTAGTTAAATTTAGGTATTAGGTAGGATTATGGGATGCAGAATATGGTCATGAAGAGTAAGGAATTAATAAGGTGCTTTCTAAGTAGTCTACTAATAAACAGCTAATGTGCAGTTGTTCATCATACTGATGTGTTGGATTTATTTGTATATTTTACTAGTTACATTGTTTATGATTGGTCCATATATAATCCTACAAACACTTGTGTATTAATAGATTATACATTATAAAATGTAAAAAAATAAAATAAAAATACTGCAATAGCAGCCAGGTGTTAAAAGCCACATCTGTTCTCACCTGTAAAGTTTCTTGTGTGACATCCTGAATCTGCCCTTACAAACCTAAGCTGTCTGTTTCTTGCTTATTCTTGACATCACAAAAACGTAAAATTAGTGCAATAATTAAAGAGCACCCCATAAAATAAAGATTGTTCCTATCATCATACTGTAACGTTTCCCCTGTAATCTACACTCATTCACCGGACTACATCACCCATCATCCTTTGCACCCCGTCATCCACCATGTTTGTCTCCCGTCTTCACCTGTCTGTTCACTCGGACTCTATACTCATCACCATTGTACTCATTGTCGGTTATCGTCTTTACTACGTTGTATGTATGTGTGATTTACCTGCTCCTTATTATTAAAATTACATGTTTAATGTTACTATTTGTCGTCCTCGTCTCTCCATGTACATACCGTGACACATACCTGATATGTAGAATTGGCAGAGTTAAACATGCTGTAAAATCTCAGTTCAACATTATCTTTATTCTTATTTGAAGGGTTTAGATAACACACTTATTAAAACAAAAGCCGTTATAAAAGAGTTAAGGAAAATACACAGAAAAAAAGTGAACGTTTGTCCAAGCATTTTTTCTTATAATCCTTTAAAACGTGCTAATTATTCAACAAGAGCAACAGGCAGAGTTACTACACATTGTGCAACACAATTCGGATACCATATGTCAACTTACACTGCTTGACTTTTTTGTAAAAAAGGGAGTGAAGCGTTTTTTGCCGCTTTGAGCTCATCGCAACCGAATGTTGGATCGCGCTCACCAGGAGCCCGAGAGTGCAGTGTGTGCCCTGTAGGTGCCCGAGGCAACAAGAACATCAAAAGAGAACTCAACACAACAAGTTTCCTCCAGGACTCACGGCAGGGGACCAAGACCCCACAACACCCCTCTCGAGAACCAGAACTTTATCTGGAATACAGTAGGCTCCCCAGAGAGCTACCCTTGGTCTTCAAACACCACATCTCCATACAAATGATAGATCTGCAGACAAATGTCTGACCCCTTTACCCCTCCTTTTCTTGTTACATTCTCAACACAGGACATTCTACAGCACATCAGATGATGTGTAAGAAAGGTCATATCACATGTAAATAACGACGGAAAATGTTCATGTTTTATTTCACAAAGGTTTATCGCGACTGGTATACAGGTTCCATTCCCACAGCAATAAAACAAATAATAAAAAAGGTTTAATAGAGTTAAGAAAACATAACTCTATGCAAGGGGCGTGTGCCCCACTACAAATGTATACAGGCGAGGTGTCTCCCGCAGGTCTGTAAGAACCAATCAATGCAAACTCTCATTGATAAATAATGTTTACATAATGTTTACTCTATCTGGGTATTTAAGGAGAACTGACCAACATTTCAGGGAATCTGTAAACAGATCTCCCACACAATTACTGTGTGTCGTCTTTTACCAGGTATGAAAGGTTTTATATTTCCTGTTTAAATGTTAATACTATTGGTTTGTATTTGTGTTATTTTTTAATTGAACTATGAATTGGCTTTGAATTGTGATTTTCTTACCTGGTTAATAATTTATGTTTGCTTTTATTCTGTGTTGCTCGGTAAATGTTGACACTGCAAGTAATAACGTTGCATCCGTAGTTACCGTAAGGACAATTACGGTATCTTGGAACAAAAGGTTCCAAGATGGCGGAGCGGCAGTAGCTCGGAGCGGCAGTAGCTCGCAGCGGCCGCTCCGGACCCAAAATGGTGCTACTCTTACTTTGTAGCCCGCCTTACTACAATACATGGACATCAGAGCAACCGGTGTCCCTGTGTACAACCGAAAAACCCTGAATGAACTCAGCAACAACCCAAACAACACCATTAATGATGACCTGCGGCAGAAGCTACGCGACCTCGGCGTGCTCCGAGAACCAGGCCTCCAGTCCTCGGCATCGCCTGCGGCGGACGGGCGGAGGAGGGGAAATCGGAAGCGCTGCGCGAGAAAACAGAAGCGCGGAAAGCGAGCCGGTGCTAATGCTTGGCTAAAAGCTAACCCTAGCCGGCCCGCTCTACCATCACTACTGCTGGCAAATGTCTGCTCCCTGGACAATAAACTAGACTACATCAGACTCCAACAAGCTACTTGGCGTGAGTTCAGACACTGCTGCGTTTTTGTGTTTACGGAGACGTGGCTGAGCGACAGAGTTCCGGACGCCGCCATTCAGCTGGACGGGCTAGTCGCGTTTCGTTTCGACAGAAATGCAGCTCTGTGCGGTAAGACTCGCGGCGGCGGTCTGTGTGTTTACATCAACACGGAATGGTGTAAGAACTCTGTGTTTGTTTCTACTTACTGCTCATCGCTGCTGGAGTTTATTGTTGTGAGATGTAGACCTTTTTATTTACCCCGGGAATTCACCACCGCTATTGTGCTCGGAGTGTACATACCACCTAGCGCTAATGCTAAGGAAGCGCTCAGTGTGCTCTACGGGACCATTAGCGGACTTCAAAACTCACACCCTGACGGATTGTTTATAGTCGCCGAAGATTTTAATCACGCAAATCTCAGGACTGTGCTCCCTAAATTTTATCAGAATGTGGACTTTGCAACCAGAGGAGAAAACACGCTGGATGTTGTTTACACAAACATCCGGGGCTCATACCGGGCGAAGCCCCGCCCCCACCTCGGGTACTCAGACCACATCTCTGTTATGTTGATCCCAGCATACAGACCACTCAGCAGGCGTTCAAGACCAGTTCGGAAGCAAGTGAGAACCTGGCCAGCAGGATCCATGTCTGCCCTCCAGGACTGTTTTGAATGCACTGACTGGGACATGTTCAGGGAAGCTGCAACCAACGGCGATTTCATCAACTTGGAGGAATACACGTCAACAGTGACCAGCTACATCGGCAAGTGCATTGATGAGGTGCACTTTCGAGGTGCAGAACAACTTGGTGGCGAGGAAGACCATCCCTCCTCCCAGTGACCAGGTGCTCTGTCTAACCACAGCTGAAGTGAGGAAAACTCTATGCAGAGTTAACTTACGGAAGTCTGCTGGACCAGACAACATTCCTGGCAGAGTGCTCAGGGAATGTGCACAACAGCTAGCAGATGTCCTCACTGACATCTTCAACATCTCCCTGAGCAGCGCCACTGTTCCTATGTGCCTCAAGACGACGACCATCATTCCTGTGCCGAAAAAGTCTTCTGTCTCCTGCCTCAATGACTATCGTCCCATTGCACTCACACCCATCATGATGAAGTGCTTCGAGAGGCTCGTCATGAGGCACATAAAGACCCAGCTTCCACCCGCACTGGACCCCATGCAGTTCGCATATCGTCCAAACCGCTCCACGGACGATGCTATTTCCACAACCCTTCATCTGGCCCTCACCCATCTGGATAACAAGGACTCTTATGTAAGGATGCTGTTCATAGACTTCAGTTCAGCATTCAACACAATCATTCTGCAGCACCTGATCGAGAAGCTGAGCCTACTGGGCCTGAACACCTCCCTCTGCAACTGGATCCTGGACTTCCTGACTGGAAGACCTCAGTCAGTCCGGATCGGAAACAGCATCTCCAGCACCACCACACTGAGCACTGGGGCCCCCCAGGGCTGTATGCTCAGTCCACTGCTGTTCACTCTGCTGACTCACGACTGTGCACCAATGCACAGCTCGAATCACATCATCAAGTTTGCCGATGACACGACCGTGGTGGGTCTAATCAGCAAGAACGACGAGTCAGCATACAGAGAGGAGGTGCAACGGTTAACAGCCTGGTGTGGAGCCAACAACCTGTCTCTAAACGTTGACAAAACTAAAGAGATGGTTGTTGACTTCAGGAGAACACAGAGTGACCATTCTCCACTGATCATCGCTGGATCCTCAGTGGAGATCGTCAAGAGCACCAAATTCCTTGGTGTTCATCTGGCGGACAAGCTCACCTGGTCACTTAACACCAGCTCCATCACCAAGAAAGCCCAGCAGCGTCTCTACTTCCTGAGAAGGCTGAGGAAAGCTCATCTCCCTTCCCCCATCCTCTCCATGTTCTACAGAGGGACCATTGAGAGCATCCTGACCAGCTGCATCACTGCCTGTTTTGGGAACTGCACCGTCTCGGAACGCAAGACCCTACAGAGGATAGTGAGGACAGCTGAGAAGATCATCGGAATCTCTCTCCCCTCTATCATGGACATCTACACTACACGCTGCATCCGCAAAGCACACAGCATTGTGGATGATCACACACACCCGTCACACACACTTTTCACACTCCTACCATCAGGGAAACAGTTCCGAAGCATTCGGGCCGCCACATCCAGACTGTGCAACAGTTTTTTCCCGCAAGCCATCAGGCTCCTAAACAAAGAACTGAACTGAACTCTCCCTTACACACACACACACACACAACTGTGTGACTGATCCGCACAAACCGGACTCAACACCCATCATACACTTCGTTCACCCAGGTTTCAATACCAATCACATTTTTCACGATCGCAAAATGTTTACATGCCGTCTGTTGCTGATTCCGGGACTTGTTATTTTGCACAATATTCTGTCCAAATCCTTTGGTTACTGTTAACTCTATTTTTGATTGCTGCTACTGCTGAATTGCACAAATTCTGTTTACATTTTTCTGTTTACACTGCACCTTATTCTGTTACGACAGGTTTTACTGGCGGAGCTATTTCTATTTTTAATTTTATATTTTGTGTATTGTGTATTGTCCTGCACTGTCCTGTGTTGTCTTGCACTGTCTTGTGTTGTCTTTTGCACTGTTTGCACCAGCTGCACACATGCACTTTATGTGGCGAGGATCTTAGTTCTCGGCCCTGTGTTCTTCTGTTCTGTACTGTTTGTTTTATGTTGTTCTATGTAGCACCTTGGTTCAGGAGGAACGTTGTTTCATTTCACTGTGTACTGCATCAGCTATATATGGTTGAAATGACAATAAAAGCTTCTTGACTCTTGACTTCTTGACTTGACTTGACTTGACTGAAATCAGGCTAGAATCGGCCTAAATCCCAGTTAGATAGTGAATAATACATCAGCTGAGGATTTGAGAGATACGACTAGCACTTGGTGTTAGTTTAAGTGTACTTAGAAGCGTGGAGGCTAACAATATGTATTTCCATTTAGAGTAACATTTCTGATCACTCTAAATAGGGTCAGCCTCAACCTCTGATTATTTCAATATTATTCTACTCATTACCTTTGGTTAGAAATAATTATTGTAATAATTGGGTGTCACCTCTAAGGGGACTAAATAAAGTATGTTTAAAGTTAAGCACGCAGAGAATGGCCGCTTAAGCGTATAGTCCAACCTCTGGCAGGGACCAATACTGATTCGCTTATGACCGTTGACCAGTATATAAATTATAAGGGCCCATACTAGGATCATGTGCGACTATAAGAACCGAATGAACGAGTGTAATACCAGAGCTTAATCAGAATAACTAATCAAACATCCATCCAAATTATACTATTAGTAAAATAACAACCTATGCAAATATTAATTATGTTTTATTTAATTAGAGTCAGATAAGAGGTTAATAACCAAAATTAAGAAATGCATAAATCCATATCTTATTATTTAATGTGAAAGGAAAGACTAGAACGGGCGAGAATCCTTCGCCACGCCTCTGGAGACCGCCATTGGACCAGTGGGTGGTTCCCCACCTTACACTACCTACACACCCAGACCTACCTAGTTACCTGTGTTTCTGTGGAGTTGAAGGCTGATTATGTACACAGCTTTTATATAGACTGTACCACAGATCCCCTCCACCCTCGTTTCTGCAGTTGTTTTTTAGGTTTGTGAATTCATTGGGTTAAAGCACAGCTGTAACAAAGGAACACAGACTCGCAATTTACATTCTTTCCCATTAAAGTGAACTGTGGCAAGTTTCATCATGTCATCTGTGAGCTACTAATAAAACACAATGGATTACTTCATGCTCGGGAATCAATCCTAGCAAATCCATCACTGCTTCACGCCTGGGAACCTGTCCATTAGCAATTGTAGATTATTGCTGTAAATTATATTTGAGGAAAACACTGGAAAAAGAAAAGTCATTCACAGTTAGTTTTAAACGCAACTGTTAGCTTGTTTAAAGCTGCATCCATATATACCAGGGGTCTCCAGCCCTGCTCCTGATGAGCTACTGTCCAGTAGATTTTAGCTCCAACCCCAATCAAGCACAGCTGAAGCAGCTAATGGTGTTCAGTTTTTGATAATTACAGACAGGTGTGTTGGAGCTGGTTGGAACTGAAGTCTACAGGAGGGGAGCTCGATTGGAGACACCTGCTATAGACTTAAGGCTTTACACAATTTTTTTTATTTAAAACTAACCTCAAGGTCTTTTCACGTCTTCTCTGTCCAGGAGCCTGGGTCAATGAATTCTGCAATGTGTCTGGTATTCAAAAATAAACACAAAATAAATACAAGTAATGTGTGATTAAAGGACCAGTTCTGTAGCCTGAGAACGAGGATCCTATATGAACCTGAAGGCCCGAGAACGAGGCTCATATACGAACTCGAAGGCCAGAGAATGAGGCTCCTATATAAACTTGAAGGCCCGATAATGAGGCTCCTATAACAACTCCCTCTTAGCTACCAACAAAACCTGCAATGGGCATTTTTTTATATCCATGAAAATAAAACTTAGTAAAGCTCCCTATTAAATTTGAAGATATTGAAACTAGAAACAGGCTTTAATAAATTCACCAATTGCTTTACCATTGGCAATTAACTGTAGATATAATAAGTTAGCATGTTAAGACACAAGCTGCTTCGCATTGTTGATTCCAAACACCACAGCAGGAAGGTGGAGGTCCCAGTCATGTGGTTGTCATTCACATACTTTCTGAGGGAATGCTTGATGTTTTGATTTGTCCTTTCATCCTGTTCACATCAATGCATTTATAAAGTTAATGAACAACTGTAAAAACAACAATAAAACTTACAGGAGTTCCCTGTCCAAAGAGCGTCCAAAGAGTTCCCTGCCCATTGGTCTGGGGATGGGAAGCATTGAAGAAGCATGATTTATGTTAAGTGTACTGAAAATGCTTTCATTGAGCTGCAGAGGAATCATCAGTTACATTTTCAAGACTGGAGTAAATGTAGACAACAACATATGTTGAGAGTAGAATAGTGGAAAAAAAAAATTTAAACTTTACAAAACTTTACCTTGTTAATGTAACGCCCCTTTAAGTAGTCAGCACCTCGTGGCTTATTTAAATGCCCAGGTGAATCAGTCAGAGGGTAACATGGACCAGTGTTCTAGATTCGGAGAGAGCAGCAGTGAGAGACTAAATAAACAGACAGACAACAATGTGGCTGAATTATAATAAAGTTATTATATTATAACGAAGAGAAAATTAATAAAAAAAAACAATTAATGCTTCCCTTTTAGCAGAAACACAAAATAAAGAAAATAAAGAATTCTATAAACTCATAACTTATTCTTTAAAGAATGCAAATAAAATTAACCAAATTCATTTCTATGTTTATTTTATTTTTTTTTATATTTATCTTAAGACTTATTCTTTTTTTAATCTATCTTAGTCAATCTAATTTTACTTTGAACCTACTTAATCTTAACTGTTTTACCTTGAACTAAGTTTAGAAATTAAGAAATCCTCCCTAGTTTAAATCACACTTTTTTTTTTTTATTTTAAATCCCAATAACTCTAAACTTGGATAAAACATTTAAAATCCATTAACCATTAAGGTATAGGACTCAATCTTAACAATGTATGAAGGAAAAAAAAAAAAAAAACGTCAATAATCACAATGACCTTAAACTGTAATGAGCAATCAAGTGGAGTGAACCATAATGCCACACAATACAACAGTCAATAAATGAAACAATTGTGATGCATAAATTCAATAGATTTCTTTCCTTTCAAACACCAGTATTTCGATTCAAAGCGAACAGTTCGTCCTTACCGGAGTGATGTTAGATGCAGCAGTTCAGGCCTACCGTTTTGCTGACCAGGAAAAAAAAAAAAAATAGTCCACAAACGATTGAGGAAAACAACCGAAGAGTTCGATGTCGGGTCAATCTGTCGTCCTGCGCAATTTTTCCTCTTTTTCTTTATTTATTTTTTTTTCTTTTCAATCCAGAAAAACAAAGTAGTGTATCCACTGAAGTCCTCAGATATCCTCGTTTCAATCAAGGTCTGTTGGGTGGCTCGCCATCTTGTTCCATGTGGTAGCAACGTAGTCCGTGTTGTTGCCAAATCCAAAATTCAACCAATTCAACAAAAAAAAATTCAGTTCAAACTAAACTAATATTTTACTAGAATTCCCTTCTAGTTTTTTTTTTTTTTTGTTTGTTTGTTTGTATGTTTGTTTTTGTTTGTTTTAATTCTCAAACGCGTGTTTTTTTTCTTCTTCTTCTTTCTGAAATCTCCAACAATCCTTAGTATTCCTCTCTCTTTTTTTTCGCGCTGTGTCTGAGTCATTCCTCGGCAATGAGTCCTCTCTCGTCATTGGTCAATATCTCACACTCTCTTAAAGGAGACAATGCTCAGTAACGACCAAGTACATTTCTCACATTCAGAAAATTAAACAAAAATACATATTTATTCATTTACAAATGCTATTTCTTTTCAAATTCAATCATCAATTTTCCCCCTCCTGCTCATTCAGCATCCCCCACTGATCCACCATTTAACCATCTATAAACACCCTGGGTTACATTAACAAACTCCTTCAATCAGTCTGTGATGATTTTAATAACCGTGCCAAAGGAATACACCTTTGTTGTTATTATTGCAGACAACTCAGCCGCTGTCTTTGATTGCATGGGTTCTGCAATCACCCACTTGGTGAACAGGTCGCTTGTTGCTTGTCACTTGTTGCTGCGTGCTGTTTCTGGCAGCGATCCAATTAAATTCAAACCAAGGACCTCCCAAGCTTCTTTCACCTGCATCAGTATGCCACAACATTGTAAAATTTATATTAATTCAATGCAAGACTGGCGCCACAGTCTTGAAGGGGTTTCGTTCAACTGGCAGTGGTGACAAGTTCCCAGTTCTGGACAGTTTAACACCGAGCAGATAAGCTTAAACATTGATGATGATGTGCCTCCAGTAGCCCAACCAATAGGATGAATTCCATTCCACTTGAGAGAAGCAGTAGAATGTAAAATTCAGCAGCATCTGCAGCTGGACATCATTGAACCAGTCACTGGCACCACTCCATGGGTCAACCCGGTGGTGATTGTTCCCAAGCCTGACAACGTTATTAGACTATGTTTAGATATGCAGCAGGCAAATAAAGTAATAATCCGTGGTCGATAGCCAATTTCTGTACACAACTCCTTCAAAGCACAAATGTCTCCTCTGTTTTTAGTAAACATGATCTCAAATGGGCTTACCACCAATTAATGCTTATGCTACAGTCCGGAGGTATTACTTCATTTTCTGTACACAACGGTACATACCAATACAAGAGACCAATATTCTGAGTGAGTTTCATTACCCAGCAAGCAGTATCAGTATTGCTCCTTTCCAGGAGACGCATGAGCAGAGACTTGTGAATTGCCGTTTGACACTCGATGGGGAAAAGTGTCAATATAATATAATTAAGCTGATGTTAATGGAAATGCTGCTCTCAGAGAAAGGGATTTGCCTAACAGCTAAAACAATTTGTGCTCTGATCAATGACAGAGGATCAAAGAATGCATCAGAAGTACTAAGATGCTCAGGATTGGTGAGAATTTTACAATTTGCATCAATCATCACCAAACCACTAAGGAGACTGAAAGACAATAGATTCAAGTTTGGTCCAGAGCAAAGACGGGCATTTTCCAGCCTTAAAGCAATCAAAACTAGCTTAATTTTGACAAGGATGCAAGTCTGGTAGGCATTGGAGTCGTGTTGATTCAAGAACAAAATGGAGAGAATATCCCTATATGCAAAGTCAGTGGCAGCTTAATTGAAATTGAGCAAAAAAAATCCTAAACAGAGCACTAAGCATTTCTATTAGTATGGGCATAGAGACTCCATCTACATATATATGAACAAAAGTTTAACTTGATCACGGATCATAAACCGCTTGACCATTTGATTTTCGTGTTTATGTTCCTGGTGAGCAAAAAACAGCAGATGCACTCTTATATCTGGTCTTTGGAAACAAGGGACGACGCACACAAGCATGAAGCAGAAGAATGTGAGAAATGTGGCTGTGAGCACATGGAAAACTTCAATGGGAAAATCAGGGGAAAATTGCAGGGTTTTCTATGCCACACAAAGACCAGGAGATAAAGGACCATGATGCTGAGCAGAAAGGGAAAAACCAAGCTGTATACTGATCACCACTATGGGGCAAAGAATTTACAGCTGGAAGTGGGAGATCAAGTCCTGTTCAAACAGGAAAAGATTAAAACTAAACTAAAACTAACAACAACATTCAACCCAATCCGTACACAATCGTATCTAGAAAAGAGAATTCTGTGACCATTGAAGACTCAGATGGAACACAATATAAAATAAATACCACATTTGTGAAGAAATTCTTCAGTGAGAACAAAAATGATAACCCAGTTAAAAGACAAACCAAAACAGAGAAAGGTTTTAATTTCTCTTTTATATTTATTTATTTATTTATGTATTTATATTTTTTATAAAAATGTTAAAACAGAAATGTGCGCTGAATTGATATCGCATTAATAAAATTTAGTGCCGTTTAAAAGAATTTGGGTTTGAATTTTGACAGCCCAATATATATACAGTAAAGAAAATAAGTATTTGAACAACCTGCTATTTTGCAAGTTCTCCCACTTAGAAATCATGGCGGGGTCTGAAATTGTCATCGTAGGTGCATGTCCACTGTGAGAGACATAATATAAAAAAAAAAAAAATCCAGAAATCACAATGTATGATTTTTTTTTTAACTATTTATTTGTATGATACAGCAGCAAATAAGTATTTGAACACCTGAGAAAGTCAATGTTAATATTTGGTACAGTAGCCTTTGTTTGCAATTACAGAGGTCAAACGTTTCCTGTAGTTTTTCACCAGGGTTGCACACACTGCAGGAGGGATTTTGGCCCACTCCTCCACACAGATCTTCTCTAGATCAGTCTGGCCTGTCGCTGAGAAACATGGAGTTTGAGCTCCCTACAAAGATTCTCTATTGGGTTTAGGTCTGGAGACTGGCTAGGCCACACCAGAACCTTGATATACTTCTTACAGAGCCACTCCTTGGTTATCCTGGCTGTGTGCTTCGGGTCATTGTCATGTTGGAAGACCCAGCCTCGACCCATCTTCAAAGCTCTAACTGAGGGAAGGACGTTGTTCCCCAAAATCTCGCAATACATTGCCCCGGTCATCCTCTCCTTAATACAGTACAGTCGCCCTGTCCTATGTGCAGAAACACCCCCCCAAAGCATGATGCTACCACCCCTATGCTTCACAGTAGGGATGGTGTTCTTGGGATGGTACTCATCATTCTTCTTCCTCCAAACACGTTTAGTGGAATTATGACCCAAAAGATCTATTTTGGTCTCATCTGACCACATGACTTTCTCCCATGACTCCT
>NC_139588.1:3391416-3558916 GCF_946808225.1 Silurus aristotelis | reverse complement strand
TTGCCTGCTTGCTGTTTCCACTTGCTATTTGGTATGCCTCACCCATTCTTCTAGCCCACTGTTCAGCAAAACCTCGGGGTGTTTGCCCCTCATCATCTTCATTCAGGCCGAATATCAAATCAATTGGAAGGCGAGGATGTCTTCCGTAGAGCAGGTAGAATAGGGAGTACCCAGTTGACTCATGACGAGTGCAATTGTAGGCGTGTACAATCTGGGGTAGGTAATCTTTCCACTTTGCTTTTTCTTTGTCGGCCATCGTTCGGAGCATCTGGAGGAGAGTCCGGTTAAATCTCTCAGCTGGGTTCCCTTGAGGGTGATATGGAGATGTTCTTGAGTGACCCACTCCAGCCAATTGTCTGAGACTCCGGAACAGTGTATTCTCGAACTCTCTGCCCTGGTCGTGATGTAGCTTTCCCGGGTAGCCGAAGTGAGGGATGTAGTCACTGAACAACCGCTCAGCCGCTGTCCAGCCAGACTTATTTCTCGTAGGGTAAGCTTAAGGGAATCGTGTAAAGTGGTCTATGACAACTAGTATATATTCATACCCTCCCTGACTCTGTTCCAGGTGCAGAAAATCGATGCAGACAAGTTCCATTGGCGAGCTGGAAGTTAAACTCCCCATAGGTGCTCGGACATGTGTCACTGTTTTTTTTGCTTTGATGCATGGGCACCTTTTAGTAATGTACTCCTCTACTTCTTTCTTTATGTGTGGCCAGTAGAACCTCTCCCTCATTAAGTGGATTACTCTTTCTTGGCCTACATGTCCCATCCTATCATGCAGGTACTCTAAAGCCAGTTGTCTATACTTTGTTGGAAGGACAAGCTGTTTTCTTCCAGCCACGTGCCGATACAGACACCCATCTTCCAAAGACAGCTTGCTCCACTCTCTTAAGAGTTTCCTGGCTGGACCCCTCACACTTCTCCTACTGTCTTTATCCGGCACCTTATCTGTCTCTTTCATCTCCATTATCCTAAAGATCCCTGGGTCATCCCTTTGAGCTTTGGCGAGTTCATCCTTGCTTACAGGCGGCAACAAGGGGGCAGAGGAAGATTGGTCCATGTTTGCGTGAGCTATATTCAGTGCTGCAATCCAAGCCACATCCTTCTTCCTGGCTGCATGAGTTCCATCTCAGCTTGCTCGTATCACCTCTAGTGAGAGGTCCTCTGTGCACTCTGCAACATATTTCTCCATATCAAGAGGAAGGCGTGACAGCGTGTCAGCATCAATGTTGGCTTTGCCAGGTCGGTGCTTGATATCGAAGTGAAAATCCGCCAGTTCTCCCACCCATCGATGGCCTACTGCATTCAATTTTGCCGTGCTCATGACGTAGGTCAAGGGATTATTGTCAACAAGTAATCCCTAAACTTCTCGCACACCGGCCATTTTAAAGCAAGAAATTCCAGCTTCCCACTATGCAGTTGGTAACCCTTTTCAGCTGGAGAAAGGGTCCTAGAGCCGTATGCGATGACCCGCAACCTCCCATCCTGGTGCTGATATAGGGTGGCCCCGAGGCCCCTATCTGATGCATCAGTGTGCAGCACGAATGGAAGGTTGAAGTCTGGGTATGCCAGAACTGGGGGGTTTACCAGCATGTCTATTAGCAGGTCTAGGGTTTTCTGGTGTTCACTGGTCCATTCCACTGCCGTTCGCAAAGGCATCTGGGGACCTTTTTTCTTTCCTGGATTGTACTGGTTCTTTGTTGCCCCTGACTGAGTCTGGAGTAGTTCGTAGATAGGTTTGGCCACACGTGAAAAGTCTTGTATGAATGGGCGATAATATCCGAGAAATCTCCGCACCCCTCCAACAGGGGTCTGTGACTCCTCAGTGCTAACACTGCCTCAAGATCATGGGGGTCAATCCTTACCCCATTGGCCGACACCAAACGACCCACATACCGGACTTCCTGGCGAAATAGTTCACACTTCTCAGGCCTTAATTTTACTCCGTTGGCGCCTAAGAGTCTGAAGGACTTTTCTGATTACTTCTACATGTTCCTCAAATGACCTGGCGTAACACAACACATCATCAAGGTATGGAGCACAGCACTCATCCCTGAGGTCATCCAGCATCCCCTCCATGCTGCGTTGGAATGCCGCTGGTGCATTGGACAGGCCAAAAGGTATTCTTACCCACTCATATAGGCCCCACGGAGTGATAAAGGCGGTCATGTGTCTCGAACCCTCGGTTATGAAGCCCTGGTGGTAAACCTTTCACTGGTCAAGGATGCTAAACCAAGAATACCCTCCCAGGGTGTCGATCAGGTCTTGAATCCTCGGCAAAGGGTGTCTGTCTGGTACGGTCTTCTTATTAAGGAGGCGGTAATCCACACACAAACGCAGTGAGCCATCCTTTTTCCGAACACAGACTACTGGTGCCGAGCAGGGGGACTTAGATTTCACAATCCACCCTTTCGCTAAGAGGTCTTGGATGTAATCCTTTACTTCCTTGAACAAGGGTTTGGGTATTGAGGAATAGGCACGTTGTACTGGTATGTCATCCTTGAGGTTGATGGACATTTGGAGACTTGGAATGCAGCCAACGTCACTTCCATCTCGGGCAAAGGATGCAGACTCCTCATGCAACATTTGCTTAACTACTGCTTGCTGATCCTCATTTAGATGGCTGAGATCGACAGGTGGATGCCACAGGGTGGAGTTTTCCTCCACCGCTGCCACAGATGCACCACGAACCTTTCCACTGGTCTTTGTTTCATTTGACATGTCCAATTCCAACACTGTTTTAATGGGGTGGACATACCCTAGGATGCTGTTGCGGGGCAGGGTGATGTCGCATGTAGAGTGGTTGCCGACAGGGACTGACACGTATGAACTCTGGATTTCCAAAATCCCTTCACCCATATCCAGCTGCTCCAACTGCACATTGTCTACATCTGGCTCAAACAGGGCTATAGTGCCAGACTGATCCATTTTGGGTGGTACTCTGCACTTTACCCATGCTACCTGACCTGCCGGTATCAACACGTGTCTCTGTTTACTCTCAATCGCCCCCACTGTCCACTGTGCTCAGGCGTTTGTACAAAACTAACCAGATTCTTGGCTTCTTCACTCGATACTGCTATTGCACTGGAAAGCAATGAAACTAAAGTAGGAACTAAACGCTCTGGTTGGACTGTCAGTTTGCTGATACCTTTCTTTCTCACAGAGGGTTTGGTCTTTATAGCAGGCAGACATTGTTGTAGGTTTACATTTTACAGAGTTAGGCTTGTTCCCCAAAATAAAGTCCTTAGGGTTTTGGGACATACAAGGCTCGGTCACTGGTCGTCCCCTGGCAGTGGCCGTTTCCCATTTCCCTGCAGTTTCTGCTTCCGGAGACATCCTCGAGCCCGGTGCCCCTCTTCGCCACAGAGAAAACAATGAATGCAGTTCTGTTGACCAGCTTCAACACACCTGGGGCAACCTCTGAGTTTTGCTCCTCGCTGTGGGGGTGGTCTCTTGCAAAGCATCGACAGGTGTGTTCAGGTTGTGGCCTTGGTGTTGACTGGCGCATGGCATCTACCATACTGGTAAGCGAGTCAATGCGAGCAGTAAGTTGTATGATTGTATCGTTTTTCTGAGGTGGCTCTTTTACTCTGTCAGGTTCACTTTCAAGTTGGGCAGAGCTTGTGGTGCTTTGTTTGGGACGAGTTATTGGACCCAATCTTCGTGCTCGCTCGTTTTCATCATTCGTGATTTTCATTACATTTCTCACAATTGCCTCATCTGTGATATTGTGGTTAGCCAACAGGGGTTTGAGCTCACTCCTGACATCTTTATACTTGTGCCCCAGGCCCTGATACACAGTGTGAAGAAACACATCCTGGATTGTGGCTGGGCTGTACCTCACATCAGTGTTAGACTGTTTGATAGCAAAGAGTATTTTCTGCTTAAGGCCTATTGCCCTGTACAGGAACTGTTGAGGTGTTTCGGTCTCTATCTGTCTTGCACACATTAATTCCTGAAATAACTCTGTGCTGCTTTTGTCCCCTAGGTGAGATTGAAGAAACCTCTTAAGTTCTTCCACTGTCATATCTTCCTTATTCATAATCATTTCTTTGAAGTTACCTGGTTTAATTGCACGTAGTATTCCCCTGACCAGTTCAGCTTCACTGAAATTCTCTTTAACTCCGTCATCAATCTGTCGACACACACTGGCATATGTTATGTCAGATGCATAGTCACCAATTTGCCCTCCTTGTATCTTAAATTCACGACGCTGCAGGCAGGAGAGGACTCGTAGCGAAACTACTTTTTCAGAAATCCCCTGTGAGGTGCATTCAAGATTCTTAGTTATCGGCATGTCACTATTGTGCCTTGCAGGTGGGCTTTGAGGGGAGTGCTGTGTATGTGGCGCAAGATACTAAATGAGTTTTCTGCTCAGCTCTTCGAAATCTGCGTGTGTGACTGTAAGGTTGGTATCTAACTCTCTAACTTTCCCTAAACCAGATGCAGTTTTGAGTGATTCTACATGCACAGTTTCTGAAGTGACCATGTGACCTGTGGAGATGTGTGTATGTGCAGTGGATACAGGTAAGACATTAACATTACTCTCGACCTCACCATGACCCGGTGCTGCAGCACCATGCTCTAGTATGACAGCCTCTACAGTCCCTTGTAAAACCAAAAGTTCAGCCATACCTTTGTCCTCTGATTGTAACAGGTGAGTGCTGTACATAAAGGCATTTATGTATTCAAGACAGCCCTCTTAAACCTCAGCGTCAAGTTCTGAGAAGTCCTTCCCTGGTATTAGACCGATGCTTTGGCGACTTGGTACAGTTCAACAGAAGTTGAGTTGAGTAAACTTTTCCTGATGTCCCACACCAGGCCCTTGCGTACTCGATCAGCCATGATGACCTCTTTCCCACAGTCCCTCAAGCCACTCGCACAAACACCAGCCCACTCCTCACCGACGTCCTCGCCTATTGGATTACCACCTCGCTCAGCGTCCGCACTCGTTTGGTCCTCAGGATCAGGTTTGGTGGATCGACCTCCCTGGGCATCAGAAGGCGATCCCGGACGAGCCCCCAAAAATCTGTTACAGGCCCAATGCAAAAGGCCATGTTAGCAGATTAAAAAGTCCCTGGTAACTGGAGCCTGTATGAATCAGATTAACTGTATTTCACAAGCATGTGGCCAGTGTCCACAAAATGGCGGACGATTTACACATGTACACTATCTTCAGAAACCAAAACATTCATAACAGTGCATTTATAAACAATACATATGTAACATTCACACACACATACGAATTAAATGACTTTTGTGCATTTTGTTTAGTTGTTGTGAAAGTCATACCTGTAAAAACAGGAATAAATGAGGAGACAGGAGCAACGTGTCTGTGTCGCATCTAATCTCCAACAATTGTGAGAGCACCTGCGGGACACTGCTCCTTCTCGCAAATCCTCAGTTCATTTTCAAAATAAGAGTCCCAATCTTTCTCAGCAATAGACAACATTTTAAACGTTGCAGTTTCCAACTCTCCATGAAATTGAACATATAAAATATATGTAACAAACAGTATTTTAAACTTTGCAGCTTTCCAGCTTTCAATTATATTTAACATATTATATATATATATATATATATATATATATATATATATATATATATATATATATATATATATATGTATATATATATATATATATATATATATATATATATATGTATATATATATATATATATATATATATATATATAAATATATATATATATAAAACGAAAAACAGGGTATAGTAAATAAACTTTTTTCTTCCAAAATCACAATACCCATAACGTGTACATACTTTAGGGTGTCACATCCGTTATTGTATGTGTTGGACTTTACGTGCGGGTTATGTTTTCGCGGGCCGGTTTTCACACAGGACTCCTCTTATCCGTTCCATTCGGACTCCAGAATCCCGTACCGGCTGCGCGTCTCCTCCCCGTGCATCTCGGGTCAGCTACGCTTCTCCTAAAGTGCACCTCGGACTCTCTCTCAACTGAAGGACTGCCGTGTGTGTGTGTGTGTGTGTGTGTGTGTGTGTGTGTGTGTGTGTGTCTCTCTCTCTCTCTCTCTCTCTCTCTCTCACACACTTGTCATTAAAACCCAAGCGAGCTGTACTCCGGCTTCTGCCTTTTGTTTCGCTCGCACCCTGACAGTGACACTAAAACAGGTAGAAGTAATAACTAAAATATAGTTATTAAACTACTTTTTACTTCAGTCATGTCAGAGACAAAACTTCTTTACTTTCACTTGAGTAAAAAAGTATAATCAGTACTACTACTATTATTATTATTATTATTATATTTTAACATTTGACTACTAATGTGTTACACTTTTTATCAGGTGGACAGTCGGAATGTGTAACACATTAGTAGTCAATGTTAAAATATAATAATAATAATTAATGCCCCGTATCTATAAACTGAATCAAGACCGTAAGTAAATGAATCAGCAGGAGGAGCTGCTCAGTGACTAAAGGTCCTGTAGATAATTAAACTAATATACAGTCATCACGCTAAACCATATGATATCTTCTACATCTCCATGGTTACACAATGAGACGCTTCCGAGCAAAGAATGCAGTAACGTCAGATCCGGTGTTATGCGCTAAAATGCCCCCCTGCCACAGACTGCATTCACCAAAAAAAATTGGTGCAATGTGCTTCCGTAGATAATAAGCCTTTAAGATAAAACTTTACTTGTGGGAAATAAAAAGTGGTGTAGAAAGAAAGAAGAGTAAATAAAACTCAATTTATTTTTCTTCCATACTTTATATAAAATGATTACAGTTTTATGGGTGTTTTTGTATGAAATATTATGATACATCATATACATATTACATATATCCAGGGGTGTGTGTGTGTGTGTGTGTGTGTGTGTGTGTGTGTGTGCACTAAAGATGGCACTGATCCCATACTGGGTTAATCACCTGATACTAGTAAGAACTCTATTAAATACTAACTAAAGGACAAAGTAATACATGTGATTTGGACTCTTTCTGCTCTGGGCTTTTTCACATCAACTCCTCAGATCCTGTAGATAAACGTGTTCTCGGTTTGCAGACATGGAAATGCAGGAACACACAATTGTTCATCACCATCCAATTCTACAAGAGAAAGAAGTGAATCAGTAACAGAAAACTAGAAGGTGGTGTTTGATGATCAGCAGCAGGTAATTTTCTCTGCTTCAAGGAAACCAGGATTTGATTTCAGTGTATCATTTGTCCAACATTTCTTCATGCTTATATAATATCTTTGGTAGAACATTTAGTGAGAACAAATGAGAAGGTGCAGAAGATGGAAGAGGAACATGAGCAGATATTTGCATCACATCACTGCACTTCTCCAATCCCAGGCTGTAGAGTTTTTGCTGCTTTTAATAAAGATCACTGCTGTGGAGCTTCTCTCTTGTTCTACATGGATATTAAGTGCAGACTTTAACAAGCTGAGGGGGATTTTACAGGAATGATAGAAGACACGGTGTGGAGGTGGAGAGATAAAAGCACTGTCTGAGTGAGGAAACCAGCTGCTTACAGGAAATCCAATATTTGTGGCAATAAAAGATTATTATTATCTAATAAATAATGCTAATGTGCTAAATAACGCCGATGTAGTAAATAACACTAATGTGCTAAATAACGCTAATGTGATAAATAACACTGATGTAATGAATAACGCTAATGTAGTAAATGACGCTAATGTAGTAAATAACACTAATCATCACCTCAGTTTTAAGTGTTTATATAAAACAGATTATTACGTACTTCAGTGTCTGTAGATTGTAACGTTTATCATCCTTCAGATCAGAGAGAATCTTCACTCCTGAGTCTTCTACATTATTCCCAGTCAGATTCAGATCTCTCAGGTGTGAGGGGTTTGATCTCAGAGCTGAAGCGAGAGCAGCACAGCCTTCATCTGATACTTCACACTGCTTCAACCTGCAGATACACAATGACACACACTTCACTCTCTCAGTTTCTACACATTACACATCCTGTGTGTTCTCTCCACTAGAAAGAGAAAGAAAGAGAGAGAGGGAGAGAGAGAGAGAGTAAGAGAAGAAAAGGTAGAGAGGGGGAGGGAGGGGAGAGAGAGAGGGGAGAGGGATGGAGGAGAGAGAGGGAGAGAGTATGGTGGTTGAGAAGTACAAAACACCGACAAATCAGAAAACAAAATAACAAATTAGAAAACACAAGGACGATTCAGACAGTGTAAAAGGGAGATAAAGGGTGTGAATGAAACACTTACTGATCATTGGACGAGACACCTCTCATTCAACATATACAGGAAGTATGAAATCTTTGTTTCTTGTACATGTGTAAAGTTCTCTGTTTACTTTAAACTAGTTTTTATTTGGATATATTACACCTTTAAATATAAGAAATTAACATAAGTAAACAGAATCAGAGAGAAACTGGAATGTATTTAAAGCTACTTTGAGGAAGGACATACATATGCAGTGATGTTGGAGATGCTGCAGTATATCATCACATAAAGACTAGTCTCTACACTTTTACACATACGTTCCAACTTTCTTGGTTTATGACTTACAGAATAAACCATAGCCTTGTTTATTTTTATCCTTTTTTTAAATAAAATTTTTATTATTATTATTATTATTATTATTGTTATTATTATTATTATACATTTTATTTTTTTATCTATTTTTTCCCCTCTTTCCCCTAAATATATCTGTATATATTGTATTTTCCTGCATCTGTTCTGTGTATTGTAATGTAAATTGTACTTGTTATTGCCACGTTGTTTGTTTATGGCTATTTGCTTAGTAAAATAAATAAATGGGGATGAGGGATGGAGCGAGATATAGGGAGAGGGAGGGAGGAAGGAGAGACTTGACTTTTAGGTCTCTTTATTGCTAAAAGTAAAAAAAAAGTTGGAACATTTGATTGAATTGAAACTTTAAGTTGCAGAAAGCTGTCATGATCAACATCACAAATACATTAATTTATTCCCCATTTGCACGGAAATGTTTCCATGTTCCTGAACATCTGCTGATATACGAACTGGATTTTTACTCGATCAGGATCAATTCAGTTTATTCTTTTCCATTTCACTTCCTTTTCTACACAATCATATGATCATTTCACTTCCCCAAATAAAAAGTTCATTAGTAGCTGAGTATCTTTCCTGCTCTTGGAATATTTGGGGCCATAAACAAAGTGTTAACATTTCCATGTGCAGCATCAAGCAGACGCCCGTGTCCAGAGCGTCGTGTGATATGTTGAACATGTCTAAACGTGCTGCAGAAACCCCGCCTGTGTGGAACTTCACCCACATGTACTGACGTGTTCGTGGGTTGTTTTCTCTCCATCTGTCTAAGAAGTTCAGGGATTTAGTTCTTACTCTTGCTGATTTAGCATGTGGTCTTACCCCAGAAGAATAAAGTCCCTCTACTGGTGTTTTTTTCCTCTAACGTTCATAATTTAGAGAAAAGCTTCACCCTCTCTGACCCTGTGTTAGGAGCAGAAATATTTACAAACAAAACATTGAAGTGGTTGATTTCTGCTCTCACTATGAGAGTCTACCTGGTTCTACCTTATCCTGTGAGAAGATTTGTGCTTTAACATTAGGTGAGAACAGAAAGGCGAATCCAGCACTAATATTAGATCAATGACTCAAGATTTTTCCTCCTTTCCACCACAAGCCCTAATCCACCTCATTGCCCTCGTCACTAAGTGTCTCCTGCAGGAAGATTATACTCAGATTCTTTAAGCCTTTACTTTCTGAAGTATTTCTCTTTTTTTTTTTGTCCTTTATCTCAGGAGAGGAAACATGATGACTATGTAGATTTCCCCTTGTTAGTCTCTTTTCCAGGTTGTTCACCATGTCTGATTGCTGTTGAGAGTTTTTTAATGAAGATGTTTCTTCTGTGGTTCAGAGCAAACATGTTTTCCTCAGAAGACACAAAATTTTCTAGATGGGGAAAGAAATCACTTACTTCAACACCTCCTTTTCCTTTAGTCTCATCCAAAAATATGTTTATTTGTCCGACAGATTAAAGATCCTTTTCAGACGTTTTTGACCACTGTTCCTCATCTCTGATGCTCTCAAGAGAATGCTGAGATGAATCACTCAGCTGCTCGTTCACGGCTTCCTCCATCTCACAAGCCTGGGCTCCCTCAGCTCCCACAGCCACCACCTGATCTCCTTCACTTCCCTTACTGGTCTTTTCACTCTCTTCTCT
This sequence comes from Silurus aristotelis, assembly GCF_946808225.1. Lineage (NCBI taxonomy): Eukaryota > Metazoa > Chordata > Actinopteri > Siluriformes > Siluridae > Silurus > Silurus aristotelis. Next base: position 3,548,729 of record NC_139588.1, on the reverse strand, counting down.
AACTTTACTGTAGCGCCTATGGCATTGATCCAATGGCAGTAGCCACTGGATCAACAAAAAAGGAAGTGCTATTTAAAATAATAAAAAAAAATAAAGTAAATTCCCCTTAAATGTTCAATTGGTTCCGTAAGTGAATGTGGAATGTGGATCCAGAGTTCTGTGAATGCGTATTTAAGTAAGCATTAATTTCCTTGTCCTCAAGTGCACTTGTTGTAACACTACTTTGTGTGAATAATGCCTTAACTGGCACTCTTGATGTAAATCAGGATTCCTCTGGTGACAAATCAATGGCTGGCCACTCTGTTAAAGATCATCTACCAGTTTCACTGGGCTAGGCTCGCCATCTCGGTTCATCCAGACATTCTAATACTCAAAAAAAAAAAACAATCGTAGTTTCATTTGTTTCTACTTGGAATTATTGCCTCGGTTTTCTGCTTTCTGCTGGTTTTAGAATTTCAAAAGTTTTATTTCTGCTGGCATTCACGAGGAGAAGAAATAGCAAAAGGGGGGAAAATGCTGATAACCATAGGCTTTAATCGAGTCAGTCCCCCAGCGCCCCCTATGGTTGGGAGTGAAACTACAGTATAGTAGCCCTTATATCTCTATGGGTTACATTACCATTCACATCACTAACCACTACACTCACATCACTGACAATTACACTCACACCACTGACCATCACACTCACATCACTGACCATTACACTCACATTACTGACCATCACACTCACATCACTGACCATCACACTCACATCACTGATCATCACACTCACATCACTGATCATCACACTCACATCACTGACCATGACACTCACATCACACTTCTCATTCTTCAGCTCCAGACAGTATTTTCAGGTGTTAATCTACTGGAAATACAGATTTAATGCTGCAGGTTTAATTGGACTTGTAAGCTGCAATAAAAGTCACAACAGCTCAATTCTACACTGAGTAATTTTTGTAGCTTGTTAGATATTAGATCATCTTCTCTTTCTTCATTATTCTGCCTCGTCACATTCACATTTATATCAACACTTTTGTACATTTATTAGATATTAGAAACTAAAACAATACAAAAGTTAATAAAAAGTCATGATTATAAAAATATAAAACATTTAATCAACACTAATTTAAACTAACAAACAAAAGAAAAAAAGAAAACTATTAACTTCCTCCTCAGAACATTGATGCTGAACCTAAAAGCTCTGCTTCAGTCCAACTATTAGAGAATGTGTGTTACTGAGGAGCAGGTCATGTGGCTTTTAGAGAGATGATCTTACCCCAGTATCTCCAGTTTACAGTGAGGATTCTCCAGTACAGCAGAGAGACACTTCACTCCTAAGTCTCCTACTTTATTCCAACACAGATCCAGATCTCTCAGGTGTGAGGGGTTTGATTTCAGAGCTGAAGCGAGAGCAGCACAGCCTTTATCTGATACTCCACAATCATCCAACCTGCAGATACACAATGACACACACTTCACTCTCTCAGTTTCTACACATTACACATCCTTTGTGTGTTTTGAAATTAGTGGTGTGGATGGATAAATGGATGGATTTTATATATATATATATATATATGCTAAAATATAAACAATAGATTGTGTAAATGAGAGAATTCAGATAAATAAACTGAATATTGAAACGGTTTATTCAGTGACAAAAACAAGACTCTTTCTTTTATGCAGTTTGTGTGTGTGTGTGTGTGTGTGTGTGTGTGTGTGTGTGTGTGTGTGTGTGAGAAAACAGTACATTTGTATGTACTTTGTGTTACTGAAAGTGAACTCTAACAGTTTCACAGTCATTTCAGACACATTGCAGTGGTTTTAAGACACGTTTTGTGCTGCAGCTTCACACATACGTACATCAGACCTAAAGACTCTGTGACAAATCATCAGTGTGCAGTGGAAAGAAACAAACTTCCTCCTCAGAACATTGATGCTGAACCTAAAAGCTCTGCTTCAGTCTCACTATTAGAACATGTGTGTTACTGAGGAGGAGGTCATGTGACTCTCAGAGAGATGATCTTACCACAGTGACTCCAGCTTACAGTTAGGATTCTCCAGTAAAGCAGAGAGACACGTCAGTCCTGAGTCTCCTATATTATTCCAAGACAGATGCAGTTCTCTTAGGTGTGAGGGGTTTGATCTCAGAGCTGAAGCGAGAGCAGCACAGCCTTCATCTGATACTTCACAATTACACAACCTGCAGATACACAATGACACACACTTCACTCTCTCAGTTTCTACACATTACACATCCTTTGTGTTCTTCCTCGTTCCTGCAGTGTTGGTGTGAGAACCAGTCAAAGACACAGATGAAAGTCCTCATCTAGACAGTCATATAGTACGAGTTCCCCGACTACACAATGGACAGATTTCATTTCTGTAAAATAAGTTGCAGCAGATTTCTCCAGGACTTACAAAATAAATCAAAACCAATATATATAAATGAATTTAAAGATGATTTAATAGAGATAAATATTTGTACTGCACTTTGATTCATCTCAGACTGCTGCCACAAGAAAACTACAGTAAATGACCAGTAGGTGGCAGTGTAAGGTGTATTTCAGCTAATTTTCACAGCAGGGGATTAGAAGCAGAGCAGCACTAATGACCAAATGAATGTGGAGGAAAAAACAGAAGTAAATGTGGTATTTTTTACTCTTAGAAGAGCTTAAACATTTGCAGTTCAATAAAGAAGTTGTAAAAGAAGATGAGATGAAGGAGAGCAGCAGCACAAACACACGTCGCTCTGAGAAACAGAGAATGGAACTGGGAAGTCCAGAGCAATGCAAGCTGGCACACACTTCATCATTCTGCAAACGGAGCAGAGGGGAATCTCTGACAATGAAGAATAATATGGTAAGACGTCTAGAAACAGGTTGAAAAGCAATGATGATGATTTGAAGATGATGTGTGTGTTATGGTGGACCGTCTCCCTTCTCTTGTCCAATCAAAAGATAATATTAAACCTGACCAATGATTATTGCTGTGATTGAGATTCCTGTCATTATGTGTACAAGAGGTGTAAAGGTATTGCTGCTTTCTGTTTAAAGTCATGAATCAGGTTCTTTCTCTCTGTTGAACTGAATTTTTATTCACACATGGATCTAATACAGACATGCCCAAAGTGCGGCCCGCGTTCATATTTCCACTGGCCCGAAGCCTCTGTCATAAAATCAATAATATATGGCCCGTCAGTACTGTTGTACACAGTATAAAATACACGCGTAAAAAAAAAGCAATTTTATATTTCACCACAAGATGGCAGTAAACTTATGGCAGTAAACTTATAGAGTTTTGCGCCTGCTCTGTTTTTTGCCCATTTCTAAAATGGCAACTGGAAGTAAGAAAAGGAAAGTTGAGAGAGAGTGCCGCCGTTTCCAGTACAAATGGAAATCTGAATATTTTTTTTACTGAGTTACGAAACAACGGTGTCTGCCTAATTTGGCTGAGTTCAATACCAGAGGAAACATGCCAATTGCGACAAGCTAACGGGTAACGAATGCGGTGAAAAATTTAAGCAACATAAAGCTGGTTTAACGAATGAAAATACCACAAAGGCAAGCTATGAGATGGCAACGCTGATTGCCAAGCACTGCAAACCTAAATACATTTGCATTAAAACCACTGTTTTTGAGCCAGACCTGCCCAGTTTACTGCAGTCGAGATCTCAGTATCACCCTTCGCATTAATGCAAACATGTTATTTGTTAATTCTGTTGAATTAAGGTTTGAGTTTGAGTCAAATTTCATAAAATACTTGCATTCAATTAATTTTTTTAAACTACATTTATCCAGGTCAGGCAGTTATCAGATCTACCTAACAGCAGAAAGCATAGCAAAACAAAGCAAAATAAAAAGAAATACAAAAAAGCAACCCCCTCCCCCATCGGTGGCATGTAAAATTCACGTCAATATGGCCCCTGAGCCAAAAAGTTTGGGCACCCCTGATCTAATATATGTATATAACAATTCACTACAGCTTTTAGTGAGTTCTTTTGTCTCTCAGAGAGATGATCTTACCTCAGACATTTCACTTTACACTCAGGATTCTCCAGTAGAGCAGAGAGACGCTTTACTCCTGAGACTTCTAGTTTATTCCCAAACAGATTCAGTGTATTGACAGTCAGATGCAATTCTCTCAGACTGGAGGTTTCTGATTTGAGCACTGAGCTCAGAGCTTTTCCACTTCTCTTTGTAATTTCACTGCATCTGATACTGAAGGAAATAAAAGATAACGAACAGAAATGCAAAAAATCAAACAAGTTCTCAAAGCTTCACTGCAGCGTCTCACTTTCAACATCACACACATCAGTTAAACACAATGATTAAATGGTGGAATGATAAGAATTGACAGTCGGAGATGCTTAGATTTGGCTTGGCGAGAGTTTCAGCTGAGGAACATCATCTCACACACACGTTGTATAAACATGGAGGATGAGATCCGGGAATCCAAATGGGAAAGTAAGAGAGTCTGATCTAAAAGGTTTCTAAGAGGAGAAAGGAAAAAGCTTAAAGAGTCCTGCAGAGTTCGATTCATCTGAACAGCTCAGACCTTTGATTTGTTCTCAACACTGTAACAGTAGAACAATTTCATTCAGCTTCACTTACATTGCTTTTCTGGATGCTGCAATCACAGGCATCACTCTCACAAGAATCTCATCTCTGATCTTATCTGGAGTGATGTATTTATTCAGGTCAAATTCCTCCAGATCCTGTGCTGATGTCAGTAACACAAACACCAGAGCAGACCACTGTGAAGGAGAAAGTTCACTTTGTGCTCCAGATTTCAGATACTGCTGGATTTCCTCCACTAGAGAATCATCACCCAGTTCATTCAGACAGTGGAGCAGATTGATGGATTTCTCTGTAGAAAGATCTTCAATGATCTTCTTCTTGATGTATTGAACTGTTTCCTCTTTGTTCTGGGAGCTACTTCCTGTCTGTGTTACTAAGGAATGTAGAAGTTTTTGATTGGACTCGAGTGAGAGACCCAGAAGAAAACGGAGGAAAAGATCCAGATGTCCAGTCTGACTTTTTAATGCCTGATCTACAGCACACCTGTGTACACCTGAAAGTGTCCTACAGACCTGATTCTGTTTAAGAACATTTCTCTGTTCCTTTATGAAGGTCAGGTGCACATACAGAGCTGCGAGATGTTCCTGAATGCTCAGATGAACAAAGCAGTACACTTTACTCTGGTGAAGCCCAAACTCCTCTCTGAAGATCTGCGCACACACACCTGAATACACTGCTGCTTCTGTCACATCAATGTCACACTCTCTCAGGTCTTCCTCATAGAAGATCAGGTTTTGTTTCTCCAGCTGCTGGAAAGCCAGTTTCCCCAGTTTGAGAAGCATTTCTTCATCGCTCTCCTGCTTCTGTAGGTACTTCTCTCTTATGATGTTGGTATGAATGATGAGGAAGTGTGTGTACATTTGAGTCAGAGTCTTGGGGATCTCTCCACTCTCTGCTTCACCCAACATTCTCTCTAGAACAGCAGCTGAAATCCAGCAGAACACTGGGATGTGGCACATGATGTAGAGGCTTCTTAATGACTTCAGGTGTGTGATGATCTTACTGGCTAAGTTCTGATGAATGATCCTCTTCCTGAAGTACTTCTCCTTCTGAGGGTCATTGAACCCTCGTACCTCTGTGACTCGATGGACACACTCAGAGGGGATTTGATCAGCTGCTGCTGGTCTGGAGGTGATCCAGATAAAAACAGACGGAAGCAGGTTCCCTTTGATCAGGTTTATCAGCAGCACATGCACTGGTGCTGATTCAGTTACATCACACACTCTCACTGTCTTCTGGAAATCCAGAGGAAAATGACACTCATCCAAACCATTAAAAATGAACAAAACCTTCTTCAACCTGGAAATGTCCATTTCTTTCATCTCCTTAAAAAACACATGAAGGAGCTTCACCAGACTCAGTTTCTGCTCCTTCATCAAATTCAGCTCTCTGAAAGGAAGTGGGAATATGAGGTGGACGTCCTGATTTGTTTTCCCTTCAGCCCAGTCCAGAACAAACTTCTGCACAGAGACTGTTTTTCCAATTCCAGCTACTCCCTTAGTCAGAATGTTCCTGATGGGTTCTTCATCTTGTTCGGATAAGGGTTTTGTCAGAACTCTCCTGATGGGTTTGTCTTGTTCATGTAGGGGTTTAAAGATGTCACTGCATTTAATTGGTGTCTCCTCAGTTGGGTTCCTCCTTGATGCTGCCTCGATCTGTTTCACCTCATGTTCTTTATTGACGTCTCCACTGTATCCCTCTGTGATGTAGAGCTCTGTGTAGATCTCATTCAGAAGTGTTCGGTTTTCCTGCTTTAGCATCACTCCATTCAAACACTGAAACTTCTTCATCAGATTAATCTTGAACGTCTTCTGGAATTCATCTGCAGCAGTTGATTCTGGGTCGTGTCTGTGACAGGGTGAAGTAGGAAGACATGGTGAGACATGGGCTCCAATGATTAGAGTAGAAGTTCAAATTTTTTCTGCTAGATAGATCTTTATGATGTTCTCACTGTGGATTTACTTTATTCTACTGGAGGTTTTCTATCATCTAATTACTCTGTAGTTACTAACAGCAGAGAGCTTTAGAATAGCAGTGTGTCAGTGTCACAGTCATGGTGTTGGTTTTGATCGTACCCTGTAGCTGTGATGATGTTCTTCTCTCTTCTGTCTCCTGCCTTCTGTAGAACACTGGGAACAAAAACAAAAAGTATTACAGATCTCAACGTTTCTCACTTTAAAACTGAAGTTTAAACCTGAACACAAATTGTACCACAATACTTGTAGTGAGAGTAGGAACACTTAAAGGACACAGAGCTGAATACAACTCCAACATTGTGCACCTGGAGAATTAAATGTGCTCCTGTTTTCATTTCACACTTTTTCCTACTTTTTCTATTCTTCCTACACAAACCTCCAAATGTATTGGGACAGGAAGTCCAGTTCTTTGGGTTTTTGCTCGACGCTGAAGACATTTGGATTTGAGAGTAAAAGATGAAAATGAAACAATAGATCAGAATTCCAGCTTTCAGTTCCTGATCTTTACAACTAGATGTGTTACATCACTTAGAACACTGCACCGAACCTTTCAGGAAATAAAAGCTGAAATTCTGATCTCTCGTCTCACATCATCTTCTGATGAAGATTTCCACCTACTCACATGGTTTTGGGAAGTGGAAGTTTAGGTTTAGGAAAATGCTGATTTTCATTCTGAATTATTTTTTTTTCTCTTTCTATAGTTTACTGTAGAAAATTATAGAAATTACTTTAAGACAGAATTTCTTTGTTGCTAAAATCTGAAGATCTACAGAACATTCTGATCACTAAGTCAGGGTTCCTGATCCCCAAAAATACTGCTTACACCTTTAAGTAGTAGTGTTTAGATGTTTCCTATCGCTTTTAGTTGTTTATTAGTATTTTTATTTTAGGATTTTAAGACATTATGTGTAATTGATTGTGACTTTAATAAATATTTACACTTTTTCATCTAAAGGATTTACTGAAAATATTGTAGAATCACTAAAGACCAAGTAACTATAATATAAATCTAAACAGCTGCTAATGACGGTGTAGTGCAGCCATTAACTGTGACTTTAACTAGGAGAATTATGGGATGTTACCTGTGTCCAGGTGAGGAGATTCCAGTGCTAAATTCCAAAGGAACTTCAATAGACCGATAACTCTTCATGGAGACACAGCTTGGCACTGGTGAGTGTGATTTCTTTCTCTGTAGTTTACTGCAGAAAATTATAAAAATGGCCATAAGACAGAATATAATTGTTGCTAAAATCAGGATACAAAATCCAGTGCATTCAAAAAGTCCCTATGCAGAGGTATTGTAGAGCAGGAAGTGGAGCACGGTTTTAAAACTGGTTAAAACTAGTTATATAGTATGTAGTATACCACTGTATGTAGTATACCACTGTAACTGCTCCTGCTGGATTGGAGTTAAACAGTACTTATTGATTTGGTTCCCTGTAATTGAAGTGATGTTATAAAGGTTTTTTGTGATTGTGCTGAAAAGGAGCTAAACTGAGGTCAGTAATGAGAATCTCCAGTGCTGCTTAAAGACTCATTTATAACACATATTATAAGGATTATTGATGTTGATTGTGTCTTATAGCTTTAATTAGCCAATGAGTTTATGGTTCTTGGTTTTGAGAGTTTCATAAATTGTGCACAATGACGTGTATTTAATTGTGTAATAAATTTATTTGAGGTGAAGTTTATATATGAAATGAAGCTCTCAGAAATGTCTCCAGATTTGCAGATATGAACAGTTCATTAGTAAAATACTAGAACATGGCAGGTTACCAGTCTTTTGAGGGTGAGGTCACATGATCTGTCCCCTGATCAGGGATCTCCATTTTTCAATGCGCGTGTACACGCAGAGTCCTGAAGACACCGATCTCTTCTGCTGGAATCAATCACATTCCTAGAAAACACAAAAACAACATGCAGTTAAAACTGGGGGAAAATCTTTCTAAAACCAGCTGATCCTCATGACGTCTTACTGATTCTCACATATTTTTCTATTATCTTTATTCCTCATCTGAACACAGACTGACAGGAGGTGTGCAATAAACACAACATTAATAAACACTGTTCTAATGTTTATTTGTTTATGTATAAATAGTGATTAAAGTCTTCTGTATTTCTATATTTTCCACACAGTCCATTAAAGTCCCATTAGAGGTGAAATCCATAGACATATAAGACACTGACGCCTCATTAGTCGCTTTGGTCCGTCGCTGTGATACGTCAAAGCTGCTGCAATTTTGGTCCAGGTGAGAGTTTACTGTAAACAAATACAACTTCACAACTTATATAACAACATAACAATAATATAGTGATAATAACAATAGCTGTACAAACAATTAGTGATAATAGATGATTGAGAAATATTATATAGCCTTTAATTTATTATTATACTCATTTATTATTGTACAATTATTTACTTTTCTTTTTGTCTGTATTCTATTGTAATTGATAGTACATACAATTAGCATTTTTTTATATTACATTATAATGCATTATTATTATTAATGTTATTACTATTATTATTATTAAACAATTTGCAATGATCAATATATTAGTTATTTATATAGTTATACTACTGTACATTTTTTTTTTCAATCTTTCTTACTTCCATCATACTGGAATATAAATAGATTTGATGCACTGTTATTGTACCATAATCACATCCATTTATTTTCATAAAGAATCCAGCAAATCTCTTTGTTCTTCATTGTTTTGGAGAATAAATCTGTAAATAACCATCATTTTAGCGTATAAAAATACAGAAATAAGGCTGCCAGTGGGATTTGTATTATTTAGGGTTTGTTCCATTTTCTCAATGATGGTTATTTCATTATACAGTCGAACCCACTTAGCTCGACCTCGGTTAACTCGCCAACCCTATTAAGTCGACGTTTTTGAAGTGGAACCGCCAAATTCTCTCTATGTCTTAGCATTTTCTCATTGGTTATGTCGATTCTTTTATGTCGCTGAACCATAATATCTCGAGCACAAAAGAGGGCCAAATTTTCCACTTAACGTCGGTTATCTCGATCCCCATGACCAATTGCCGGCTTTTGAAAATGTTAGTTTTCGATGCCACGTCACCATCTCACTACCGTATTTTCACGTATATAAGGTGCGTCTTATACAAATTTGTACGTACCCCTCATCCAGGGAGCGTCTTATATTAGAGATCAGCCTGGAATGACGTGAAGAAAGGAAACAATCTCAAACTGCTGGATGCACCGCGTCATTCAGGATATTTCCGATGAGGAGTTTCAGGCACAGTGGCGTGCAGCCGCAGAAGAACTCGCGGAAGTGGCGGAAAAATCAAGCCTTACAGAAGCTTTGTTGGAAGTGTAGGATACTTTTCATATACAATATATATATATAATAATAGGTGTCTTCCTTTTGTTTCTGTGTCCCAAATGTTCTGCATCTTTTATCTCTGCTGTACTCATACACACCCTAATGTTCAGATCTGGTTCCTTTAGTGCCTCTTTTACCAACTTCTCCACTACATCATTCCCCAATATTCCCACATGATCAATGATAAAATATCCAGTGGATCCTGCATTCCGCACTGAATTCGGAAAGCTCATGTCTTCATGAACATGTATCTGCTCCACACTTCCTGTATCACCTCCGCTTAAAAGCCTCTTGACTTGACTTAGAAAGCCATGATCTGCTCCTGTTTACGGGAAATCATCCTGAGCCATGACAACAACTCCAGGATCAGCTTGGAACAACCAAACAATCCCGGTGTTCTCATGTCAGATCCTCCTCAGTAAACTCAGAAAATCATCAAATCTAACTGAGGAATTTGGGCTAAAATTGTTGGCCTCCATTTCGGCTGCTGTGCCGCAGTTTCCCTGCGGTCTTTCCACAAACTCCATTACATAGAAAACACAAACGCATTATTCCGATAGAAAGTCGTTTCTAGGAAAAACCCACTTTCCTAAGCACTGCTTCTGTCTGCTTTTAAATATCTTTGTGTTTTTCTTAACGCTCCTTAAAATGGAGTCGAGGATGAGAAACACTTTCACTTTCGGAAAACCGAATCGACTCTTTGAACCGACACTTTGACGAGTTCATCGCACTCCAAGTCCAGTTCACTTTAATTAGCAATAATTTGACATGTTGGGAATCAGACTGCAGTCCGTCGTCTGTTATGTACGGGGTCGAGACTACACTGTAAAAAAAAAAAAAAAAAAAAATCTGTAAAAAAAACCCGGTAAAAAGACTGGCAGCAGGGCTTCCAGAGATAATCCGTTAAATTACAGAAATAACCATTTTACAAAATTACTAGCAAAAACTGTAAAAATACAGAATAGACTTTATGGTCAAAAGTACTTAAATTACAGAATTTTACTGTTGATAAATAATTTTTAAACTATAATTAAACAGATAAATTCTGTCAAATAACATAGAAAAACAACCAACTGTCAGGTTAATCACCATAAATTTTAGATATTTGACATCAACGATGTTTCCTTATGGTCCACAAGTCAAAACATGTCTAAAATTATTAAATTAACTACTTTTATGAACCTAAATGGTTTATAAAGTTCTGAATGGTTAAACTTGAGCACTTTTTTTCAGACAAATCCTACAAAAGGTGGGTAATTATTGACAGAATTATCATTTTGGGGTAAACTAACCCTTTCACTGTTCAAACTTTTGAAGGGGGTTGTTTCAATAATTTCTGCAATTTTTTTGTGTCATGGACTATACAGTGAGGAAAATAAGTATTTGAACACCCTGCTATTTTGCAACTTCTCCCACTTAGAAATCATGGAGGGGTCTGAAATTGTCATCGTAGGTGCATGTCCACTGTGAGAGACAATCAAAAAATCCAGAAATCACAATATATGATTTTTAAACTATTTATTTGTATGATACAGCTGCAAATAAGTATTTGAACACCTGTCTATCAGCTAGAATTCTGGCCCTCAAAGACCTGTTAGTCTGCCTTTAAAATGTCCACCTCCACTACATTTATTATCCTAAATTAGATGCACCTGTTTGAGGTCGTTAGCTGCATAAAGACACCTGTCCACCCCATACAATCAGTAAGAATCCAACTACTAACATGGCCAAGACCAAAGAGCTGTCCAAAGTCACTAGAGACAAAATTGTACACCTCCACAAGGCTGGAAAGGGTTACGGGGAAATTGAGAAGCAGCTTGGTGAAAAAAGGTCCACTGTTGGAGCAATCATTAGAAAATGGAAGAAGCTAAACATGACTGTCAGTCTCCCTCGGACTGGGGCTCCATGCAAGATCTCACCTTGTGGGGTCTCAATGACCCTAAGAAAGGTGAGAAATCAGCCCAAAACTACACTGGAGGAGCTGGTCAATGACCTGAAAAGAGCTGGGACCACCTTTTCCAAGGTTATTGTTGGTAATGGTAAAAGATGTCATGGTTTGAAATCATGCATGGCACGGAAGGTTCCCCTGCTTAAACCAGCACATGTCCAGGCACGTCTTAAGTTTGCCAATGACCATTTGGATGATCCAGAGGAGTCATGGAAGAAAGTCATGTGGTCAGATGAGACCAAAATAGAACTTTTGGGTCATAATTCCACTAAACGTGTTTGGAGGAAGAAGAATGATGAGTACCATCCCAAGAACACCATCCCTACTGTGAAGCATGGGGGTGGTAGCAAACTATGGCTCTAATTTAAAATATGTTGTGCCTCTAGGGCCCTGATTTGAAACACTGTGCTGCTACTGTAGCTCTAATGCTAACTGTGCTTCACGTCAGGGCCCCAGCAGCACAACACACCTTGAGTTAGAGTCATAGTAGCACAACATTGTTCTGCTACTATAGCTCTAATGCTAACTATGTTGTGCTACTATTGCTCTAATTAAAATTATGTTGTGCTGCTAGGGCCCTGATGTGAAACACTGTGCTGCTACTGTAGCTCTAATGCTAATTATGATGTGCTACTATGACTCTAATCCAAATGATCTTGGCCAACTATGGCTCTAAGTCAAATGATGCTCTGCTACCATGGCTCTAATTCAAATCATGTTGTGCTGCTATGGCCCTAGTGGGAAACACTGTTCCGCTACTGTGGCCCAAATTCAATTTATGCTATGCTGTCCTGGCCCTGATGTAAAACACTGTTCCGCTACTGTAGCTCTAATGAGAATGATGTAGTACTGATATGGCTCTAATTCAAAGTACGTTGTGCTACTATGGCTCTCATTCAAATTATGGTGTGCTGCTAGTGACCCTAGCCCTGATGTGGCTACAGGGCACTGGTGTGAAACACTATACTGCTACTATAGCTCTAATGCTAACTGTGTTTCACATCAGGGCCCTAACAGCACAACATACCTTGAGTTAGAGTCATAGTAGCACAACATTGTTCTGCTACTATAGCTCTAACGCTAACTATGTTGTGCTACTATTGCTCTAATTAAAATTATGTTGTGCTGCTAGGGCCCTGATGTGAAACACTGTACTGCTACTATAGCTCTAATGCTAATTGTGTAGTGCTGCTATGACTCTAAATCAATTTATGTGGGCCTACTATGGCTCTGAGTCAAATTATGTTGGCTAACTATGGCTCTAATTTCAATTTTGTTTTGCTGCTATGGCCCTAGTGGGAAACACTGTTCCGCTACTGTGGCCCAATTTCAAATAATGTTGTGCTGTCCTGGCCCTGATGTAAAACACAGTTGTGCTACTGTAGCTCTGATGCTAATTATGTAGTGCTGATATGACTCTAATTCAAAGTACAGTGTGCTACTATGCCTCTCATTCAAATTATGGTGTGCTGCGAGGGACCCTAGCCCTGATGTGGCTACAGGGCCCTGGTGTGAAACAACAGGGACCTAGCAGCACAACATAACTTGAGTTAGAGTCATAGTTAGCATTAGAGCTATAGTAGCAGAACAATGTTGTGCTACTATGACTCTAACTCGAGTTATGTTGTGCTACTAGGGCCCTGATGTGAAACACTGTACTGCTACTATAGCTTTAATGCTAACTGTGTTTCACATCAGGGCCCTAACAGCACAACATACCTTGAGTTAGAGTCATAGTAGCACAACATTGTTCTGCTACTATAGCTCTAATGCTAACAATGTTGTGCTACTATGGCTCTAATACAAATTATGTTGTGCTGCTAGGGCCCTGATGTGAAACACCGTACTGCTACTATAGCGCTCATGCTAATTTTGTTGTGCTGCTATGACTATAATTCAAATGATGTTGGCCAACTATGACTCCAATTTAAATCATGTTTTGCTACTATGGCTCTAATTTAAAATATGTTGTGCCACTAGGGCCCTGATGTAAAACACCGTGCTGCTACTATAGCCCTGATGCTAATTATGTAATGCCGATATGACAATACAAATCATGTGGGCCAACTATGACTCTAATTCAATTTACGTTGTGCTGCTAGGGCACTTATGTGAAACACTGTACTGCTACTATAGCTCTAATGCTAACTATATTGTGCTACTATTGCTCTAATTAAAATTATGTTGTGCTGCTAGGCCCCTGATGTGAAACACTGTGCTGCTACTGTAGCTCTAATGCTAATTATGATGTGCCTCTATGACTCTAATCCAAATGATCTTGGCCAACTATGGCTCTAATTCAAATCATGTTGTGCTGTTATGGCCCTAGTGGGAAACACTGTTCCGCTACTGTAGCTCTAATAAGAATTATGTAGTACTGATATGGCTCTAATTCAAAGTACGTTGTGCTACTATGGCTCTCATTCAAATTATGGTGTGCTGCTAGGGACCCCAGCCCTGATGTGGCTACAGGGCACTGGTGTGAAACACTATACTGCTACAATAGCTCTAATGCTAACTGTGTTTCACATCAGGGCCCTAACAGCACAACATACCTTGAGTTAGAGTCATAGTAGCACAACATTGTTCTTCTACTATAGCTCTAACGCTAACTATGTTGTGCTACTATTGCTCTAATTAAAATTATGTTGTGCTGCTAGGGCCCTGATGTGAAACACTGTACTGCTACTATAGCTCTAATGCTAATTATGTAGTGCTGCTATAACTATAATTCAAATTATGTTGGCCAACTATGACTCTAATTCAAATTACGTTGTGCTACCATGGCTCTAATTTGAAATATGTTGTGCATCTAGGGCCCTGATGTAAAACACTGTGCTGCTACTATAGCCCTAATGCTAATTATGTAATGCCGATATGACTCCAATACAAATCATGTGGGCCAACTATGGCTCTAAGTTAATATATGTTGTGCCTCTAGGGCCCTGATGTGAAACACTGTGCTGATTTAAATTGGAGTCATAGTTGGCCAACATCATTTGAATTATAGTCATAGCAGCACAACATAATTAGCAAATACAAATTATGTTGTGCTGCTAGGGCCCTGATGTGAAACACCGTACTGCTACTATAGCGCTAATGCTAATTATGTTGTGCTGCTATGACTATAATTCAAATGATGTTGGCCAACTATGACTCCAATTTAAATCATGTTTTGCTACTATGGCTCTAATTTAAAATATGTTGTGCCTCTAGGCCCTGATTTGAAACACTGTGCTGCTACTGTAGCTCTAATGCTAACTGTGTTTCACATCAGGGCCCTAGCAGCACAACACACCTTGGGTTACAGTCATAGTAGCACAACATTGTTCTGCTACTATAGCTCTAATGCTAACTATGTTGCTCTAATTAAAATTATGTTGTGCTGCTAGGGCCCTGATGTGAAACACTGTGCTGCTACTGTAGCTCTAATGCTAATTATGATGTGCTACTATGACTCTAATCCAAATGATCTTGGCCAACTATGGCTCTAAGTCAAATGATGCTCCGCTACCATGGCTCTAATTCAAATCATGTTGTGCTGTTATGGCCCTAGTGGGAAACACTGTTCCGCTACTGTAGCTCTAATGAGAATTATGTAGTACTGATATGGCTCTAATTCAAAGTACGTTGTGCTACTATGGCTCTCATTCAAATTATGGTGTGCTGCTAGGGACCCCAGCCCTGATGTGGCTACAGGGCCCTGGTGTGAAACACTATACTGCTACTATAGCTCTATTGCTAACTATGTTGTGCTACTATGGCTCTAATTCAAATTATGGCGTGCTGCTATGGCCCTAGTGGGAAACACTGTTCCGCTACTGTGGCCCAAATTCAATTCATGCTGTGCTGTCCTGGCCCTGATGTAAACCACTGATGTGCCACTGTAGCTCTAATGCTAATTATGTAACGCCGATATGACTCCAATACTAATCATGTGGGCCAACTATGGCTCTAAGTTAATATATGTTGTGCCTCTAGGGCCCTAATATGAAACACTGTACTGCTACTATAGCTCTAATGCTAACTGTGATTCACATCAGGGACCTACCATCAAAACATAGGTAGCATTATAGCCATAGTAGCAGAACAATGTTGTGCTACTATGGCTTTAATTCAAATTCGGTGGTGCTGCTAGGGCCCTGATGTGAAACACTGTGCTGCTACTATAGCTCCAATGCTAATTATGTTGTGCTGCTATGACTATAATGCGATTTATGTTGGCCAACTATGGCTCTAACTATGTGCTGCTACTATTGCTCTAATCCAAATGGTATTGGCGAACGAGGGCTCTAAGTCAAATGATGCTCTGCTACTATGGCTCCAATTTAAATTATGTTGTGCTACTAGGGCCCTGATGTGAAACACTATGCTGCTACTGTAGCTCTAATGCTAACTGTGTTTCACGTCAGGGCCCTAGCAGCACAACCTAATTTGAATTAGAGCCATAGTATCACAACATAGATAGCATTAGAGCTACAGTAGCAGAACAATGTTGTGCTACTATGACTTTAATTCAAATTGTGTTGTGCTGCTAGGGCCCTGATGTGGAACACTGTGCTGCCACTACAGCTCTAGTGCTAATTATGTTGTGCTACTATGACTCTAATCCAAATGATCTTGGCCAAATATGGCTCTAAGTCAAATGATGCTCTGCTACTATGGCTCTAATTCAAATCATGTTGTGCTGTTATGGCCCTAGTGGGAAACACTGTTCCGCTACTGTGGCCCAAATTCAATTCATGCTGTGCTGTCCTGGCCCTGATGTTAAACACTGATGTGCCACTGTGGCGCTAATGCTAACTATGTAATGCTGATATGACTCCAATACAAAATAATGTGGGCCAACTATGGGTCTAAGTTAATATATGTTGTGCCTCTAGGGCCCTGATGTGGAACATTGTGCTGCTACTACAGCTCTAGTGCTAATTATGTCGTGCTACTATGACTTTAATCCAAATGATCTTGGCCAACTGTGCTGTTATAGCCCTAGTGGGAAACACTGTTCCGCTACTGTAGCCCAAATTCAATTTATGCTGTGCTGTCCTGGCCCTGATGTAAAACACTGTTGTGCTACTGTAGCTCTAATGAGAATTATGTAGTACTGATATGACTAATTCAAAGTACGTTGTGCTACTATGGCTCTCATTCAAATTATGGTGTGCTGCTAGGGACCCCAGCCCTGATGTGGCTACGGGGCCCTGGTGTGAAACACTATACTGCTACTATAGCTCTAATGCTAATTATGTTGTGCTGCTATGACTATAATTCAAATTATGTTGGCCAACTATGACTCCAATTTAAATGATGTTGTGCTACTATGGCTCTAATACAAATTATGTTGTGCTGCTAGGGCCTTGATGTGAAACACTGTACTGCTACTATAGATCTGATGCTAATTATGTAGTGCTGCTATGACTATAATTCAAATTATGTTGGCAAACTATGGCTCTAATTTAAAATATGTTGTGCCTCTAGGGCCCTGATTTGAAACACTGTGCTGCTACTGTAGCTCTAATGCTAACTGTGCTTCACGTCAGGGCCCTAGCAGCACAACACACCTTGAGTTAGAGTCATAGTAGCACAACAGTGTTCTGCTACTATAGCTCTAATGCTAACTATGTTGTGCTACTATTGCTCTAATTAAAATTATGTTGTGCTGCTAGGGCCCTGATGTGAAACACTCTGCTGCCACTACAGCTCTAGTGCTAATTATGTTGTGCTACTATGACTCTAATCCAAATGATCTTGGCCAAATATGGCTCTAAGTCAAATGATGCTCTGCTACTATGGCTCTAATTCAAATCATGTTGTGCTGTTATGGCCCTAGTGGGAAACACTGTTCCGCTACTGTGGCCCAAATTCAATTCATGCTGTGCTGTCCTGGCCCTGATGTTAAACACTGATGTGCCACTGTGGCTCTAATGCTAACTATGTAATGCTGATATGACTCCAATACAAATCATGTGGGCCAACTATGGGTCTAAGTTAATATATGTTGTGCCTCTAGGGCCCTGATGTGGAACATTGTGCTGCTACTACAGCTCTAGTGCTAATTATGTCGTGCTACTATGACTTTAATCCAAATGATCTTGGCCAACTGTGCTGTTATAGCCCTAGTGGGAAACACTGTTCCGCTACTGTGGCCCAAATTCAATTTATGCTGTGCTGTCCTGGCCCTGATGTAAAACACTGTTGTGCTACTGTAGCTCTAATGAGAATTATGTAGTACTGATATGACTAATTCAAAGTACGTTGTGCTACTATGGCTCTCATTCAAATTATGGTGTGCTGCTAGGGACCCCAGCCCTGATGTGGCTACGGGGCCCTGGTGTGAAACACTATACTGCTACTATAGCTCTAATGCTAATTATGTTGTGCTGCTATGACTATAATTCAAATTATGTTGGCAAACTATGGCTCTAATTTAAAATATGTTGTGCCTCTAGGGCCCTGATTTGAAACACTGTGCTGCTACTGTAGCTCTAATGCTAACTGTGCTTCACGTCAGGGCCCTAGCAGCACAACACACCTTGAGTTAGAGTCATAGTAGCACAACAGTGTTCTGCTACTATAGCTCTAATGCTAACTATGTTGTGCTACTATTGCTCTAATTAAAATTATGTTGTGCTGCTAGGGCCCTGATGTGAAACACTCTGCTGCCACTACAGCTCTAGTGCTAATTATGTTGTGCTACTATGACTCTAATCCAAATGATCTTGGCCAAATATGGCTCTAAGTCAAATGATGCTCTGCTACTATGGCTCTAATTCAAATCATGTTGTGCTGTTATGGCCCTAGTGGGAAACACTGTTCCGCTACTGTGGCCCAAATTCAATTCATGCTGTGCTGTCCTGGCCCTGATGTTAAACACTGATGTGCCACTGTGGCTCTAATGCTAACTATGTAATGCTGATGTAATACTGAAAAAAAAAATGTAAACTGTGCTGCCACTACAGCTCTAGTGCTAATTATGTTGTGCTACTTTGACTCTAATCCAAATGATCTTTGCCAAATATGGCTCTAAGTCAAATGATGCTCTGCTACTATGGCTCTAATTCAAATCATGTTGTGCTGTTATGGCCCTAGTGGGAAACACTGTTCCGCTACTGTGGCCCAAATTCAATTCATGCTGTGCTGTCCTGGCCCTGATGTTAAACACTGATGCTAATGCTAACTATGTAATGCTGATATGACTCCAATACAAATCATGTGGGCCAACTATGGGTCTAAGTTAATATATGTTGTGCCTCTAGGGCCCTGATGTGGAACATTGTGCTGCTACTACAGCTCTAGTGCTAATTATTTCGTGCTACTATGACTTTAATCCAAATGATCTTGGCCAACTGTGCTGTTATAGCCCTAGTGGGAAACACTGTTCCGCTACTGTGGCCCAAATTCAATTTATGCTGTGCTGTCCTGGCCCTGATGTAAAACACTGTTGTGCTACTGTAGCTCTAATGAGAATTATGTAGTACTGATATGACTAATTCAAAGTACGTTGTGCTACTATGGCTCTCATTCAAATTATGGTGTGCTGCTAGGGACCCCAGCCCTGATGTGGCTACGGGGCCCTGGTGTGAAACATTAACACTATACTGCTACTATAGCTCCAATGCTAATTATGTTGTGCTGCTATGACTATAATTCAAATTATGTTGGCCAACTATGACTCCAATTTAAATGATGTTGTGCTACTATGGCTCTAATACAAATTATGTTGTGCTGCTAGGGCCTTGATGTGAAACACTGTACTGCTACTATAGATCTGATGCTAATTATGTAGTGCTGCTATGACTATAATTCAAATTATGTTGGCAAACTATGGCTCTAATTTAAAATATGTTGTGCCTCTAGGGCCCTGATTTGAAACACTGTGCTGCTACTGTAGCTCTAATGCTAACTGTGTTTCACGTCAGGGCCCTAGCAGCACAACCTAATTTGAATTAGAGCCATAGTATCACAACATAGATAGCATTAGAGCTACAGTAGCAGAACAATGTTGTGCTACTATGACTTTAATTCAAATTGTGTTGTGCTGCTAGGGCCCTGATGTGGAACACTGTGCTGCCACTACAGCTCTAGTGCTAATTATGTTGTGCTACTATGACTCTAATCCAAATGATCTTTGCCAAATATGGCTCTAAGTCAAATGATGCTCTGCTACTATGGCTCTAATTCAAATCATGTTGTGCTGTTATGGCCCTAGTGGGAAACACTGTTCCGCTACTGTGGCCCAAATTCAATTCATGCTGTGCTGTCCTGGCCCTGATGTTAAACACTGATGTGCCACTGTGGCGCTAATGCTAACTATGTAATGCTGATATGACTCCAATACAAAATAGTCATAGCAGCACAACATAATTAGCATTGGAGCTATAGTAGCAGTAGCAGCACAACACACCTTGAGTTAGAGTCATAGTAGCACAACAGTGTTCTGCTACTATAGCTCTAATGCTAACTATGTTGTGCTACTATTGCTCTAATTAAAATTATGTTGTGCTGCTAGGGCCCTGATGTGAAACACTCTGCTGCCACTACAGCTCTAGTGCTAATTATGTTGTGCTACTATGACTCTAATCCAAATGATCTTGGCCAAATATGGCTCTAAGTCAAATGATGCTCTGCTACTATGGCTCTAATTCAAATCATGTTGTGCTGTTATGGCCCTAGTGGGAAACACTGTTCCGCTACTGTGGCCCAAATTCAATTCATGCTGTGCTGTCCTGGCCCTGATGTTAAACACTGTTGTGCTACTGTAGCTCTAATGAGAATTATGTAGTACTGATATGACTAATTCAAAGTACGTTGTGCTACTATGGCTCTCATTCAAATTATGGTGTGCTGCTAGGGACCCCAGCCCTGATGTGGCTACGGGGCCCTGGTGTGAAACACTATACTGCTACTATAGCTCCAATGCTAATTATGTTGTGCTGCTATGACTATAATTCAAATTATGTTGGCCAACTATGACTCCAATTTAAATGATGTTGTGCTACTATGGCTCTAATACAAATTATGTTGTGCTGCTAGGGCCTTGATGTGAAACACTGTACTGCTACTATAGATCTGATGCTAATTATGTAGTGCTGCTATGACTATAATTCAAATTATGTTGGCAAACTATGGCTCTAATTTAAAATATGTTGTGCCTCTAGGGCCCTGATTTGAAACACTGTGCTGCTACTGTAGCTCTAATGCTAACTGTGCTTCACGTCAGGGCCCTAGCAGCACAACACACCTTGAGTTAGAGTCATAGTAGCACAACATTGTTCTGCTACTATAGCTCTAATGCTAACTATGTTGTGCTACTATTGCTCTAATTAAAATTATGTTGTGCTGCTAGGGCCCTGATGTGAAACACTGTGCTGCTACTGTAGCTCTAATGCTAATTATGATGTGCTACTATGACACTAATCCAAATGATCTTGGCCAACTATGGCTCTAAGTCAAATGATGCTCTGCTACCATGGCTCTAATTCAAATCATGTTGTGCTGCTATGGCCCTAGTGGGAAACACTGTTCCGCTACTGTGGCCCAAATTCAATTTATGCTGTGCTGTCCTGGCCCTGATGTAAAACACTGTTCCGCTACTGTAGCTCTAATGAGAATGATGTAGTACTGATATGGCTCTAATTCAAAGTACGTTGTGCTACTATGGCTCTCATTCAAATTATGGTGTGCTGCTAGTGACCCTAGCCCTGATGTGGCTACAGGGCACTGGTGTGAAAAACTATACTGCTACTATAGCTCTAATGCTAACTGTGTTTCACGTCAGGGCCCTAACAGCACAACATACCTTGAGTTAGAGTTTAACTCACACATCATGACTCTAGTAGCACAACGTACTACTAGACTACTAGACGTACTACTAGACTTCACGACTCTAGTAGCACAACATTGTTCTGCTACTATAGCTCTAACGCTAACTATGTTGTGCTACTATTGCTCTAATTAAAATTATGTTGTACTGCTGGGGCCCTGATGTGAAACACTGTACTGCTACTATAGCTCTAATGCTAATTGTGTAGTGCTGCTATGACTCTAAATCAATTTATGTGGGCCTACTATGGCTCTGAGTCAAATTATGTTGGCTAACTATGGCTCTAATTTCAATTTTGTTTTGCTGCTATGGCCCTAGTGGGAAACACTGTTCCGCTACTGTGGCCCAATTTCAAATAATGTTGTGCTGTCCTGGCCCTGATGTAAAACACAGTTGTGCTACTGTAGCTCTGATGCTAATTATGTAGTGCTGATATGACTCTAATTCAAAGTACAGTGTGCTACTATGCCTCTCATTCAAATTATGGTGTGCTGCGAGGGACCCTAGCCCTGATGTGGCTACAGGGCCCTGGTGTGAAACAACAGGGACCTAGCAGCACAACATAACTTGAGTTAGAGTCATAGTTAGCATTAGAGCTATAGTAGCAGAACAATGTTGTGCTACTATGACTCTAACTCGAGTTATGTTGTGCTACTAGGGCCCTGATGTGAAACACTGTACTGCTACTATAGCTTTAATGCTAACTGTGTTTCACATCAGGGCCCTAACAGCACAACATACCTTGAGTTAGAGTCATAGTAGCACAACATTGTTCTGCTACTATAGCTCTAATGCTAACAATGTTGTGCTACTATGGCTCTAATACAAATTATGTTGTGCTGCTAGGGCCCTGATGTGAAACACCGTACTGCTACTATAGCGCTCATGCTAATTTTGTTGTGCTGCTATGACTATAATTCAAATGATGTTGGCCAACTATGACTCCAATTTAAATCATGTTTTGCTACTATGGCTCTAATTTAAAATATGTTGTGCCACTAGGGCCCTGATGTAAAACACCGTGCTGCTACTATAGCCCTGATGCTAATTATGTAATGCCGATATGACAATACAAATCATGTGGGCCAACTATGACTCTAATTCAATTTACGTTGTGCTGCTAGGGCACTTATGTGAAACACTGTACTGCTACTATAGCTCTAATGCTAACTATATTGTGCTACTATTGCTCTAATTAAAATTATGTTGTGCTGCTAGGCCCCTGATGTGAAACACTGTGCTGCTACTGTAGCTCTAATGCTAATTATGATGTGCCTCTATGACTCTAATCCAAATGATCTTGGCCAACTATGGCTCTAATTCAAATCATGTTGTGCTGTTATGGCCCTAGTGGGAAACACTGTTCCGCTACTGTAGCTCTAATAAGAATTATGTAGTACTGATATGGCTCTAATTCAAAGTACGTTGTGCTACTATGGCTCTCATTCAAATTATGGTGTGCTGCTAGGGACCCCAGCCCTGATGTGGCTACAGGGCACTGGTGTGAAACACTATACTGCTACAATAGCTCTAATGCTAACTGTGTTTCACATCAGGGCCCTAACAGCACAACATACCTTGAGTTAGAGTCATAGTAGCACAACATTGTTCTTCTACTATAGCTCTAACGCTAACTATGTTGTGCTACTATTGCTCTAATTAAAATTATGTTGTGCTGCTAGGGCCCTGATGTGAAACACTGTACTGCTACTATAGCTCTAATGCTAATTATGTAGTGCTGCTATAACTATAATTCAAATTATGTTGGCCAACTATGACTCTAATTCAAATTACGTTGTGCTACCATGGCTCTAATTTGAAATATGTTGTGCATCTAGGGCCCTGATGTAAAACACTGTGCTGCTACTATAGCCCTAATGCTAATTATGTAATGCCGATATGACTCCAATACAAATCATGTGGGCCAACTATGGCTCTAAGTTAATATATGTTGTGCCTCTAGGGCCCTGATGTGAAACACTGTGCTGATTTAAATTGGAGTCATAGTTGGCCAACATCATTTGAATTATAGTCATAGCAGCACAACATAATTAGCAAATACAAATTATGTTGTGCTGCTAGGGCCCTGATGTGAAACACCGTACTGCTACTATAGCGCTAATGCTAATTATGTTGTGCTGCTATGACTATAATTCAAATGATGTTGGCCAACTATGACTCCAATTTAAATCATGTTTTGCTACTATGGCTCTAATTTAAAATATGTTGTGCCTCTAGGCCCTGATTTGAAACACTGTGCTGCTACTGTAGCTCTAATGCTAACTGTGTTTCACATCAGGGCCCTAGCAGCACAACACACCTTGGGTTACAGTCATAGTAGCACAACATTGTTCTGCTACTATAGCTCTAATGCTAACTATGTTGCTCTAATTAAAATTATGTTGTGCTGCTAGGGCCCTGATGTGAAACACTGTGCTGCTACTGTAGCTCTAATGCTAATTATGATGTGCTACTATGACTCTAATCCAAATGATCTTGGCCAACTATGGCTCTAAGTCAAATGATGCTCCGCTACCATGGCTCTAATTCAAATCATGTTGTGCTGTTATGGCCCTAGTGGGAAACACTGTTCCGCTACTGTAGCTCTAATGAGAATTATGTAGTACTGATATGGCTCTAATTCAAAGTACGTTGTGCTACTATGGCTCTCATTCAAATTATGGTGTGCTGCTAGGGACCCCAGCCCTGATGTGGCTACAGGGCCCTGGTGTGAAACACTATACTGCTACTATAGCTCTATTGCTAACTATGTTGTGCTACTATGGCTCTAATTCAAATTATGGCGTGCTGCTATGGCCCTAGTGGGAAACACTGTTCCGCTACTGTGGCCCAAATTCAATTCATGCTGTGCTGTCCTGGCCCTGATGTAAAACACTGATGTGCCACTGTAGCTCTAATGCTAATTATGTAACGCCGATATGACTCCAATACTAATCATGTGGGCCAACTATGGCTCTAAGTTAATATATGTTGTGCCTCTAGGGCCCTAATATGAAACACTGTACTGCTACTATAGCTCTAATGCTAACTGTGATTCACATCAGGGACCTACCATCAAAACATAGGTAGCATTATAGCCATAGTAGCAGAACAATGTTGTGCTACTATGGCTTTAATTCAAATTCGGTGGTGCTGCTAGGGCCCTGATGTGAAACACTGTGCTGCTACTATAGCTCCAATGCTAATTATGTTGTGCTGCTATGACTATAATGCGATTTATGTTGGCCAACTATGGCTCTAACTATGTGCTGCTACTATTGCTCTAATCCAAATGGTATTGGCGAACGAGGGCTCTAAGTCAAATGATGCTCTGCTACTATGGCTCCAATTTAAATTATGTTGTGCTACTAGGGCCCTGATGTGAAACACTATGCTGCTACTGTAGCTCTAATGCTAACTGTGTTTCACGTCAGGGCCCTAGCAGCACAACCTAATTTGAATTAGAGCCATAGTATCACAACATAGATAGCATTAGAGCTACAGTAGCAGAACAATGTTGTGCTACTATGACTTTAATTCAAATTGTGTTGTGCTGCTAGGGCCCTGATGTGGAACACTGTGCTGCCACTACAGCTCTAGTGCTAATTATGTTGTGCTACTATGACTCTAATCCAAATGATCTTGGCCAAATATGGCTCTAAGTCAAATGATGCTCTGCTACTATGGCTCTAATTCAAATCATGTTGTGCTGTTATGGCCCTAGTGGGAAACACTGTTCCGCTACTGTGGCCCAAATTCAATTCATGCTGTGCTGTCCTGGCCCTGATGTTAAACACTGATGTGCCACTGTGGCGCTAATGCTAACTATGTAATGCTGATATGACTCCAATACAAAATAATGTGGGCCAACTATGGGTCTAAGTTAATATATGTTGTGCCTCTAGGGCCCTGATGTGGAACATTGTGCTGCTACTACAGCTCTAGTGCTAATTATGTCGTGCTACTATGACTTTAATCCAAATGATCTTGGCCAACTGTGCTGTTATAGCCCTAGTGGGAAACACTGTTCCGCTACTGTAGCCCAAATTCAATTTATGCTGTGCTGTCCTGGCCCTGATGTAAAACACTGTTGTGCTACTGTAGCTCTAATGAGAATTATGTAGTACTGATATGACTAATTCAAAGTACGTTGTGCTACTATGGCTCTCATTCAAATTATGGTGTGCTGCTAGGGACCCCAGCCCTGATGTGGCTACGGGGCCCTGGTGTGAAACACTATACTGCTACTATAGCTCTAATGCTAATTATGTTGTGCTGCTATGACTATAATTCAAATTATGTTGGCCAACTATGACTCCAATTTAAATGATGTTGTGCTACTATGGCTCTAATACAAATTATGTTGTGCTGCTAGGGCCTTGATGTGAAACACTGTACTGCTACTATAGATCTGATGCTAATTATGTAGTGCTGCTATGACTATAATTCAAATTATGTTGGCAAACTATGGCTCTAATTTAAAATATGTTGTGCCTCTAGGGCCCTGATTTGAAACACTGTGCTGCTACTGTAGCTCTAATGCTAACTGTGCTTCACGTCAGGGCCCTAGCAGCACAACACACCTTGAGTTAGAGTCATAGTAGCACAACAGTGTTCTGCTACTATAGCTCTAATGCTAACTATGTTGTGCTACTATTGCTCTAATTAAAATTATGTTGTGCTGCTAGGGCCCTGATGTGAAACACTCTGCTGCCACTACAGCTCTAGTGCTAATTATGTTGTGCTACTATGACTCTAATCCAAATGATCTTGGCCAAATATGGCTCTAAGTCAAATGATGCTCTGCTACTATGGCTCTAATTCAAATCATGTTGTGCTGTTATGGCCCTAGTGGGAAACACTGTTCCGCTACTGTGGCCCAAATTCAATTCATGCTGTGCTGTCCTGGCCCTGATGTTAAACACTGATGTGCCACTGTGGCTCTAATGCTAACTATGTAATGCTGATATGACTCCAATACAAATCATGTGGGCCAACTATGGGTCTAAGTTAATATATGTTGTGCCTCTAGGGCCCTGATGTGGAACATTGTGCTGCTACTACAGCTCTAGTGCTAATTATGTCGTGCTACTATGACTTTAATCCAAATGATCTTGGCCAACTGTGCTGTTATAGCCCTAGTGGGAAACACTGTTCCGCTACTGTGGCCCAAATTCAATTTATGCTGTGCTGTCCTGGCCCTGATGTAAAACACTGTTGTGCTACTGTAGCTCTAATGAGAATTATGTAGTACTGATATGACTAATTCAAAGTACGTTGTGCTACTATGGCTCTCATTCAAATTATGGTGTGCTGCTAGGGACCCCAGCCCTGATGTGGCTACGGGGCCCTGGTGTGAAACACTATACTGCTACTATAGCTCTAATGCTAATTATGTTGTGCTGCTATGACTATAATTCAAATTATGTTGGCAAACTATGGCTCTAATTTAAAATATGTTGTGCCTCTAGGGCCCTGATTTGAAACACTGTGCTGCTACTGTAGCTCTAATGCTAACTGTGCTTCACGTCAGGGCCCTAGCAGCACAACACACCTTGAGTTAGAGTCATAGTAGCACAACAGTGTTCTGCTACTATAGCTCTAATGCTAACTATGTTGTGCTACTATTGCTCTAATTAAAATTATGTTGTGCTGCTAGGGCCCTGATGTGAAACACTCTGCTGCCACTACAGCTCTAGTGCTAATTATGTTGTGCTACTATGACTCTAATCCAAATGATCTTGGCCAAATATGGCTCTAAGTCAAATGATGCTCTGCTACTATGGCTCTAATTCAAATCATGTTGTGCTGTTATGGCCCTAGTGGGAAACACTGTTCCGCTACTGTGGCCCAAATTCAATTCATGCTGTGCTGTCCTGGCCCTGATGTTAAACACTGATGTGCCACTGTGGCTCTAATGCTAACTATGTAATGCTGATGTAATACTGAAAAAAAAAATGTAAACTGTGCTGCCACTACAGCTCTAGTGCTAATTATGTTGTGCTACTTTGACTCTAATCCAAATGATCTTTGCCAAATATGGCTCTAAGTCAAATGATGCTCTGCTACTATGGCTCTAATTCAAATCATGTTGTGCTGTTATGGCCCTAGTGGGAAACACTGTTCCGCTACTGTGGCCCAAATTCAATTCATGCTGTGCTGTCCTGGCCCTGATGTTAAACACTGATGCTAATGCTAACTATGTAATGCTGATATGACTCCAATACAAATCATGTGGGCCAACTATGGGTCTAAGTTAATATATGTTGTGCCTCTAGGGCCCTGATGTGGAACATTGTGCTGCTACTACAGCTCTAGTGCTAATTATTTCGTGCTACTATGACTTTAATCCAAATGATCTTGGCCAACTGTGCTGTTATAGCCCTAGTGGGAAACACTGTTCCGCTACTGTGGCCCAAATTCAATTTATGCTGTGCTGTCCTGGCCCTGATGTAAAACACTGTTGTGCTACTGTAGCTCTAATGAGAATTATGTAGTACTGATATGACTAATTCAAAGTACGTTGTGCTACTATGGCTCTCATTCAAATTATGGTGTGCTGCTAGGGACCCCAGCCCTGATGTGGCTACGGGGCCCTGGTGTGAAACATTAACACTATACTGCTACTATAGCTCCAATGCTAATTATGTTGTGCTGCTATGACTATAATTCAAATTATGTTGGCCAACTATGACTCCAATTTAAATGATGTTGTGCTACTATGGCTCTAATACAAATTATGTTGTGCTGCTAGGGCCTTGATGTGAAACACTGTACTGCTACTATAGATCTGATGCTAATTATGTAGTGCTGCTATGACTATAATTCAAATTATGTTGGCAAACTATGGCTCTAATTTAAAATATGTTGTGCCTCTAGGGCCCTGATTTGAAACACTGTGCTGCTACTGTAGCTCTAATGCTAACTGTGTTTCACGTCAGGGCCCTAGCAGCACAACCTAATTTGAATTAGAGCCATAGTATCACAACATAGATAGCATTAGAGCTACAGTAGCAGAACAATGTTGTGCTACTATGACTTTAATTCAAATTGTGTTGTGCTGCTAGGGCCCTGATGTGGAACACTGTGCTGCCACTACAGCTCTAGTGCTAATTATGTTGTGCTACTATGACTCTAATCCAAATGATCTTTGCCAAATATGGCTCTAAGTCAAATGATGCTCTGCTACTATGGCTCTAATTCAAATCATGTTGTGCTGTTATGGCCCTAGTGGGAAACACTGTTCCGCTACTGTGGCCCAAATTCAATTCATGCTGTGCTGTCCTGGCCCTGATGTTAAACACTGATGTGCCACTGTGGCGCTAATGCTAACTATGTAATGCTGATATGACTCCAATACAAAATAGTCATAGCAGCACAACATAATTAGCATTGGAGCTATAGTAGCAGTAGCAGCACAACACACCTTGAGTTAGAGTCATAGTAGCACAACAGTGTTCTGCTACTATAGCTCTAATGCTAACTATGTTGTGCTACTATTGCTCTAATTAAAATTATGTTGTGCTGCTAGGGCCCTGATGTGAAACACTCTGCTGCCACTACAGCTCTAGTGCTAATTATGTTGTGCTACTATGACTCTAATCCAAATGATCTTGGCCAAATATGGCTCTAAGTCAAATGATGCTCTGCTACTATGGCTCTAATTCAAATCATGTTGTGCTGTTATGGCCCTAGTGGGAAACACTGTTCCGCTACTGTGGCCCAAATTCAATTCATGCTGTGCTGTCCTGGCCCTGATGTTAAACACTGTTGTGCTACTGTAGCTCTAATGAGAATTATGTAGTACTGATATGACTAATTCAAAGTACGTTGTGCTACTATGGCTCTCATTCAAATTATGGTGTGCTGCTAGGGACCCCAGCCCTGATGTGGCTACGGGGCCCTGGTGTGAAACACTATACTGCTACTATAGCTCCAATGCTAATTATGTTGTGCTGCTATGACTATAATTCAAATTATGTTGGCCAACTATGACTCCAATTTAAATGATGTTGTGCTACTATGGCTCTAATACAAATTATGTTGTGCTGCTAGGGCCTTGATGTGAAACACTGTACTGCTACTATAGATCTGATGCTAATTATGTAGTGCTGCTATGACTATAATTCAAATTATGTTGGCAAACTATGGCTCTAATTTAAAATATGTTGTGCCTCTAGGGCCCTGATTTGAAACACTGTGCTGCTACTGTAGCTCTAATGCTAACTGTGCTTCACGTCAGGGCCCTAGCAGCACAACACACCTTGAGTTAGAGTCATAGTAGCACAACATTGTTCTGCTACTATAGCTCTAATGCTAACTATGTTGTGCTACTATTGCTCTAATTAAAATTATGTTGTGCTGCTAGGGCCCTGATGTGAAACACTGTGCTGCTACTGTAGCTCTAATGCTAATTATGATGTGCTACTATGACACTAATCCAAATGATCTTGGCCAACTATGGCTCTAAGTCAAATGATGCTCTGCTACCATGGCTCTAATTCAAATCATGTTGTGCTGCTATGGCCCTAGTGGGAAACACTGTTCCGCTACTGTGGCCCAAATTCAATTTATGCTGTGCTGTCCTGGCCCTGATGTAAAACACTGTTCCGCTACTGTAGCTCTAATGAGAATGATGTAGTACTGATATGGCTCTAATTCAAAGTACGTTGTGCTACTATGGCTCTCATTCAAATTATGGTGTGCTGCTAGTGACCCTAGCCCTGATGTGGCTACAGGGCACTGGTGTGAAAAACTATACTGCTACTATAGCTCTAATGCTAACTGTGTTTCACGTCAGGGCCCTAACAGCACAACATACCTTGAGTTAGAGTTTAACTCACACATCATGACTCTAGTAGCACAACGTACTACTAGACTACTAGACGTACTACTAGACTTCACGACTCTAGTAGCACAACATTGTTCTGCTACTATAGCTCTAACGCTAACTATGTTGTGCTACTATTGCTCTAATTAAAATTATGTTGTACTGCTGGGGCCCTGATGTGAAACACTGTACTGCTACTATAGCTCTAATGCTAATTGTGTAGTGCTGCTATGACTCTAAATCAATTTATGTGGGCCTACTATGGCTCTGAGTCAAATTATGTTGGCTAACTATGGCTCTAATTTCAATTTTGTTTTGCTGCTATGGCCCTAGTGGGAAACACTGTTCCGCTACTGTGGCCCAATTTCAAATAATGTTGTGCTGTCCTGGCCCTGATGTAAAACACAGTTGTGCTACTGTAGCTCTGATGCTAATTATGTAGTGCTGATATGACTCTAATTCAAAGTACAGTGTGCTACTATGCCTCTCATTCAAATTATGGTGTGCTGCGAGGGACCCTAGCCCTGATGTGGCTACAGGGCCCTGGTGTGAAACAACAGGGACCTAGCAGCACAACATAACTTGAGTTAGAGTCATAGTTAGCATTAGAGCTATAGTAGCAGAACAATGTTGTGCTACTATGACTCTAACTCGAGTTATGTTGTGCTACTAGGGCCCTGATGTGAAACACTGTACTGCTACTATAGCTTTAATGCTAACTGTGTTTCACATCAGGGCCCTAACAGCACAACATACCTTGAGTTAGAGTCATAGTAGCACAACATTGTTCTGCTACTATAGCTCTAATGCTAACAATGTTGTGCTACTATGGCTCTAATACAAATTATGTTGTGCTGCTAGGGCCCTGATGTGAAACACCGTACTGCTACTATAGCGCTCATGCTAATTTTGTTGTGCTGCTATGACTATAATTCAAATGATGTTGGCCAACTATGACTCCAATTTAAATCATGTTTTGCTACTATGGCTCTAATTTAAAATATGTTGTGCCACTAGGGCCCTGATGTAAAACACCGTGCTGCTACTATAGCCCTGATGCTAATTATGTAATGCCGATATGACAATACAAATCATGTGGGCCAACTATGACTCTAATTCAATTTACGTTGTGCTGCTAGGGCACTTATGTGAAACACTGTACTGCTACTATAGCTCTAATGCTAACTATATTGTGCTACTATTGCTCTAATTAAAATTATGTTGTGCTGCTAGGCCCCTGATGTGAAACACTGTGCTGCTACTGTAGCTCTAATGCTAATTATGATGTGCCTCTATGACTCTAATCCAAATGATCTTGGCCAACTATGGCTCTAATTCAAATCATGTTGTGCTGTTATGGCCCTAGTGGGAAACACTGTTCCGCTACTGTAGCTCTAATAAGAATTATGTAGTACTGATATGGCTCTAATTCAAAGTACGTTGTGCTACTATGGCTCTCATTCAAATTATGGTGTGCTGCTAGGGACCCCAGCCCTGATGTGGCTACAGGGCACTGGTGTGAAACACTATACTGCTACAATAGCTCTAATGCTAACTGTGTTTCACATCAGGGCCCTAACAGCACAACATACCTTGAGTTAGAGTCATAGTAGCACAACATTGTTCTTCTACTATAGCTCTAACGCTAACTATGTTGTGCTACTATTGCTCTAATTAAAATTATGTTGTGCTGCTAGGGCCCTGATGTGAAACACTGTACTGCTACTATAGCTCTAATGCTAATTATGTAGTGCTGCTATAACTATAATTCAAATTATGTTGGCCAACTATGACTCTAATTCAAATTACGTTGTGCTACCATGGCTCTAATTTGAAATATGTTGTGCATCTAGGGCCCTGATGTAAAACACTGTGCTGCTACTATAGCCCTAATGCTAATTATGTAATGCCGATATGACTCCAATACAAATCATGTGGGCCAACTATGGCTCTAAGTTAATATATGTTGTGCCTCTAGGGCCCTGATGTGAAACACTGTGCTGATTTAAATTGGAGTCATAGTTGGCCAACATCATTTGAATTATAGTCATAGCAGCACAACATAATTAGCAAATACAAATTATGTTGTGCTGCTAGGGCCCTGATGTGAAACACCGTACTGCTACTATAGCGCTAATGCTAATTATGTTGTGCTGCTATGACTATAATTCAAATGATGTTGGCCAACTATGACTCCAATTTAAATCATGTTTTGCTACTATGGCTCTAATTTAAAATATGTTGTGCCTCTAGGCCCTGATTTGAAACACTGTGCTGCTACTGTAGCTCTAATGCTAACTGTGTTTCACATCAGGGCCCTAGCAGCACAACACACCTTGGGTTACAGTCATAGTAGCACAACATTGTTCTGCTACTATAGCTCTAATGCTAACTATGTTGCTCTAATTAAAATTATGTTGTGCTGCTAGGGCCCTGATGTGAAACACTGTGCTGCTACTGTAGCTCTAATGCTAATTATGATGTGCTACTATGACTCTAATCCAAATGATCTTGGCCAACTATGGCTCTAAGTCAAATGATGCTCCGCTACCATGGCTCTAATTCAAATCATGTTGTGCTGTTATGGCCCTAGTGGGAAACACTGTTCCGCTACTGTAGCTCTAATGAGAATTATGTAGTACTGATATGGCTCTAATTCAAAGTACGTTGTGCTACTATGGCTCTCATTCAAATTATGGTGTGCTGCTAGGGACCCCAGCCCTGATGTGGCTACAGGGCCCTGGTGTGAAACACTATACTGCTACTATAGCTCTATTGCTAACTATGTTGTGCTACTATGGCTCTAATTCAAATTATGGCGTGCTGCTATGGCCCTAGTGGGAAACACTGTTCCGCTACTGTGGCCCAAATTCAATTCATGCTGTGCTGTCCTGGCCCTGATGTAAAACACTGATGTGCCACTGTAGCTCTAATGCTAATTATGTAACGCCGATATGACTCCAATACTAATCATGTGGGCCAACTATGGCTCTAAGTTAATATATGTTGTGCCTCTAGGGCCCTAATATGAAACACTGTACTGCTACTATAGCTCTAATGCTAACTGTGATTCACATCAGGGACCTACCATCAAAACATAGGTAGCATTATAGCCATAGTAGCAGAACAATGTTGTGCTACTATGGCTTTAATTCAAATTCGGTGGTGCTGCTAGGGCCCTGATGTGAAACACTGTGCTGCTACTATAGCTCCAATGCTAATTATGTTGTGCTGCTATGACTATAATGCGATTTATGTTGGCCAACTATGGCTCTAACTATGTGCTGCTACTATTGCTCTAATCCAAATGGTATTGGCGAACGAGGGCTCTAAGTCAAATGATGCTCTGCTACTATGGCTCCAATTTAAATTATGTTGTGCTACTAGGGCCCTGATGTGAAACACTATGCTGCTACTGTAGCTCTAATGCTAACTGTGTTTCACGTCAGGGCCCTAGCAGCACAACCTAATTTGAATTAGAGCCATAGTATCACAACATAGATAGCATTAGAGCTACAGTAGCAGAACAATGTTGTGCTACTATGACTTTAATTCAAATTGTGTTGTGCTGCTAGGGCCCTGATGTGGAACACTGTGCTGCCACTACAGCTCTAGTGCTAATTATGTTGTGCTACTATGACTCTAATCCAAATGATCTTGGCCAAATATGGCTCTAAGTCAAATGATGCTCTGCTACTATGGCTCTAATTCAAATCATGTTGTGCTGTTATGGCCCTAGTGGGAAACACTGTTCCGCTACTGTGGCCCAAATTCAATTCATGCTGTGCTGTCCTGGCCCTGATGTTAAACACTGATGTGCCACTGTGGCGCTAATGCTAACTATGTAATGCTGATATGACTCCAATACAAAATAATGTGGGCCAACTATGGGTCTAAGTTAATATATGTTGTGCCTCTAGGGCCCTGATGTGGAACATTGTGCTGCTACTACAGCTCTAGTGCTAATTATGTCGTGCTACTATGACTTTAATCCAAATGATCTTGGCCAACTGTGCTGTTATAGCCCTAGTGGGAAACACTGTTCCGCTACTGTAGCCCAAATTCAATTTATGCTGTGCTGTCCTGGCCCTGATGTAAAACACTGTTGTGCTACTGTAGCTCTAATGAGAATTATGTAGTACTGATATGACTAATTCAAAGTACGTTGTGCTACTATGGCTCTCATTCAAATTATGGTGTGCTGCTAGGGACCCCAGCCCTGATGTGGCTACGGGGCCCTGGTGTGAAACACTATACTGCTACTATAGCTCTAATGCTAATTATGTTGTGCTGCTATGACTATAATTCAAATTATGTTGGCCAACTATGACTCCAATTTAAATGATGTTGTGCTACTATGGCTCTAATACAAATTATGTTGTGCTGCTAGGGCCTTGATGTGAAACACTGTACTGCTACTATAGATCTGATGCTAATTATGTAGTGCTGCTATGACTATAATTCAAATTATGTTGGCAAACTATGGCTCTAATTTAAAATATGTTGTGCCTCTAGGGCCCTGATTTGAAACACTGTGCTGCTACTGTAGCTCTAATGCTAACTGTGCTTCACGTCAGGGCCCTAGCAGCACAACACACCTTGAGTTAGAGTCATAGTAGCACAACAGTGTTCTGCTACTATAGCTCTAATGCTAACTATGTTGTGCTACTATTGCTCTAATTAAAATTATGTTGTGCTGCTAGGGCCCTGATGTGAAACACTCTGCTGCCACTACAGCTCTAGTGCTAATTATGTTGTGCTACTATGACTCTAATCCAAATGATCTTGGCCAAATATGGCTCTAAGTCAAATGATGCTCTGCTACTATGGCTCTAATTCAAATCATGTTGTGCTGTTATGGCCCTAGTGGGAAACACTGTTCCACTACTGTGGCCCAAATTCAATTCATGCTGTGCTGTCCTGGCCCTGATGTTAAACACTGATGTGCCACTGTGGCTCTAATGCTAACTATGTAATGCTGATATGACTCCAATACAAATCATGTGGGCCAACTATGGGTCTAAGTTAATATATGTTGTGCCTCTAGGGCCCTGATGTGGAACATTGTGCTGCTACTACAGCTCTAGTGCTAATTATTTCGTGCTACTATGACTTTAATCCAAATGATCTTGGCCAACTGTGCTGTTATAGCCCTAGTGGGAAACACTGTTCCGCTACTGTGGCCCAAATTCAATTTATGCTGTGCTGTCCTGGCCCTGATGTAAAACACTGTTGTGCTACTGTAGCTCTAATGAGAATTATGTAGTACTGATATGACTAATTCAAAGTACGTTGTGCTACTATGGCTCTCATTCAAATTATGGTGTGCTGCTAGGGACCCCAGCCCTGATGTGGCTACGGGGCCCTGGTGTGAAACACTATACTGCTACTATAGCTCCAATGCTAATTATGTTGTGCTGCTATGACTATAATTCAAATTATGTTGGCCAACTATGACTCCAATTTAAATGATGTTGTGCTACTATGGCTCTAATACAAATTATGTTGTGCTGCTAGGGCCTTGATGTGAAACACTGTACTGCTACTATAGATCTGATGCTAATTATGTAGTGCTGCTATGACTATAATTCAAATTATGTTGGCAAACTATGGCTCTAATTTAAAATATGTTGTGCCTCTAGGGCCCTGATTTGAAACACTGTGCTGCTACTGTAGCTCTAATGCTAACTGTGTTTCACGTCAGGGCCCTAGCAGCACAACCTAATTTGAATTAGAGCCATAGTATCACAACATAGATAGCATTAGAGCTACAGTAGCAGAACAATGTTGTGCTACTATGACTTTAATTCAAATTGTGTTGTGCTGCTAGGGCCCTGATGTGGAACACTGTGCTGCCACTACAGCTCTAGTGCTAATTATGTTGTGCTACTATGACTCTAATCCAAATGATCTTTGCCAAATATGGCTCTAAGTCAAATGATGCTCTGCTACTATGGCTCTAATTCAAATCATGTTGTGCTGTTATGGCCCTAGTGGGAAACACTGTTCCGCTACTGTGGCCCAAATTCAATTCATGCTGTGCTGTCCTGGCCCTGATGTTAAACACTGATGTGCCACTGTGGCGCTAATGCTAACTATGTAATGCTGATATGACTCCAATACAAAATAGTCATAGCAGCACAACATAATTAGCATTGGAGCTATAGTAGCAGTAGCAGCACAACACACCTTGAGTTAGAGTCATAGTAGCACAACAGTGTTCTGCTACTATAGCTCTAATGCTAACTATGTTGTGCTACTATTGCTCTAATTAAAATTATGTTGTGCTGCTAGGGCCCTGATGTGAAACACTCTGCTGCCACTACAGCTCTAGTGCTAATTATGTTGTGCTACTATGACTCTAATCCAAATGATCTTGGCCAAATATGGCTCTAAGTCAAATGATGCTCTGCTACTATGGCTCTAATTCAAATCATGTTGTGCTGTTATGGCCCTAGTGGGAAACACTGTTCCGCTACTGTGGCCCAAATTCAATTCATGCTGTGCTGTCCTGGCCCTGATGTTAAACACTGTTGTGCTACTGTAGCTCTAATGAGAATTATGTAGTACTGATATGACTAATTCAAAGTACGTTGTGCTACTATGGCTCTCATTCAAATTATGGTGTGCTGCTAGGGACCCCAGCCCTGATGTGGCTACGGGGCCCTGGTGTGAAACACTATACTGCTACTATAGCTCCAATGCTAATTATGTTGTGCTGCTATGACTATAATTCAAATTATGTTGGCCAACTATGACTCCAATTTAAATGATGTTGTGCTACTATGGCTCTAATACAAATTATGTTGTGCTGCTAGGGCCTTGATGTGAAACACTGTACTGCTACTATAGATCTGATGCTAATTATGTAGTGCTGCTATGACTATAATTCAAATTATGTTGGCAAACTATGGCTCTAATTTAAAATATGTTGTGCCTCTAGGGCCCTGATTTGAAACACTGTGCTGCTACTGTAGCTCTAATGCTAACTGTGCTTCACGTCAGGGCCCTAGCAGCACAACACACCTTGAGTTAGAGTCATAGTAGCACAACATTGTTCTGCTACTATAGCTCTAATGCTAACTATGTTGTGCTACTATTGCTCTAATTAAAATTATGTTGTGCTGCTAGGGCCCTGATGTGAAACACTGTGCTGCTACTGTAGCTCTAATGCTAATTATGATGTGCTACTATGACACTAATCCAAATGATCTTGGCCAACTATGGCTCTAAGTCAAATGATGCTCTGCTACCATGGCTCTAATTCAAATCATGTTGTGCTGCTATGGCCCTAGTGGGAAACACTGTTCCGCTACTGTGGCCCAAATTCAATTTATGCTGTGCTGTCCTGGCCCTGATGTAAAACACTGTTCCGCTACTGTAGCTCTAATGAGAATGATGCAGTACTGATATGGCTCTAATTCAAAGTACGTTGTGCTACTATGGCTCTCATTCAAATTATGGTGTGCTGCTAGTGACCCTAGCCCTGATGTGGCTACAGGGCACTGGTGTGAAAAACTATACTGCTACTATAGCTCTAATGCTAACTGTGTTTCACGTCAGGGCCCTAACAGCACAACATACCTTGAGTTAGAGTTTAACTCACACATCATGACTCTAGTAGCACAACGTACTACTAGACTACTAGACGTACTACTAGACTTCACGACTCTAGTAGCACAACATTGTTCTGCTACTATAGCTCTAACGCTAACTATGTTGTGCTACTATTGCTCTAATTAAAATTATGTTGTACTGCTGGGGCCCTGATGTGAAACACTGTACTGCTACTATAGCTCTAATGCTAATTGTGTAGTGCTGCTATGACTCTAAATCAATTTATGTGGGCCTACTATGGCTCTGAGTCAAATTATGTTGGCTAACTATGGCTCTAATTTCAATTTTGTTTTGCTGCTATGGCCCTAGTGGGAAACACTGTTCCGCTACTGTGGCCCAATTTCAAATAATGTTGTGCTGTCCTGGCCCTGATGTAAAACACAGTTGTGCTACTGTAGCTCTGATGCTAATTATGTAGTGCTGATATGACTCTAATTCAAAGTACAGTGTGCTACTATGCCTCTCATTCAAATTATGGTGTGCTGCGAGGGACCCTAGCCCTGATGTGGCTACAGGGCCCTGGTGTGAAACAACAGGGACCTAGCAGCACAACATAACTTGAGTTAGAGTCATAGTTAGCATTAGAGCTATAGTAGCAGAACAATGTTGTGCTACTATGACTCTAACTCGAGTTATGTTGTGCTACTAGGGCCCTGATGTGAAACACTGTACTGCTACTATAGCTTTAATGCTAACTGTGTTTCACATCAGGGCCCTAACAGCACAACATACCTTGAGTTAGAGTCATAGTAGCACAACATTGTTCTGCTACTATAGCTCTAATGCTAACAATGTTGTGCTACTATGGCTCTAATACAAATTATGTTGTGCTGCTAGGGCCCTGATGTGAAACACCGTACTGCTACTATAGCGCTCATGCTAATTTTGTTGTGCTGCTATGACTATAATTCAAATGATGTTGGCCAACTATGACTCCAATTTAAATCATGTTTTGCTACTATGGCTCTAATTTAAAATATGTTGTGCCACTAGGGCCCTGATGTAAAACACCGTGCTGCTACTATAGCCCTGATGCTAATTATGTAATGCCGATATGACAATACAAATCATGTGGGCCAACTATGACTCTAATTCAATTTACGTTGTGCTGCTAGGGCACTTATGTGAAACACTGTACTGCTACTATAGCTCTAATGCTAACTATATTGTGCTACTATTGCTCTAATTAAAATTATGTTGTGCTGCTAGGCCCCTGATGTGAAACACTGTGCTGCTACTGTAGCTCTAATGCTAATTATGATGTGCCTCTATGACTCTAATCCAAATGATCTTGGCCAACTATGGCTCTAATTCAAATCATGTTGTGCTGTTATGGCCCTAGTGGGAAACACTGTTCCGCTACTGTAGCTCTAATAAGAATTATGTAGTACTGATATGGCTCTAATTCAAAGTACGTTGTGCTACTATGGCTCTCATTCAAATTATGGTGTGCTGCTAGGGACCCCAGCCCTGATGTGGCTACAGGGCACTGGTGTGAAACACTATACTGCTACAATAGCTCTAATGCTAACTGTGTTTCACATCAGGGCCCTAACAGCACAACATACCTTGAGTTAGAGTCATAGTAGCACAACATTCAAATTCATAATTCAAATTATGTTGGCCAACTATGACTCTAATTCAAATTACGTTGTGCTACCATGGCTCTAATTTGAAATATGTTGTGCATCTAGGGCCCTGATGTAAAACACTGTGCTGCTACTATAGCCCTAATGCTAATTATGTAATGCCGATATGACTCCAATACAAATCATGTGGGCCAACTATGGCTCTAAGTTAATATATGTTGTGCCTCTAGGGCCCTGATGTGAAACACTGTGCTGATTTAAATTGGAGTCATAGTTGGCCAACATCATTTGAATTATAGTCATAGCAGCACAACATAATTAGCAAATACAAATTATGTTGTGCTGCTAGGGCCCTGATGTGAAACACCGTACTGCTACTATAGCGCTAATGCTAATTATGTTGTGCTGCTATGACTATAATTCAAATGATGTTGGCCAACTATGACTCCAATTTAAATCATGTTTTGCTACTATGGCTCTAATTTAAAATATGTTGTGCCTCTAGGCCCTGATTTGAAACACTGTGCTGCTACTGTAGCTCTAATGCTAACTGTGTTTCACATCAGGGCCCTAGCAGCACAACACACCTTGGGTTACAGTCATAGTAGCACAACATTGTTCTGCTACTATAGCTCTAATGCTAACTATGTTGCTCTAATTAAAATTATGTTGTGCTGCTAGGGCCCTGATGTGAAACACTGTGCTGCTACTGTAGCTCTAATGCTAATTATGATGTGCTACTATGACTCTAATCCAAATGATCTTGGCCAACTATGGCTCTAAGTCAAATGATGCTCCGCTACCATGGCTCTAATTCAAATCATGTTGTGCTGTTATGGCCCTAGTGGGAAACACTGTTCCGCTACTGTAGCTCTAATGAGAATTATGTAGTACTGATATGGCTCTAATTCAAAGTACGTTGTGCTACTATGGCTCTCATTCAAATTATGGTGTGCTGCTAGGGACCCCAGCCCTGATGTGGCTACAGGGCCCTGGTGTGAAACACTATACTGCTACTATAGCTCTATTGCTAACTATGTTGTGCTACTATGGCTCTAATTCAAATTATGGCGTGCTGCTATGGCCCTAGTGGGAAACACTGTTCCGCTACTGTGGCCCAAATTCAATTCATGCTGTGCTGTCCTGGCCCTGATGTAAACCACTGATGTGCCACTGTAGCTCTAATGCTAATTATGTAACGCCGATATGACTCCAATACTAATCATGTGGGCCAACTATGGCTCTAAGTTAATATATGTTGTGCCTCTAGGGCCCTAATATGAAACACTGTACTGCTACTATAGCTCTAATGCTAACTGTGATTCACATCAGGGACCTACCATTAAAACATAGGTAGCATTATAGCCATAGTAGCAGAACAATGTTGTGCTACTATGGCTTTAATTCAAATTCGGTGGTGCTGCTAGGGCCCTGATGTGAAACACTGTGCTGCTACTATAGCTCCAATGCTAATTATGTTGTGCTGCTATGACTATAATGCGATTTATGTTGGCCAACTATGGCTCTAACTATGTGCTGCTACTATTGCTCTAATCCAAATGGTATTGGCGAACGAGGGCTCTAAGTCAAATGATGCTCTGCTACTATGGCTCCAATTTAAATTATGTTGTGCTACTAGGGCCCTGATGTGAAACACTATGCTGCTACTGTAGCTCTAATGCTAACTGTGTTTCACGTCAGGGCCCTAGCAGCACAACCTAATTTGAATTAGAGCCATAGTATCACAACATAGATAGCATTAGAGCTACAGTAGCAGAACAATGTTGTGCTACTATGACTTTAATTCAAATTGTGTTGTGCTGCTAGGGCCCTGATGTGGAACACTGTGCTGCCACTACAGCTCTAGTGCTAATTATGTTGTGCTACTATGACTCTAATCCAAATGATCTTGGCCAAATATGGCTCTAAGTCAAATGATGCTCTGCTACTATGGCTCTAATTCAAATCATGTTGTGCTGTTATGGCCCTAGTGGGAAACACTGTTCCGCTACTGTGGCCCAAATTCAATTCATGCTGTGCTGTCCTGGCCCTGATGTTAAACACTGATGTGCCACTGTGGCGCTAATGCTAACTATGTAATGCTGATATGACTCCAATACAAAATAATGTGGGCCAACTATGGGTCTAAGTTAATATATGTTGTGCCTCTAGGGCCCTGATGTGGAACATTGTGCTGCTACTACAGCTCTAGTGCTAATTATGTCGTGCTACTATGACTTTAATCCAAATGATCTTGGCCAACTGTGCTGTTATAGCCCTAGTGGGAAACACTGTTCCGCTACTGTAGCCCAAATTCAATTTATGCTGTGCTGTCCTGGCCCTGATGTAAAACACTGTTCTGCTACTGTAGCTCTAATGAGAATTATGTAGTACTGATATGACTAATTCAAAGTACGTTGTGCTACTATGGCTCTCATTCAAATTATGGTGTGCTGCTAGGGACCCCAGCCCTGATGTGGCTACGGGGCCCTGGTGTGAAACACTATACTGCTACTATAGCTCTAATGCTAATTATGTTGTGCTGCTATGACTATAATTCAAATTATGTTGGCCAACTATGACTCCAATTTAAATGATGTTGTGCTACTATGGCTCTAATACAAATTATGTTGTGCTGCTAGGGCCTTGATGTGAAACACTGTACTGCTACTATAGATCTGATGCTAATTATGTAGTGCTGCTATGACTATAATTCAAATTATGTTGGCAAACTATGGCTCTAATTTAAAATATGTTGTGCCTCTAGGGCCCTGATTTGAAACACTGTGCTGCTACTGTAGCTCTAATGCTAACTGTGCTTCACGTCAGGGCCCTAGCAGCACAACACACCTTGAGTTAGAGTCATAGTAGCACAACAGTGTTCTGCTACTATAGCTCTAATGCTAACTATGTTGTGCTACTATTGCTCTAATTAAAATTATGTTGTGCTGCTAGGGCCCTGATGTGAAACACTCTGCTGCCACTACAGCTCTAGTGCTAATTATGTTGTGCTACTATGACTCTAATCCAAATGATCTTGGCCAAATATGGCTCTAAGTCAAATGATGCTCTGCTACTATGGCTCTAATTCAAATCATGTTGTGCTGTTATGGCCCTAGTGGGAAACACTGTTCCGCTACTGTGGCACAAATTCAATTCATGCTGTGCTGTCCTGGCCCTGATGTTAAACACTGATGTGCCACTGTGGCTCTAATGCTAACTATGTAATGCTGATATGACACACACACACACACACACACACACACACACACTCGGTAACGCACATCTTTTGTCATACTCATGCCAGGACACACACACACACACAAACACACACTCACTAAAAGTACCAGTCAGCTCTGCATGCTCTCTCTCTCTCTCTCTCTCTCTCTCTCTCTCTCTCTCTCTCTCTCTCTCTTGTGCTGAGTTTCCCCGCTGGTTCCTGCTCCTTCTACGGATTGCCTACGGATTACCCTCACTATTCCGGATTTCCTTACGGACATTACCTACTTTACGGATAATACTTTCCTAAATGGATTATACTTCCTTAAAGGATTATACCCGCATCACAGACCAAACCAGCATTACGATTCATAACACTCCCTGTCCTCTGTTTGTGTGCTGAATGATTCCATAAACATGATAGAGTTTCTTTCGTTTCCGACTCGTGGTTGCCACCTGACAGAGATGTTACCTGTGTACAGGTGAGGGGTTTTCATTTCTGTTTAAAATTCATTATAATCTTTCTCACTTTTTACACACTAGGAATAGTAGCATACAGAACACAGATTGTGAACAGGGAACAAACACCCCTGCAGTATAGTTCCTTAAAAATCCACAACCTTGTTTCATTTAACTTTAAATACAACAAAATGCTAATAGTAGCAGATCTCCATAGTGCTGCTTATATCCACATGCTACCATGCCTGGAATAGGCTAAGAGCAGAAACAAACAGGTCTTCACAAAGAGACAATGGAAACATGGAGTATAAATACAAAAACTAATTAAAAGGCAAAAAATAAGCAGTTGTGGGACATTATTTCATTAACCACTTTTTCAAGTGAGTGCTAAAGATTTATTCTTACCATAAATATTAGTTATTATTTCTATAGAAACTCCATAATGCAGATATGAACAGTTCATTAGTAAAATACTAGAACATGGCAGGTTACCAGTCTTTTGAGGGTGAGGTCACATGATCTGTCCCCTGATCAGGGATCTCCATTTTTAAATGCTCGTGTACACGCAGAGTCCTGAAGATGCCGATCTCTTCTGCTGGAATCAATCACATTCCTAGAAAACGCAAAAACAAACATTGCTACTACAATCTTGGTCCAGGTGAGAGTTCCCTGTAAACAAATGCACCTAAACAGCATATATAACAACATAACAATAACAGAATCATAACAGCAATAACCCTCCAAAAAAATAGAGATATTTTGATGATTAATAGAAATTATATAGTCTTTAATGTTAACCCAGCCATTAGGGTTGCACAATACAGTGCACTCAAGCCCGGATAAATGAGGATCCGGTATAAATCAGAAATTTATACCGGATCGGTCCAGGCCCAAGTTATGGGCATCTAGGTGAAGGGAACAGAGGTGATGAGGAGGTGATGGGTAGGTATGGCCTTAAGGAGAGGAAGGTGGAAGGGCAGATGGTGGAAGATTTTGCTAAAAGGATGGAAATGGCAGTTATGAACTTATTTTAAGAAGAATGAGGAGCATAGGGTGACATAAAGGAGTGGAGGGAGGGGCACACAGGTGGACTATGTTCTATGCAGGAGATGTAACCTGAAGAAGATTGGAGACTGTAAGGGGTTGGCAGGGGACAGTGTAGATAGACAGCATCAGATGGTGGTCTGTAGGATGGTTTTGGAGGTGAAGAAAAAGAGGAGGAGGGTGAGGACTGAAAGAAGAATAAGGTGGAAACTGAAGGAGGAAGACTGTAGTGTGAGGTTC
This sequence comes from Silurus aristotelis, assembly GCF_946808225.1. Taxonomy (NCBI): domain Eukaryota; kingdom Metazoa; phylum Chordata; class Actinopteri; order Siluriformes; family Siluridae; genus Silurus; species Silurus aristotelis. The sequence continues at coordinate 3,504,056 of NC_139588.1, read as the reverse complement.
AGGGAAGAGCTCAGACAGGGGCTCTGTGGTGGTGAAGACGTGCTGGATGATTGGGGAACTACTGCATAAGTGATGAGGGAGACAGCGAGAAACATACTTGGTGTGACATCTGAAAATAGAAAGGAGGAGAGTGCTGGAACATATAAGGAGAAAGAGGTTGGAGAAACAGAATTGGGATTGAGAGAGATAATAAAAGTAGGCAGGAGTACAAGGAGATGTGCAGCATAGGCATATGAGGAGCTGTATGAGACGTTGGACACTAAAGAAGGAGAAAAGGATTTGTAGCGATTGGCCAGGCAGAGGAACCGAGCTGGGAAGGATGTGCTGCAAGTTAGAGCAATAAAGGATGGAGATGGAAATGTGTTGACTAATGAGGAGAGTGTGTTGAGAAGATGGAGGAAATATTTTGAGCAGATGATTTGAGCAGGAAAATAAGAGAGAGAGAGAAGGTTGGATGGTGTGGAGATGGTAAGGCAGAAAGTGGATGGGATTAGTAAGGAGGAAGTGAGAGCAGAGATTAAGAGGATAAAGAGTGGAAAGTTGGTTGGACCAGATGACCTGAGATGTTGTATGGTTTAGAGACAGTGTCGTTGAGTAAAAGACAGGAGGTGGAGCTGGAGGTAGCAGAGCTGAAGATGTTGAGATGTTCATTGGGAGTGATGACGAAGGACAGCATTAGAAATGAGTTTATGAGAGATACAGCGCATGTGGCATGGCTTTAAAAAGGTAGTTCATGCTGGAAAACGCTCCAATGTGGCTGAATTACAACAATTCTGCATAGATGAGTGGAGCAAAATTTCTCCACATCGCTGTAACAGACTCAGTGCAAGTTATCGCAAACGCTTGATTGCAGTTGTTGCTGCTAAGGGTGGTCCAACCAGTTATTAGGTATAGGGGCAAACACTTTTTCACACAGGGCCATGTAGTTTTGGATTTTGTTTTCCCTCAATAATAAAATATTTCAGTTAAAACTGCATGTTGTGTTCACTTATGCTATCTTTTACAAATATATTTAAATTAGTTTGTTGATCTGAAACATTAAAGTGTAAAACATGCAAAAAAATTAGAACAAAACACTTTCACACCACTGTAGGTAGGTAGGTAGGTAGGTGGGTAGGTAGGTAGGTAGGTAGGTAGGTAGGTAGGTAGGTAGGTAGGTAGGTGGGTGGGTGGGTGGGTGGGTGGGTGGGTAGGTAGGTAGGTAGGTAGGTAGATCTTTCCACAAACTCCATTACATAGAAAACACAAACGCATTATTCCGATAGAAAGTCATTTCTAGGAAAAACTCACCCACTTTTCTTCAGCACTGCTTGTTGTTGGACATGAATCTCACTGCTTCTGACTGCTGTTGAAGATCTTTGTGTTTTTCCAACCACTCCTCCACATGGACTCGAGGCTGAGAAACACTTTCACTTTCGGAAAACCGACTCGACTATTTGAACCGACTCTTTGAACCGACTCTTTGAAGCGACTCTTTGACGAGTTGGAAACGGAATTATTTTAATCGCACTCGGTCAAGTTCAATTTAAAGAGCAAGAACTAAAAGAAAAAGTGCTGTGATTAATAACAGCATGTAGTGGAGATGTTGTGGAGGAGAGGAAAGTCAGACTTTTTCTCCCTTTAGAAACTTCTCCATCCTGAACTCCATACTGTGTCCCACTGGTGCCGAACGTGAAAGTGGGTCCTGAAAAAAGGTTTCTTCTCAAACCTTTTCAAGATTTTTATGCCCTTACTCTAGATTCTCACTTCATAAGCGATCTTACCATCATAAGTCCCAGTGTCTTCAAACGAGTACTTCCTAATTAACAGCCAACTTCCAATTTTGTGGTACTATCAATAAAACTTGTCAAATGTGTCATATTCAATTATAAATGTTATTAAACATATAAAAGCAAGTTTTGAACATACATTTTAATGAGGTTTTGTGCCTGTACTACTTTTATGTCTGAGTCCACTGTAGAACGTGTTCACTGAGTTTGACATCATCTTGTATTTCTACTAATCAGTAAACACACACACAAACACCAAAGAAAGTAAATAATGAAACAAAGCAGCAGCTTCTCCAGAAGTCAGTTCCTCCACAGCCCCAGCAGTCTGTGCTTCCAGCATCTGCAATCAAATTACAAACAGCTAAACCCTCCACCATGATGATACCACGTGGTCATGCAACATCCTCGATTACAGTGGCCAGAGAACTGTGACGAAGCATTACGACTTTATTACACTTTAAAGGAAACAACTGGACTTTGAACATCAATCTTCTCACAAAAACCCCCTATAGAAACCAGAGTACAGCCTAAGAAGGACTGACTGTGTAAAAGGAGCTGTCAGGTTAGAATCAGGGGAGAAAGAGAGAATTTAAACTTGCCCATGGCCTGCATGAGTCTCTTCATAATTATTATAAACATAAACAGACTTGGAAATAAGGATAAAAACTGAAGCATGAATATAAATTAAGTAAAAATAATAATAATGAACTAAAGCAAACTTCAGCAGAATTGAAGAAAAAAATGTTCTTTTTTTGTTATCAGCAGTGTGTCAGTCAGGTTAGATCTCTCAGGATTTTGTGTCCTTATGATAACTTCTGTATCTGATTCTGAACTGACTTCCTGTTCTCCTAGACACAGAACAAACCATGTTATTACCCGAAACATAAACAATACTTTCATTCTGGCAAACTAACCTTCAAAGTGCTTCCTTCTGCAAATAAACTCATTTATCCTTGCATAAGGTTTTCCAGTTTCTGTTTTATAGTCCTTCAGTATAAAAGGCCTCGGGGTCCCAGGAACATTAATGACCTCTGAGCCGACCGGGTACAGAAGTACACAGGGTCCTTTTGAATCCACAATAAGGACAATACATTTGTACACTTTTAATGTGCTTCTATATTTGTTAATGTGTTTTGCACTTTTCAGCCACAATAGCTAAAGCTTAAATTATGTCTAAAGACTATACCAGAGGTCAGAGTACATCCAACATCTGAAGACAGATTTCAAAACTTACAATTCCACTGCATGGCAGAAGGCAATCAACAGGAAACCTAAAAAGAAGAAAAAAAAAAAAAGAATTAAGTTAAAGGCAAGGTAAAGGGAGAGTAACTTGCAATGAAGTTCACATGCTCATTTAGCATTAAATATTACCAATAAAATGAATTAATCCACAACTTTAACAATGAACAATACTATTGGTATTAACTATTGAAAAAAATCTAATTATCATGAAAGTCATGGGAAAAATGTTTGGTGAACTACTTCTTTAAAACTAAAACACGCAGCTTGAATCTGTACTATTCAGTAACCTACACTTTAACGCTGTCTTTTAAAAGATGCACGCGCAGTGCACGCGCTGGTGACATTCAGACGTTACTTTTGTATTTTCGCGCGTTGGTTACAGTTTGACGGTGTATTCAGTCAAAACTTGCGCCCTCGGTTTAAGACAGTTTTTTTTTTTGTCTCCCATGTCTTGTTTTTTTTTTTTTTCTCGAGTTTTTTTCCTTCCTTCCTTCCAACATCTCGCAAATGTTTTTTCTTCCTTCCCCATCCCCGCTCCACATCACGATGAAAATGGCTAGATTCAATAACGCATGCTAATTATAGACTAGTTAAGTTACACTGCCAGGTCCCGCATTGTCACGACCGAGTAATCAAATTAACAAAAATAAAGCATTTCTAAATAATTAACCGGTAATCCGAATTTACAGATCTAAAGTGCAAAATGACATTTTAGATGTTGGTTTCCAACACGAGGTGTTTAAAGCTACAAACGGTCCAAAAGATGTTTATGTAAAGACAAGATTAAAAGTTCCTAACATGTTCAGCAAAGTAATATTAATTCAAGTAAACATCATGATTATAACTAAAACAAGGAAACAAAAATATGCCTTAATTAATACCTTAATCAGTAGATGCTCAAACCGTCTTCAGTCCATGAGCTTCAGCAAAGTGTGGGGGAGGGGAGTTGTGCTTCATTGCGCATGCCCAATGAAATGTCTCACACATTTCGAGTAATATTACTTAATTTTTATTTGTAATCTCAAATATTTATTTTAACATTTTACCAATAATTAACTATTTTAGTAAACTCAATATTTGTCAGATTTAAGTAAACATACTAGCATTTTTCTAGTAAAGTATACTATTTGACTTTCAACAGAGAATCAGAGACCATTTGAATTGAAAGTTTAAAAGAGCAGAAAATTCCCTCGTGTGTGCTAAAGTACACTGGCACAATATAGTGTAAAGTGTGTACTGAGAAATTTGTCATACGTTTTATGTACACATGATCAATTAATGTTCCTTTTTCTGTTGTAGGTTCCGTAACATGTTGAATAAAACCCCTATCTGCCATAAAAGAGCACACAGAATTAGACTTTAATGCATCATTATTAAAGTCTCCCACAAGCACAATGTTATTTGAAATTAAAGGCAGCTGATTAATGAACCTGCCCATATTTTCTTTAAAACTACACAAAGGGTATGTTTGTGGTCTATAAATAACACCAAGCAAAATATCATTTTCAGGAAAATGTGTCAACAGGCATTGTAAATTAAGATTTGGAATTGTTATAATAGTGTTTGGCACTCCACATGTTGTCTAAACTCCAACTCCACCGTGTTGTTGTAGTTACAAATCATTGAAAGGAGGACATATACTTGTGTATGCAACACAACGAGGAATACCCACAAAGTTGTAGTTTTTTAAATGTACACTTTCAGGCAGATAGTGTTCTGGCAGCCATGTTTCAGTTACAGCAATACATGTTGGTTGTAAATGTTGACTAGACACATTTTAAATCCTCTTTATGGCAATGCAAACTCTGTACATTCAGTATAAACACAGAAAAGGAACTATCTTGTACTGTCACCAATGATTCATCATGTGCCATAAAAGATGGCATTTCTTGAAGAGCTTCACAAATCTGATCATTACAGAAAATGGCCTTTTCACTAAAGTCTTTAATTGTTAACCCTGACAAACTCCTTACCCGGCTCAAAGCTACATAAGCCTGACCAGGTGCAAACACTTTAAACTAACGACAGCAGTATCATAGGTGTAGAATGGAGCAATTTTGCTGCCTCAAATGAACATTGTTTTTGTCTTTTCAATCCCACATGACTATCATCAAACTGAACGTATACAGTTTCAGGTAACTTCTCTTTAGATGAGCGTACGATATGAGTAACTACACCACAAACACCAATAACTAATCCATCATCAACATCTATGTTTTTAATTAACATAACACGTGCATCTCTGCCTAAAAGTAACTTTTCTGGCAAACATGTGTTATGAACCTTTACATGATGACCAGCTATTAATTCTATTTTGCCTGTTTTTTTTTTTACTCCGTGCATAATCCTCTGCCTCTATCGGTTCAATTTCCGGGCACATTTTTATCACCTGCTTCAAGTTGTGCATATGCACTTGATCATTTGTAGCATAAATGTGTAAAGATACATTATCTTCCTCAACCTTGTCACAACTTGATATGATTACATCATCTTTGTTTAGTGCAGTTATTTTGCTTCTTTGCCTTTACCTGTTTAACATTTCAGCAAAATTACTGTCCTTTTGTCTAACAACCTGTGTGAGTTCAACAACACTAAAACAACTCCATAAACTCATTTCAGGTACATCCACATACAATGGTTTTCCCTTCACAGGAGGCAATTGGAAAAAGTCCTCAACAGTAATTACACTCACATTACCAAAAGCAGACAAATCTCCACTCTGTTTAATTTCACGTAATCTTCCATGTATATATGCCAATAATTTATGATCAACCATAGATATTTCGTCTATTAGTATTTGAAGACCATGGAAATTTGCTCGCAAAGAATTTAATTTGTCCTCACCCAATGGTGTGTATGGCAATTTTACATTTGTGCCAATACTAAATATTGTTGCAGCCTTTAAATTGTATGCTGCAATCCCTGTTGGTGCTGTTAAAGCAACACAAATATCATCTGGATTCAAAGAAATCTGAGACAATAGTCATGAAGACTCATTTTATGGCTTCAATTAAATGACTTTTGCCTGTTCCTGCACCACCAGTAATAAACAAATAAAAAGGTTTTGTGTTTTCTCCTCTAATTTTACCCAAACACCACTGCCTTATTTTATTAAAAACAGCCATCTGGGTTTTGTTTAAGGAACGAATTATGCTTAACCCTTCAACATGACTCAAACAATTTTTTGTGTAACTGTGAAACTTTTGTAACTTGAACGTTTTTATCAGTCAAATCTGGAATGCTTTCATTATCATCTTCTTCTTCTTGGACAATCTCACGTCTAACCTGTTTACATTCTAAATGATCAACTTGCTGCTCAGGACAAAGGGAACACCATGCACTTTCTAATATGCCCTCAGTATTAACAGTATTGTGTGCGGTATCCAAAACGTCTGCATCCTTTTCAAATAATGCTCTGTTTTTATTGACTACATTTTAAACCAATTTTACTAATCCATTACCTATAAAAGTGTTCATAAATAGTTGCTTTTAGTCTTAGTCTGGTTTTAGTTCCGTATCTGCACGATAAAGAGAAAACAATTGCAGTATACTTTAGTAAAACTTTTCAGGACTCTTAGTCGCTGAAAATCATGCATCACGAACAACTGCAGGCTGAATGTGTTTTTTTAACAATGAAACCAAGATTATTATCTAATTTCATTTCATTGGGAGACTGACCTTAAGATGTAATACGATACTCAGATGCAAATGTGGCTAAGCACATATCGTCAAAAACACTTGTAACGATCAACCAAACTTGTCATCCACGTCTCTTCACTTCTTAAAGTTTGCGACTGCAACTTGTTCTGTAGAACTTGCAATGGTAAACTCATACGAACTGATTCACCTGTGGGAATAAACTGAACATTTCTGGAACACTCCTTTAAATGCATATTTGTCAACCTATACACTGCCTCTTGTGCACTAACTTCACGATTATGCAAGTATTCAATTCAATTCAATTCATTTTTATTTGTATAGCGCTTTTAACAATGAACATTGTCTCAAAGCAGCTTTACACAGATAATGTGTTGATTAAACGTAAATATGTTCTTTGTAAGTATGTTTGTCCCTGATGAGCAACTGTGGCAAGGAAAAACTCCCCGAGATGGCATAAGGAAGAAACCTTGAGAGGAACCAGACTCAAGAGGGAACCCATCCTCATCTGGGTTGCACCAAATGTCCATTTGAAGCAGACCGCCGACACCAACTACAGTCCAATCCATCCTCAAAGCACCCGTTCTACTCCGGAATTACATGGAACCACCCAAGGTGTTGATGAGAGACTGTCCCAAGCTGCACAGAAGTGTGAAGTTCCACGGAGGGGAGAGGGGCAGGAACAGTGGTCACTGGAGCCTCAGAAGCATGTTTAACTCGACTGAGAGAGAGAGAGAGAGAGAGAGAGAGAGAGAGAGAGAGAGAGAGAGAGAGAGAGAGAGAGAGAGAGAGAGGGTGACGGGAAGATAAGGATATGGATTATTAGGTGTCCCTATTGGTGTATGAAAGTTAATGTTACTGTGCAGTTTGGACTGCGGCAAGACTCGCTATGGCAGCATAACTAAAAGGGAGAACCAGAAGGTAACACAGACATGAGGGATCTCTGGGATAAGAGACGACCCACCACACCACCGTCAACAAACCCGAGTGAACGTGTGAATGTGAGGGGACGACAGCATACAAATATAGAGTGTTCACCAAACACTCTATATCCATGCTCCCTCCAGATCTGCTCCTTTACCTAAGAAAAATCTACTGATAAAAGGCTTGACTAAATAAATAAGTTTTCAACCTCGACTTGAACACTGAGACTGTGTCTGAGTCCCGAACACTGATTGGAAGGCTGTTCCATAACTGTGGGGCTTTATAAGAAAAAGATCTGCCCCCTGCTGTAGTCTTCATTATTTGAGCAACCAACAGATAGCCAGCACCTTTTGATCTAAGTAGGCGTGGAGGATCATACTGGTAGAGAAGTTCACTCAGATACTGCGGTGCGAGACCGTTAAGTGCTTTATACGTCAGTAGTAATATTTTATAATCAATGCGAGATTTGAGTTGGAGCCAGTGTAGACTGATTAAAACAGGGGTGATGTGGTCATATTTCCTAAATCTAGTGAGAACTCTTGCTGCTGCATTCTGAACTAACTGAAGCTTATTTATGCACTTACTCGGACAGTAAAGCGTTACAGTAGTCTAATCTAGATGTAACAAAAGCATGAACTAGTTTTTCTGCATCCTGTAACGACATCATATTTCTAATTTTAGCAATATTTCTAAGGTGAAAGAAGGCGATCCTGGTGATATTATTCACGTGAGACTCAAAGGAAAGACTCAAGTCAATAATCACACCAAGGTCTTTGACAGCCGTACATGCTGAAACAGAAACACCATCCAGAGATGCTACGTAATCGGAAAGTTTACTTCTAGCTGCATGTGGTCCTAGTAAAAGTACTTCCGTCTTATCTGAGTTGAGCAGAAGAAAGTTATTAAGCATCCACTGTCTAATGTCCTTTACACACTTCTCAACATTGTTAAGCTGATCTCGCTCATCTGGCTTTGCTGAAATATACAGCTGTGTGTCATCAGCATAGCAATGGAAGCGAATCCCATGTTTATGAATGATTTCACCAAGAGGCAGCATATATAAAGAGAAAAGCAGTGGGCCTAAGACAGATCCTTGAGGAACACCAAACTTTACCTCATAGAGTGTGGAGAACTCACCATTTACATCAACAAACTGATAGGGATCAGTCAAATAAGACCTGAGCCAAGAGAGAGCTGTTCCCTTTTATTCCAACAACGTTCTCAAGTCTAGCAAGTAGTATAGTGTGATCAATGGTGTCAAAAGCTGCACTAAGGTCGAGCAAAACAAGTAAAGAGACAAAACCCTGATCAAAGGCCAATAACAGGTCATTTACCACCTTAACTAGCACCGTCTGTGTGCTATGATGAGGCCAAACTCCTGACTGATACATTTCAAAAATGTTATTCATAAGTAGGTGTGAGCATAACTGCTGTGCTACAACCTTTTCCAAAATTTTGGCTATGAAGGGGAGATTTGATATTGGTCTGTAGTTGGACAGCTGACATGGGTCAAGGTCAGGTTTCTTAATTAGGGGGTGGATAACTGCCAGTTTGAAGGATTTTGGTACAAAACCAGTGCTAATGGAAGAGTTTATTATTTTTAAAACAGGTTCAATTACCTCTGGAATTATCTGTTTAAAGAAACTTGTAGGCAAGGGATCAAGAATGCAGGTTGATGATTTTGATGAGGAAATTAATGAAATTAAGTCATTCTCGTGAATAGGAGTAAAACTTTGTAATTGATTGTCTGTTATAATTACACTGCTGTCTACAGGGTTACTTGTAAAATAATTTGGATTTATATTAATCGTTTGGATTTTTTGCCTGATGTTTTCAATTTTATTATTAAAAAAGTTCATTAAATCATCACTACCTATTAATGGTGTGCATGTGAGTGCAGTGCTTTTATTCCCTGTTAATTTTGCTACCGTGCTGAATAAAAATCTAGGATTATGCTTGTTATTTTCTATGAGGGTGGAGAAATATGCTGATCTAGCAGCACTAAGAGATTTTCTATAAATTAGGAGGCTCTCCTTCCATGCTATTTGAAATACTTGTACTTTTGTTTGACGCCATTTCCGTTCTAATTTTCGAGTGGTCTGTTTTAAGGTGCGTGTATGATCATTATACCACTGTGCTAATTTTTTCTCCCTGATCATTTTGGTCTTAAGGGGAGCTACATCATCTAGGGTATAACGTAACATTGATTCTAGGTGTTCAGTGGCCCAGTCGAGCTCTGCAGGGTCAGACGGAGATCTATCTAATATCGTAATTTCTGGAAGATTGTTAATAAAATGCGCTGCTGTAGCTGACATGAAAGTACGCTTAACACGATAACGTGGTGAAGTAGTAATGCAATGACTGAGGCAAATTTTAAAAGAGATGAGATAATGGTCTGAAATAGCTTCAGACTGTGGAACACCCTGCTATTTTGCAAGTTCTCCCACTTAGAAATCATGGAGGGGTCTGAAATTGTCATTGTAGGTGCATGTCCACTGTGAGAGACATAATCTAAAAAAAAAAAATCCAGAAATCACAATGTATTATTTTTAAACTATTTATTTGTATGATACAGCTGCAAATAAGTATTTGAACACCTGAGAAAGTCAATGTTAATATTTGGTACAGGAGCCTTTGTTTGCAATTACAGAGGTCAAACGTTTCCTGTAGTTTTTCACCAGGTTTGCACACACTGCAGGAGGGATTTTGGCCCACTCCTCCACACAGATCTTTTTTAGATCAGTCAGGTTTCTGGCCTGTCGCTGAGAAACACGGAGTTTGAGCTCCTTTCAAAGATTCTCTATTGGGTTTAGGTCAGGAGACTGGCTAGGCCACGCCAGAACCATGATATGCTTCCTACAGAGCCACTCCTTGGTTATCCTGGCTGTGTGCTTCGGGTCATTGTCATGTTGGAAGACCCAGCCTCGACCCATCTTCAATGCTCTAACTGAGGGAAGGAGGTTCTTCCCCAAAATCTCGCAAAACATGGCCCCGGTCATCCTCTCCTTAATACAGTGCAGTCGCCCTTCCCATGTGCAGAAAGACACCCCCAAAGCATGATGCTACCACCCCCATGCTTCACAGTAGGGATGGTGTTCTTGGGATGGTACTCATTATTCTTCTTCCTCCAAACAGGTTTAGTGAAATTATGACCCAAAAGTTCTATTTTGGTCTCATCTGACCACATGACTTTCCCCCATGACTCCTCTGGATCATCCAAATGGTCATTGACAAACTTAAGACATGCCTGGACATGTGCTGGTTTAATCAGGGGAACCTTCAGTGCCATGCATGATTTCAAACCATGACGTCTTAGTGTATAACAACAGTAACTTTGGAAACTATGGTCCCAGCTCTTTTCAGGTCATTGACCAGCTCCTCCCGTGTAGTTCTGGGCTGATTTTTCACCTTCCTTAGGATCATTGAGACCCCACGAGGGAGATTGACAGTCATGTTTAGCTTCCTCCATTTTCTAATGATTGCTCCAACAGTAGACCTTTTTTCACCAAGCTGCTTGGCAATTTCCCCATAGCCCTTTCCAGCCTTGTGGAGGTGTACAATTTTGTCTCTAGTGTCTTTGGACAGCTCTTTGGTCTTGGCCATGTTAGTAGTTGGATTCTTACTGATTGTATGGGGTGGACAGGTCGTTAGCTGACTTTATGCAGCTAACGACCTCAAACAGGTGCATCTAATTCAGGATAATAAATGTAGTGGAGGTGGACATTTTAAAGGCAGACTAACAGGTCTTTGAGGGTCAGAATTCTAGCTGATAGACAGGTGTTCAAATACTTATTTGCAGCTGTATCATACAAATAAATAGTTTAAAAATCATATATTGTGATTTCTGGATATTTTTTTTTAGATTATGTCTCTCACAGTAGACATGCACCTACAATGACAATTTCAGACCCCTCCATTAATTCTAAGTGGGAGAACTTGCAAAATAGCAGGGTGTTCAAATACTTATTGTCCTCACTGTGTGTATGTGTGTATATATATATATATATATATATATATATATATATATATATATATATATATATATACACAGTAGACTCTGTAAAACCCCTGAGCTAAAACTGATTCTGATTGGGTAAGAAGACACAGTAACCAGAGATGTGTGAGTCCAGACAAAGACATTCCGTGTACCTTACATGCTCACATCATAAAGATTGTATAGACATTGAACAGATAACATAGGAATGTGTGTTTAGAGAACTAGTATAAGGCCCATCTTAATACTAATATATATTTTCCCCACCTTCTCCACCTCTTCTCCCTGCAACCGCACCCCTCCACTGCCCTCCCTCTCATTCACACACATGTACTCTGTCTTACTCCTACTGACTTTCATTCCCCTTTTCTCCAGCGTGCACCTCCACCTCTCCAGGCTCTTCTCCACCTACTCCCTACTCCAACCACAAATCACAATATCCTCCACAAACAACATAGTCCATGGAGACTCCTGTCTGACCTTGTCCTTCAACCTGTCCATCACCACTGCAAACAGGAAAGAGCTCAGAGCTATTTATGTGGAAACAGTTAATAAAATGAAACACCTTCTATGACAGAATTTGTTTTATTAGCCAATGTATTTCCTTTAGTCCTAAGATCTATGGTTGCAGCCTCAACCCAAGTACTTCAGGCCGTGCCCCACGTCTCTCACAGTAATGCACTTTTATTTTCATTCAAAAAGGTGATTCATTTTGCTCATATTTCTGTAAGTTGATTGAAAGGATAAACCACTTAAGATGAACCATCTAGTTCTCAAGGGGGTCCTTAACAAATAGACAGAAACTACTGTACATAAAGCAAAATAGACAAAACAATTCAAATACATACACAGAGAAAAACTCTCCCAGGTCCAGCCAATCCCCACCACACCAACTTGTTCCCCGAAGAATGTTCAAATACATGCAGTAAATGTACAAATACTAAAACAAAGCTCTGCATGCATTAACATGCATAAACACCTTACTATACACATTACTTTCTATATCTCAGATGTAATTTTAAGCAAGATCAGATTGTTTGAAGTTGAGTAAAAAGACATGCCATAAATGATGAATTAATAATGCAGTGTGATGTCAAATTAAACAAGATTCCACATATAAATATGCTTAATCTATACACTATATTGCTAAAAGTTTGTGGACACCTGGCCATAAGATTTATATGTGATTTTTGAACATCCCATTCCACATTCAGTCTCCATTTGCTCTTATAATAAGCTTCCCTCTCTGGAAAGATGTTCCACTAGATTATGGATTGTGTTTGTTTAGATTTGTGCTCATTCAGACAGAAGGGTCTTAGTAAAGTCAGGTACTGATGTAGGTGAGGTGAAGAGGACTTGGGTTTAATAGGGTTGAGGAAAGTATTTATGTTATAATGTTTATAATACACTCACAACCCCCAAAGTACCTCACACCTCATACCTGTCTCATACCTGTTTAGAGCATTCTAAAAAATACAAGTTCATTTCCTTTGACACAGTCCTTTGTGCACATCCATCTGAAGAAATACAGAAAAACAAAACAGCAAGAGGTTTTTATAGAAGAAGGTGAAGTTCAGTTCTTGTATGTGTAAAGCATCAACAAATTTACTTTCTTTTGGCTTCTCCCATTAGGGGTCACCACAGCGGATCATCCGCATGTTTTTACGCTGGATGCCCTTCCTTACGCAACCCTCCCCATTTATCCAGGCTTGGGACCGGCACTAAGAGTGGCCGGGGTTGGTTCCCTGACCGGGGATCGAACCCGGGCCGCAGCGGTGAAAGCGCCACATCCTAACCACTAGACCACCAGGGGACCTTGTAAAGCATCAACAAATACACAAAGAAATTCTGAAGAGTAACAGCAATGGGGGCATTTCATCAACACAGTTAATGGAAAGCTGTGCTCACTTGAAAAAACCTGGCTTGAATTAACAGTAACATTCACTGCAGGCTCAAGCCATTCCACCAAACTAATTAAGCTATGTGTAGTCAACACTGACTTCAACCAGGCTCAACCAGCTGACAGTTTAGGGACTTGACCAGCTAACTTTGCTACGAGCTGATTGGCTGTTAAAAACAGGTGCCACAAGGCTTAAAACTGACTGAACTCTTCAGGGCTGCTTATGTTCTCCATGCACAAGCACAATGCTTATTCAAGCACCCTGGTCTATTTTTTTTCTATACCCTGGTCTATTTTTTTTTTAGAACAAACAATCATACATTTGAATAAGTTAATTACCTAAATTGTGTTTTCTTCTTCATCCTTACGGGTGTCTGGACTACTGAGGCCACTTTGATCTTCTGCTTCAACATGTGGAAGGGCAGAGGCCTCAGGGCCTAAAGCAGTCTTGTACTGTTAGAGGACCACTTGCAACCTTTCTGACATCTTCTTCTTAAGAGACAGCAAAGTCCCTCATTTCCCTTGTCTACATCGCAAAATACAAAAGAGATAACATCAAAGACAAACTACATTTTAAGAGTGCTTCATGAGGCAACAATCCACCCATTTAAATCTGTATACCAGGATGGCTGGCATTTTCTTGTGCATCATTGTTATACTGCCAGCTACCTGTGGAATAAACCCACTTAAGGCAACTCTGATGTCTCACTGAGGTGACTTTATGCAGCGAAGCCCAAAGCAGCAGAAAGCGATTTGTGTTGCAGCCAATGTCTAATAGCTATTTTAAGTTAACATCTTTCTTCTACAGGTGTGGTAAAGTAACACCTTGTGTAGAATTCAAGGAGTTACATTAATAAAAAGGTTTTTGATGACGCTGACCAGCTGGATTTTCTATGTTGACTGGAGGAGATAATAATAAGCTTGATGTTATGCTAACCTTATGTTACACATCAGGAAACAAATTCTAATGTTCAAAATTATTTAGTTCATTTCAGCTTTCATGTAACAGCAACAATACAATAAATCTCTTAAGCAAATGTGACACACTTTAAAGCCCTAAGACTTTAAAGACAAATGACCATCTCAAACAGAGCTGTTCTACTTCATCCAAGTTATGTGATAGACACTGATATGTTTTTTTTATTGTAATATGGACAGGGGTTTTATTAAACTTACACTCCTCAGCTATCTTGTATTTGAGAACAACTGGCAGGCTCTGCAAGCATGTGCAGTGTTGTTCCATCTCCAACACCAAAATGCTTTTTTCCTCTTGCAGTCACATTGTCAACATCACTTGGTCATGCATTTGCTTCTTGATTGAAATGTTTGCTAATAATCAACAATAGTTATATGTTTATATGAGACGATCTTGCATAATAGCATGGCACTGTTTTGTAACTACAAACACATACTTCTTTTATCCAAATTAAATCTTAGTTCATTGTACTCTATATAGCTGACCTGTAAATACATTCTGGTGAAGCGTCTGAAAGCTGACATACCACTGCCATGAACCTCCCACGACCATATTTGAGACATGGTGCTCTCTCCAGTAAGGGAATGCTCCACCACAGCTACATCAATGTTTGTTTCAGAGTATAGTACAAGACCATTGTAGTTCTTGATCTCCTGAAGAAGGAGTTTTTTGTCTTCTGCCAGCTTCCTTCTAAGGCGGTGGAAGCGTGCTGCTGTCTAGAAAGACAGGAAGTACAGGGGTAGAGGTTTTGTCACAGCACTGTTCAACAAGTGAAAATTTATTGCACCTAAAAAAAATGAAAGCAAAGCTGCAATAATTGAAGTATGTGAAAATTTCACTTTAGATTGATAAACAGGTAAGTCAATGGTTCAGTGTGTAACATTTAGGGTTACACATATTCCTGAAAATAAGAATTGTGCTTTAATTAATTTGGAATGAGCAGTTTTTTTATCTAAATATGGTCCCCTTCCACGGAAGCCGCCATGTTCCTACGGTAACCCACAATGGAAAAACAAACTACTGGCTCTAGATAGAACCAATCACTTTTTCTACTTCAGCTTGGAGGAAGATGGTTGTAATCTACAACCACACCGCTAGTTACCACTAAATCCTACAGACTGGACATGTGTGCAGGTGAAAGGAGCACCACAGCAGAGCTGTTTTTCCTCAAATGAAGCAGATGAAAACTCTAAGAAGCTGCGCTGTAGTGTATCGACATTGATATGTCCAGACTGGAAGATATACATATATAATAGAATATGTGATGTCTGTTTACAGAAAGAAGTTTTATAATATGGTAAAACAATTACAGTTACTCTTCCTTCAATCTTAGTGCGATGTTTCAGCTGCTTTGTGAAGGCTTGTCTGGAGAATCCCGGAGAGATGACCTTGAGTTCCTGAAAGCAGCTCAGGAGGTCCAGTGTATAAAGTGTGGAACTGTTGACAGAAGCTGGCCAATAGCCACTCCGAAGGATGTCCTTCAGTCAGGGGTCCACTGATGATGGCATGTTTGACAAACATATAGCGGCTGATGCAAGTCAAAACGGACTTGGAACAAAATAAATGTATAAAAAAAATAAAAATAAATACACATTTACTACATGCTTACTTTTACAACAGTTCAGTAACTCTGCATATTGTGAATGGTTGAAAGACATAACACAAGTTCCTATAATCCCAGTAGAGCACTCATACTGAACTTCTTGAGTAGAATCACACATTGTTTACATTTCTCTAACTCGCTAAATCGGAAACAGATGTGTTGATTGGACTTCACACAGGAAGTGCTTTGCAGAAGTGTACTATTTTTTTTGTTTGTAAAGAACAATAATAAAAGATGTCTGTCTTGGTTTGGGTTAATAATAATACCATGTACTAAACAATAAATTTTGCCACAACTGCAATTGTAAGCACAATGCCACAACACACTTGTGTGAAAATCATAAAAATAAGTTTTTACCATTGATTTTACCAAGTAAATACAAAATAAAGCTGTAGGACAATTTAGATAAAGACCAATTAAAAGTCAACTGATCAATATTTAGAAAAAAACACACCATCATTCAGTATCAAACTAAATCTTAGTCTAAATCTTTACTAAATTCTGTTCTTAATGCATCTACTGGACTGTCAGTTTTGTCTAAAGAGTTTCTTTAATTACACATGGGGTTTGGATTTAAACTTAAATTCATCACTGTGATTTACCAAATTGCTGTTGAGGATGTCGACAAACAGTCACGATCATCAAACACTAATGTGAGTTTCCCTCCCTCGAAAAGAACCATCTTTTAATACTTGAATCTTTATTTCTTAAATAACATTCTCTTCATATTCACATTTATCAGTTCATTTTGTCCCCTAATCCAGGTCAATCTTTTACTGAGGACTGAGGAGTCTATATTCAAAAAATACAGGTAAACATTTTCATATTTCTATTTTAGCTATATTTCTACATGTTTTTATTGCTATATTTTCTATTATAGTTCAACTCGTATATCTTCTATAAGTCTTTTAAGGGTTTCAGCCCTGTGTCTCATCCATCAGAAAGTGCAGAAGAGGGGACTTCATCAGAGGTGCAGGTGAATAAGGAAATTTGTATGTCATTTTGGTTCACATTTTGTTACATACACACATTTTGTACGTCTCTAAATGTGTAGATAAACTGAACATAAGATGTGATGCGTAATTCAGGACATAGCGGAATGCAATGTTGTCGAGTTTAAAAATAAGTAGATCAACATTAAAGCTTAACACATATCTTTTAGTAAATACTTTAAATATGATCCTTATTTTGTTCTTTTTCCATTTGTTATTGAATATCAACTGGGCCACGTCAGGTTTCTCAAATAACCATGTCACAGATACCAGTTGGATGAACATAGTTGCTTTCCTATGAAGCACAATGTAAGAGGGGCTTTAATGGAGGACTTACTAAAGCTGTTAAGGTTATTTAGTGGGGATGCTGCAAGCGTCCCACGTAGCAAGTAAATTCTAGAAAAGGTGTTTAAATTGGTTTTGTCTACAAATCAGAATATCCTCATTATTGTGGCATTTGCAGCTCTTACATTGGCTTTTCAGTGTCTAAGGACAGTGGATTAAAATGCCAGATTTGCTCATCAACACAAACTGTGAGACAAAGTGTAGAATTTGGTCAGTCTTTTATTTGTATACCATTGAGGGATCCATTTAAAGCTCTTTTGGAGAATGAATTCAAAAAGATTTACAATGACCAAAACAGGGATGAAATAACGGATATTTCTGATGGGAAGTTGTACAAATATCTGAAATCAGTTAGCGATTCTTTCTTTTCTGTGTTCCAGTCATATAAATTCAGCATTTGGCCCTTACTATGATTTGTTAAAGAAGTACCCCCTGAGAAAAGAGATAAAAATGTCTACTATATGCCTTGTGGTTTGGCTCATCTGAACCACTAATGACTAGCTTCCTCAAACCTTTTGTGGAGGAATGCTAAATTCTTGGACAAACGAGACCTTAATGGCAAGATCCAGTAGATTAATTAATTAAAACCACAAAGGTCTTTGCATTATGTGCTGTATGTGATGCTGTTGCACGACCTTTGCTGCAAAATTTCAAACAGTCTTCATCCAGGTGTTCAAGTGAGAAAAGGCACTGGGACTGTGCGAGTGTATCCTTGTTTGGAGGAGATGCCAGACCTTAGAGATCACAACACAACTGTGCAAATAGGTGAGATTGGCAAAAATAATGAACAGAGCATTTTGGTCATAAAAGGGGCATCTCTAATTGTGGACCCAATTTTCACCTGATCAATGGTGTGGTCCCTGATTACATGTATCGTGTGCTGCTGAGGGTTTGGCTGCTAATAGCCACTTCATGGTTTAATTCTAAAAGCTACAGTCAACCATGGTATACTGGTTTGAACAATTCGAGAGTAGATGAAAATCTTTTAGCAATCAAGCTTCCAAGCTTTTTTTCCTGAATCCCACGGTCTATTGTTGAGCGTAGGTTTTGGAAAGCTCCCAAATGGCAGAAATGGCTTTAATATTACAGTTTGCCAGTCCTGAAGGGGAAATGTCCAAACAAGTATCTTTGCCACTGGGTTTTACATGTACATTTTGCTAGGTTCAGACATTTGTCAAGAAGATATTGACCATGCTCATGAGGCTCTAGAGCTTTATGTTAAATCAGTTCAGTCTTTGTATGGTGAAGATCAGATGACCTACAATGTGCTCCTGCATTTGAGAGAGTGTTGAGAATGTAGGTCCTCTCTATGCCCAGTCTGATTTCATGTTTGAGAATTATAATGGCTACTTGCTTAAGCAAGTAAAAATCAGTAATGCAGTACCTCAGCAGATTTACAAAAGGGTAGCATGGTCTTGTGCATTGCCACGCATAGCTAAGGCCTGCTGTATCTTTTAAGTCCCCTGTGTAGAGTGCTAAGACAGGGCAAAAGGAAATGTTACATAGCTATCCTGCTGTATCCTGATGTCTCACCTAAAATAAAATCATTCTACATAGAAATGACCTCCAGTAAACATCACATAAGGAACTGTGCTAGATATGACAGAGTGACTGCACTTGGAGTGGCAAAGATTAGGCCTGTGTCTGAAAATGATATGAACACATTACATGCATTGCTAGATGTACCCGTGACCTCTACTGGCAGCTACTACAACAGAAGATTTGTCAATGGATAAGTCATTCACAGCCAAACATATACAAAGACAAAGAAAATGAACAACTCTTTTGTTATATTAAAAGATGGCAGTATTTTTTATGTTTTCATACCTTCTCTGTGTCAGTGATGACCAACATCACCTATATGCAGTCAGAAAAATGTGGAAACTGTACAGTGCAGAAGCTGGTTCGAGGATCTACTGTCAAAATATCATTAACCTTTGCAGTTGACAGCAATGATATTATGAGACCATGTGTTTACATTCATTGTTGTTTGTAACAATTCAGAACATATTGTTGTAAATAATCAAAGTTAAATCAAAAATATTGACTATTATTGACTATAGGCATAAAGACCACACGTAGGTGAAGATAAGAGCAAAGTCATGAGTGAAGTACAGATTTCATATCAGCATATGTGTCCCTCACAATATTCTGTTGGAACATATAAGATGCAAAATAAGTGAACTTTTTGCCTTGTGATTATCAGCCACTGGTTAGTATGTATGTAAACTGTCCAATCAGCGCATGAGTTGCTTAATGTTCTAGCCAATCATATATGATAAGGGGCGGGACATGTACTGATTATGTAGCGCCCATTATGTGACGTCATCACACGACCTGCCCTGTAGCAAGATACATTATTAGATTTAGATTAGATTAAATTAGATTTAATTAGATTTTTAGATATACAAGATACATTATTAGATTTATTATTATTATTTTTATTATTATTATTATCATTATTATTGTTATTATTATTAGAAATATGGTTATATAGATTATAACAGACTTGTACAATTTTAGTGTAATTTTAATGAAATTTGAGGTAAAAAAAAAAAAAATCTAAACATCGGCGATTTTTGTAGTAGTAAAATGCCTCCATCTAGTGGTGATATGAGACATTGCAACTTGTCGAGCGGTACTTTTGGTAATTTTGCTCTGTTTCCACACGGATGGTTTTTACTTGTCGGACCTGTGCTTCATGCCAGATTTTAATCAGTAAAAATAAATGTTTAATATTTATTTCTCGGTGGATTTATTTTTTAATATCTGACTAAATGAAGGATGTCGTGAATAAGTTTTTAAATAAAGTTACAATTTTTGTCCTTTTTTATATTTATTTTTTATAACAATGGACGAGTTCTGAGTGAATCATGAATAATTAAGTAAATAAAAAAAAGGAATAATAAAAATCCTTGTTACTTTTATATATTCTTTATTAAATTATATATTTAAAAATTGTATAATAGTTATCCTATTTTTTTATATATGTAGAATATTATTAGATACAAGATACATTATTAGATTTATTATTATTATTATTATTGTTGTTGTTTATTATTATTATTATTATTATTATTATTATTATTATTATTAATAAGATGATTATATTAATAATAACAGACTCTTGTACAGTTTAAGTGTAATTTTAATGAAATTTGAGGTAAAAAAAAAAAAAAAAACCTGGACATTAGCTCTAATGCTAACTATGTTGTGCTACTATGGCTCTAATTCAAATTATGGCGTGCTGCTATGGCGCTAGTGGGAAACACTGTTCTGCTACTGTGGCCCAAATTCAATTCATGCTGTGCTGTCCTGGCCCTGATGTAAAACACTGATGTGCCACTGTAGCTCTAATGCTAATTATGTAACGCCGATATGACTCCAATACTAATCATTTGGGCCAACTATGGCTCTAAGTTAATATATGTTGTGCCTCTAGGGCCCTAATATGAAACACTGTACTGCTACTATAGCTCTAATGCTAACTGTGATTCACACCAGGGACCTACCAGCACAACATAGGTAGCATTATAGCCATAGTAGCAGAACAATGTTGTGCTACTATGACTTTAATTCAAATTCGGTTGTGCTGCTAGGGCCCTGATGTGAAACACTGTGCTGCTACTATAGTTCCAATGCTAATTATGTTGTGCTGCTATGACTATATTGCGATTTATGTTGGCCAACTATGGCTCTAACTATGTGCTGCTACTATTGCTCTAATCCAAATGATATTGGCGAATGATGGCTCTAAGTCAAATAATGCTCTGCTACTATGGCTCCAATTTAAATTATGTTGTGCTGCTAGGGCCCTGATGTGAAACACTGTGCTGCTACTATAGTGGCCGAGCATCATTTGACTTAGAGCCATAGTTGGCCAAGGTCATTTGGATTAAAGTCATAGTAGCACAACATAATTAGCACTAGAGCTGTAGTGGGAGCACAGTGTTCCACATCAGGGCCCTAGCAGCACAACATAATTTGAATCAGAGCCATAGTAGCACAACATAGGTAGCATTAGAGCTACAGTAGCAGAACAATGTTGCGCTACTATGACTTTAATTCAAATTATGTTGTGCTACTAGGGCCCTGATGTGGAACACTGTGCTGCCACTACAGCTCTAGTGCTAATTATGTTGTGCTACTATGACTTTAATCCAAATGACCTTGGCCAACTATGGCTCTAAGTCAAATGATGCTCTGCTACTATGGCTCTAATTCAAATCATGTTGTGCTGTTATGGCCCTAGTGGGAAACACTGTTCCGCTACTGTAGCTCAAATTCAATTCATGCTGTGCTGTCCTGGCCCTGATGTTAAACACTGATGTGCTACTGTAGCTCTAATGCTAATTATGTAACGCTGATATGACTCCAATAAAAATCATGTGGGCCAACTATGGGTCTAAGTTAATATATGTTGTGCCTCTAGGGCCCTGATGTGGAACACTGAGCTGCTACTACAGCTCTAGCGCTAATTATGTAGTGCTACTATGACTTTAATCCAAATGATCTTGGCCAACTGTGCTGTTATAGCCCTAGTGGGAAACACTGTTCCGCTACTGTGGCCCAAATTCAATTTATGCTGTGCTGTCCTGGCCCTGATGTTAAACACTGTTGTGCTACTGTAGCTCTAATGAGAATTATGTAGTACTGATATGACTAATTCAAAGTACGTTGTGCTGCTAGGGACCCCAGCCCTGATGTGGCTACACGGCCCTGGTGTGAAACACTATACTGCTACTATAGCTCTAATGCTAACTATGTTGTGCTACTATGACTCTAATACAAATTATGTTGTGCTGCTAGGGCACTTATGTGAAACACTGTACTACTACTATAGATCTAATGCTAATTATGTAGTGCTGCTATGACTATAATTCAAATTATGTTGGCCAACTATGACTAATTCAAATTACGTTGTGCTACCATGGCTCTAATACAAATTATGTTGTGCTGCTAGGGCCCTGATGTGAAACACTGTACTGCTACTATAGATCTGATGCTAATTATGTAGTGCTGCTATGACTATAATTCAAATTATGTTGGCAAACTATGGCTCTAATTTAAAATACGTTGTGCCTCTAGGGCCCTGATTTGAAACACTGTGCTGCTACTGTAGCTCTAATGCTAACTGTGCTTCACATCAGGGCCCTAACAGCACAACATAACTTTAGTTAGAGTCATAGTTAGCTATAGTAGCAGAACAATGTTGTGCAGAACAATGTTGTGCTACTATGACTCTAACTCGAGTTATGTTGTGCTGTTAGGGCCCTGATGTGAAACACTGTACTGCTACTATAGCTCTAATGCTAACTGTGTTTCACATCAGGGCCCTAGTAGCACAACATAACTCGAGTTAAACACTGTGCTGCTACTGTAGCTCTAATGCTAACTGTGCTTCACATCAGGGCCCTAACAGCACAACATACCTTGAGTTAGAGTCATAGTAGCACAACATTGTTCTGCTACTGTAGCGCTAATGCTAACAATGTTGTGCTACTATGACTCTAATACAAATTATGTTGTGCTGCTAGGGCCCTGATGTGAAACACTGTACTGCCACTACAGCTCTAGTGCTAATTATGTAGTGCTGCTATGACTATATTTCAAATTATGTCGGCCAACTATGGCTCTAATTTAAATCATGTTTTGCTACCATGGCTCTAATTTAAAATATGTTGTGCCTCTAGGGCCCTGATGTAAAACAATGTGCTGCTACTATAGCCCTGATGCTAATTATGTAATGCCGTTATGACAATACAAATCATGTGGGCCAACTATGACTAATTCAATTTACGTTGTGCTGCTAGGGCCCTGATGTGAAACACTGTACTGCAACTATAGCTCTAATGCTAATTACAGTGCTGTTATGACTATAATTCAGATTATGTTGCACTGCTACATGGCCCTGATGTGAAACACCGTTAGCATTAGAGCTATAGGAGCAGAACAGTGTATCCCACCAGTGCCCTAGTAGCACAACATTATTTGAATTGGAGTCATAGTAGCACAACAGTTAGCAGAACAATAGTGTGCTACTATGACTCCAATTCAAATAATGCTGTGCTGCTATGGTTCTAATTCAAATTATGTTGTGCTGCTAGGGCCCTGATGGGAAACACGGTTGTGTGACTATGGCCCTAATTCAAAAGATGATGTGCAAATATAGCTCAAAATTAAATTATGTTGTGCTGTTCTGCAAATATAGCTCTAATGCTAATTATGCAATGCTGCCATGACTATAATTTAAATGATGCTGTACTACTGTATCTCTAATGCTAAGGTTTGTTTACTTACCTCGTTATACAAAAGGTCATAGTCAGCGGGCGGGGAGAATTGCTGCCCCCGTAAAGAAGACCGCTCTTTGTATGAAAAAATGGGTGGCTCTTAAAAGAGCCGTTGGTTTTTATCTTAAAGACGGCGATAACACGCTTTACTTTGAGCTGGTGTACTTGGTGACGGCCTTTGTGCCCTCGGACACGGCATGCTTTGCAAGTTCACCGGGAAGCAACAGGCGCACGGCGGTCTGGATTTCCCTGGAAGTGATGGTGGACCGCTTGTTGTAGTGAGCGAGACGAGAAGACTCACCGGCGATGCGCTCGAAAATGTCGTTTACGAAGGAATTCATGATGCCCATAGCCTTAGAAGAGATGCCGGTATCAGGGTGCACCTGCTTCAGAACCTTGTACACGTAGATAGCGTAGCTCTCCTTCCTTGACTTTCTGCGCTTCTTGCCTCCTTTGCCGGCCGTCTTCGTGACAGCCTTCTTGGAGCCCTTCTTGGGCGCGGTCTTTGCTGGATCAGTAGGCATAATGCTGCTTCTCGAGGAAACTGCGAGAGAATGAAAAAGGACCGCCTCGCCGCCTCTCTATTTACAGACCTGCATTGTAATTACGTACAAGGGAAAGGAGTCGTATTATTGGTCACAAATCCAAACCTCATCATACAAGGCTCCGCCCTCGTCCCATCCTCTCTCGTTCCCTCTCCCCCGCCCCTGAGCTACTCTTTGTTTCCCTGCCCGCCGTTTTGTGCGCGCACACGCACACGCAAATATGAAGTATATATATATATATATATATATATATATATATAGAGAGAGAGAGAGAGAGACTTTGAGACAAAACTGTAGTGCTTGTGCAACATTTTACCTTATTAGAATATATCTATAATTATTCCAAATTCCATTAGTCACATACACTTGAGAAAATAGTTATTTCCTCCCCTTCTCCGCCACACACACACACACACACACACACACAGTAAAAGAAACAATAGCTCATTTTGTAATATTTGGGTGGCTCTTAAAAGAGCCGTTGTGTTCACGTTATTTGGTAGGTAAGCGTTTAACCGCCGAAGCCGTAAAGAGTGCGTCCCTGGCGTTTCAGGGCATACACCACATCCATAGCGGTGACGGTCTTTCTCTTCGCATGCTCGGTGTATGTGACTGCATCGCGGATGACGTTCTCCAAGAACACCTTCAGTACACCACGAGTCTCCTCGTAGATCAGACCGGATATACGTTTAACACCACCACGGCGAGCCAGACGGCGGATAGCCGGCTTAGTGATACCCTGGATGTTATCGCGCAGAACCTTACGGTGGCGCTTAGCGCCTCCTTTGCCGAGTCCCTTGCCACCCTTTCCTCTTCCAGACATGGTGCTGCTCTCACAAAGTCAAGCTGCTCAATACAGAAGCCCCGCGCAATGCCCGCCTATTTATTCTCTCTTCACAGGACCTACTTGAGAACAGGCGAGGGGGCGGACCTAAAACCAACGATCACACAAAACAATGTCTTCAAAGCGAAACGCCACAGCCGTTAACATGCTAGAGTCTTGTACTTCCTCAGGCTTTTTGTCCACACAAACATAGTGATATAGAAATAGTAATTGTCATGTAGTGGAATTGATTTAATTTGGTTTTTGCTCACAGCATGGTACACTCAATGCAGTTCAACACACAAATATTTGAATTGAGAATTATTATTAGAACTGTTTTGACTCAGTTGCAATTTTTATTCCAGTAGAAGTATAAATCAAATTGCAGTTCTTGTTGCATTAAGTAGGCTTATATCATCATGAGGAATGCAAAATATTGCACACACTATGCTTTCAGTTACTTACACACTGTGCCACTACTGACCGGAAAGGTGTAAACCTGATGGGGGACAAAATATTGTGCTACTGTACATATGCAATTAAAAGGTTTTCGCATATCCCAACTCATCTGGAAGCTGGGGTCAGAGCGCAGGGTCAGCCATGGTACGGCGCCCCTGGAGCTGATAGGGCTAAGTGCCTTGCTCAAGGGCTCAACAGTGGTAGCTTGGCAGTGCTGGGGAACCGCTGACCTTGTGATCAGTAGCCCAGAGCCTTAACCACTGGACTACCACTGCCCTGCTGACACCACTACCAGTAGTAGTAGTAGTAGCGTTAATCTTGTACTATACTTTTCAACACACAAGAAATATAGCATGACTATTGTAGGAATGGCCCATTATTATTATTAATATTAACAAGCATTATTCTCATTTCTATTAATGTGGTACTATTTGCATTAGCAGTAGGAGCAATAGTAGTAGTCGTATTAGTAGTAGAAGTAGTAGTAGTAGTAGTAGTAGTCAGTTATCCATACATCTCTCACATAGACCAGGAGATTATGGTAATATTTGCATCAAGCATCAGAATGAGTGAGCATTGTGTGTACCTACATGGGCTGTAGAACATTGAGTAAATATATGTATATTATTTATCCAATTCAGTAGGACGAAGTTTCAGAGACAGATGATGCTTCAGATACACAGTCACTTCTACAGCACAAATATTTTGATGGCACCTTAAAAAAGGGAGAAATGTTCCTTTATTGAGAAAACATATATGCAAATGCAAATATGAGTGCAGGAACAGGAACTCACAAATCATTCGTGAACATCATTCCACCACAGCAGGAGCTGACAAGCTGAGCAAACCCAGTGCTCAATCTGCACTAGTGTCCAGAAGTATATGGACAGGGCCACACACTTTGTCTGGGAGTGTGTGCATCTTTTACCTATGCTGCAAAATATGCAGTAAGGTCTCTATGTATTTGGACAGTGTCACGCTGACTTGTACAGACTGTCAATCAAACTATTATTCTAGAACTTAGCGCATCACGACACATTTTTCTTGGTAACTGCTCCACTGTCACAAAGAGTGTGTATGCTCACTGAGTGCTCACCTGAATAGGAAATGCAGTGTATGCTGTATATCTCTGTTTATATTTCCTAATAACGTACCATGTAGTGTAGACAGGCATCATTGATAAAGTGAACAATTCCTTTGACTTGACTTGACTTGACTTGACTTGACTTCGGTAATCAACAAAAGGTAGAGAGGAATGTGCATTTTCTAGATTTGGTCACACAATAGCAGTCAAGACCCATGCAGAACTACACACCATGCTGCCTTAAGCGATCATTATTATTAATAGTTTATGGTATTCATCAAACCCTATTCTTAACTCATTCCTCAACTTACTAAGAATAATAATTAGGATCATGGTTGTTAGTAGTAGTAGTAGTAGTAGTAGTAGATGTAGTAGAAGAATTAGGTCTAAGATGAGATCAGAACAAACAAACAAACTTCATACATGAATAACACTTAAAAAAAAAAAAAAAATTGACCATAAACACTTCATACTAGTGTTTAAGGGTATACAGTATACAAACAAACAAAGAAACAAACAACATACACAAACAAAACTAAAAAAAAGAAAAAAAACCCCAATATAATAAAAAAAAAAGAAAAAAAAGAAAAAAAAAAGAACAAAAACACTTCATACTAGTGTTTAAGGGATATTCCTAATAAAGGCAGAGGTCGGTGGACGTTGTAGAGCTTGACTGCCATCGTGTGGCAATGTTTACATGTTGCAGAAAAATGTACATTAAAGAAATTGATGCTCACATCATTTTGTGTGATAATTGTGTATGGAACAGCCATTTACTCTAAGGTTTCGCATTAAAAGTTTGAGATGAGATCAGACAAAAACAAACAAACAAACAAACAAACACACAAACAAACAACATTCACAAATTAAACCTTAAAAAAAATTAGACCAAAAACATTTCATACTAGTGTTTAAAGGTATACAGGGTTTCTTCCTAAAGTGAACTGTGAGTCCCTTTTTGTCTCGCTTCGTGTTTATCTAATAGGCCAGTAGAACACGTCATATATATATCAAATTGCACTAGTGCCCATAACTATAGTCACAAGTTCCTAGATCATTTTAATATTTGTGTGTGCGCGTGCGTGCGTGCATGTGTTTGTTTGTTTGTTTGGTTTTATTTCTTGCTCTTCCCAAATCTCTTCTTTTGTCCAATGTTGCACAATATCCTGGAAAGTGTCGGTATATTTGTACGGTGTTACAATTTGAAGAGAGAAACAGAGTGAGAGTCAATAATGTCACATTAGATTAACATATGTCTCCCACTTTCTCTTTCTCTCTCTCTCTCTCTCTCTCTCTCTCTCTCTCTCTCTCTCATTTCAGCAGGTTGTTTGTTGAATTTAGCTGAGCTTATACTACAGTTAGCCCTGTCAACAGCTTGGCATCAGCACACATCTCTGTAACTGGACCCTGGACTTGCTTGAACACCTTCACCTCCTCCAGTCCCACACTCAGGGATGCGTATTGTACCCTTACTTATATTCACTTTTACACTAATGAGTGCTTACCTGCCTAGGCCTTAGAAAGCATCATCAAGTTTGCTGATGACACCACGAATGGTAGGCCTGATCAGAGGTAAAGATGAGACGGCTTTCAGGGAGGAGATCCAGCCCCTAGTAATTCGCACCAACAGAGATGTTGTGGAGTGTGAATTCAGCCTCAAGTTACTTCAAGTCCTTATCTTCGAGGATCTCACCTGGTCACTGAACTCTTCTCTCTACTTTGCACACCCATGACTTCAGTACCACTCATATTACATCACTTCAATACCAGAAACTTTTTAAATGCGTTTCTTGCACATCCTTTCTGAACTGCTGCTATATTGCTCCTTTGCAGAACACTTTTTCTTTTTGTTTACATTTCTTCTACTCTTCAATTTTGTTCAATTTGTCTTGTCACAACAGGTTCACTGGCGGAGCTATTATGTGTTTTATGGATTGTCTTGCACTGTCTTGTGTTGTCTTTGCACTGTCTTGTGTTGTCTTTGCACTGTTTGCACCAGGTTGCACACATGCACTTTATGTGGCAAGGACACTTACCAGACCTGTGTGTTCTGATTCTGGAATTGTTGTTTAATGTAGCATCAGGGCTGGGATGCGAAGGGTCCGTAGTCTCATTTCACTGTGTACTGCGTCAGCTATATATGGTTGGAATGACAATAAAAGCTTCTTGACCTGACCTCTTGACTTGTCTCAACAACGCCTGTGATTGCTGAGGACACTTTAAAAGTCCTGTCTGTGCAACAGGATACTGGAGAACTTCTACAGCTGTACCATTTCTGTGTGGTACAGCAACTGCACTGCTCCAGGCCCTATAAAATAAAATGGAAAATGAAAATCTCCCAATGAATCATTGGCACTCAGCTCCCCATCTTGGAGAACATTCACAAGAAACACTGTCTGGAAAGGGCGCAGCAGTTGTCTGTGCAGAGCTCACAAGATCATCAAGGACCCTTCACATCCCAGTCACAAACTGTTTAACCTCCATCTATCAAGATCGAGATACAGAAACATACGCACCAGAACCAGCAGGATCAGGGACAGCTTAATTTCCATCCACCATCACCACACTGAACTCTACACTACACCGTTAGATCACTGTATAAGCACTGTATATGTAAATGTTACATATTGTTTTTTGTATACTCTGCATTCTCTACACATATTGTGCCTCACTTCCATCTGCACTACTATTAAATTTATGTGTATCTGTATATACCTTACTGTACATCCTGCCACATTCATGTATATACAGATATATATTTCTATCTATCTAACGAACCTCTGAGCAGATGCTAAATGCATTCTCTTAGCTCTGTACATGTATCTTGCACAATGACAATAAAGTCAACAATAAATCTAATCTAAAATATAATATAAAATTACACTAGTGTCCATGAGTACTTGGAGAGGGCCACCATTCATTCATTTCATTGTGTTGCTCTTGGTATTGCACATTTTCCCACACAAATACATTTACACATATATATGTGTGTGTGTGTGTGGTCAGGTTTGGACGTATATGCACGATATATACACGACAACGAAAGAGAACATACAAACAGTGCTTTAGATTCATGTTATGTCAAATTGTTCCTAACGCATAAAAACCATGTTTAAATGGTCAGAATCGTAATCAGCATACTAAAGTTATATGTGAGAGAATTAATACTATGATGAATGCAATTTATTTATTTATTTATTTATTTTTGTCTCCCTTAGAATACAAACGAGAACACGAGAATGGGAGGTGACACTTTGGCCACAAGATGGCAGTCACGCTCCGTGAAGAACAGCAAGCGACCTTCTTTTTGCATTTATTACTATCATTATTATAATTACTACTGTCGCCAAGTATTAAAATAATCTATAATAAAATACACAAAATGCTCAGCGACAGAGCCACAAAATCACAGAGGTTTCCTGAAGCGCTCCATTCTTCTAAACTAGACACTATATAATCATCATTTGTTTAAAACAATCACGGTATAGACTTGCTCGTTTTACTGAGACAATGAGGTGGCTCTTAAAAGAGCCTTTGTGTATACTGGACAGAGTTATTGTTTAAGCGCGCTCTCCGCGAATACGGCGGGCCAGCTGAATGTCCTTGGGCATGATGGTCACTCTCTTGGCGTGGATGGCGCACAGGTTGGTGTCCTCGAACAGGCCGACCAAGTATGCCTCGCTCGCCTCCTGCAAAGCCATTACAGCGGAGCTCTGGAAACGCAAGTCAGTCTTGAAGTCTTGAGCAATTTCTCTCACCAGGCGCTGGAAGGGCAGCTTGCGGATGAGCAGCTCAGTAGACTTCTGATAGCGACGGATCTCTCTCAAAGCCACGGTGCCGGGCCTGTAACGGTGAGGCTTCTTCACGCCGCCGGTAGCAGGCGCGCTCTTGCGAGCAGCCTTGGTGGCGAGCTGCTTCCTGGGCGCCTTGCCACCAGTGGATTTACGGGCAGTCTGCTTAGTTCTTGCCATAGCGTTGAGCTGTGCACTTCGCGGAAGAAAAACAGAATAAAAAGCGCTAGCAAACGCTGGCTTTTTAAGCCTGAACGACGCCTCGCGTTCATTGGGCGTCTCGAAACCTCTCGTCTTGCATTGGATCGATCACTATACGTCACTCGACGATTATTGGCTTAGACCTAGTCAGCGCCACAGTTTGAACACCCCACCCCACCCTCCCTCCCTCGGCTCTCTTGCACAGCACTGTTTTCCTCTGTTCTATAGTTACACAAAGACGGCCGTCGCGATTTAGAAAAAAATTAAAAATACTTCGTTATATTTATGCTTCTAAGTCACTAATGAGAATGGCATGATTATTAGACTATTCCAATGGGCCCTATTAAATGGGATTCTCTTGGGTGCAACTTTCTAGAATGAATACAATTATATACACAAAGCAACAAACTTGCACTTTTTGAGTCAAAGTGGGTGGCTCTTAAAAGAGCCTTTGGGTACTGACAAACACAGCATTGGACGTCTTTACTTGGTCTTGACAGCCTTCTCAGTCTTCTTAGGCAGAAGTACAGCCTGAATATTAGGCAGCACACCACCCTGAGCGATGGTCACTCCGCCGAGCAGTTTGTTCAGCTCCTCATCGTTACGCACGGCGAGTTGCAAGTGTCGGGGAATGATACGAGTCTTCTTGTTATCACGGGCAGCGTTACCAGCCAACTCCAGAATCTCAGCGGTCAGATACTCCAGCACAGCCGCCAGGTAAACGGGAGCGCCGGCACCGACGCGCTCAGCGTAGTTGCCTTTACGCAGAAGCCTGTGCACACGGCCTACAGGAAACTGCAGTCCTGCCCTGGATGAGCGAGTCTTGGCCTTAGCCCTGGCTTTGCCACCGGTTTTGCCTCTTCCACTCATTTTGCTGTAGATCAAAATTGTTCAAGGAACAAGTCGATAATAGTGAACGCTTCGCGCTGAAAACTCAGTGATATAGGCAACACAGCCACTCTCTCATTGGCTTAGAACACCATGTGATCAACATCCAATCACAAATGCACAAATGGTGACACTCATTCAGCCTTAGCCTAACAAACCCCCCCCCACACACACACACCTCCCCTCCCTAATAGTCTCTGTGTGTGTGTGTGTGTGACAGGATTGAGCGCGCGCTCATGGGAGACACAGGTATCAGGAGACAACATTCATGTGAAATGTGTACAACGACACATATATCATATAATCATAAGCATCTCTATAACTACTACATAGTTTGCGTATTCATATGTCATAAATCCCTATCTTGTATTCGCTTTCACTTTCATCATGGGAGGATTCAAAATGTTGCTCTTTGGGGGAAAATATAGGTGGCTCTTAAAAGAGCCGTTTAGTTAAGGTAGAGATGAAATAAACAAACGAAGGTCTTTTTCGCCTTTGCAGCCTTGGGCTTCGCCGCTTTGGGCTTCACGGTCTTTGCTTTCTTGGGGCTCTTGGCTGCTTTTTTAGGAGTCGCCGGCTTTTTCGCTTTCTTCGGGCTCTTGGTGGCTTTTTTAGCAGCCGCTGCGGGCTTCTTTGCCTTCTTCGGGGACTTCTTGGCGGCGGCAACAGGTTTCTTGGCCGCCACCTTCTTGGGCTTCTTCGCCGCGGCGGGTTTCTTCGCTTTAACAGCGACGGGCTTCTTCGCCTTAGTTGCGGTCTTCTTTGCGGGCTTCGTGGCTTCGGTCTGCTTCTTGTTTAGCTTGAAAGAGCCAGACGCGCCGGTCCCTTTGGTCTGTAGAAGAGTTCCCTTCAACACGAGACCCTTGACAGCGAGCTTGACGCGGGAGTTGTTCTTCTCCACGTCGTATCCGCCGGCGGCCAAGGCTTTCTTCAGGGCGGCGAGCGACACACCGCTCCTCTCCTTGGACGAGGAAACCGCTTTGACGATGAGCTCGCCGACGCTGGGGCCGGCTTTCTTGGCCCTCGACGCTGCTTTCTTTTTCGAGCAACTTCTGCCATCTCTCTAGTATCTGTAGTATCTCAGTGCGAGTCAGACTCTGTATACGCTGTGTAACACACAGAAACCTCTGCTGGTGGGCCGGTCTTAAAACCGAACATGAGAACGTTGTAGACTCAACCGGGCAGCCGCCGCTTCCGCGACACGCTCGCGAGTGTGTTTTCTCGCAGCGTTTCTCGTCGTAAATAAGACGCCGAAGACAAGATCCCGCGCTATTATGCACACATTTCGCGCGTACGAGCTTGCAAGTGTTCCCCGAGGCCCGTCATGGCCGAATAGAGAGCAGTGGTCGCTCGCGTTTTGCACGGAAGTGCACCGCGCGCCTGGCGCTCGAGCCGGCGCTCGGCGCATTTGGTGCAGAGTGCAGTGTAAAAAGGGGTGAGTTACATCCATGTCGGCGGAACAGCGTTTGTTTCACGTGAACGGCGAGCCTTGTCAATGTGTCTGACGCATTGGCAGTGTGTGAATGCTGTGCGTAGTATTGGGAACGCTGGCTCTTGTGGGCTGTGTGAAGCACGTTTTAGTGTATGGAGCAGGTGTGCAAACTCCCAGTGTGCCTCCCGCAGCCGGACTCCCTATGTCTTTGTCATCGTTTGGTCTTCGCCACTAGGCCTGGCGCGCCTCGTGCATGGCCCCGTGCTCTAGTAGTCCCAGGCCGACAGGTGTGCCTCGTTGCCCGCTTAACCCTAATTCCAATCAGGTCAGGCTGTGCTAACCTTAACTCGAACAGTGCCAACCCTAACACTAACTCCATGTCATTCAGGCTGCACCAACCCTAACCCTAACTCTATGTTATTCAGGCTGTGCTAACCTTAACTCGAACAGTGCCAACCCTAACCCTAATTCCATGTCATTCAGGCTGCGCTAGCCCTAATTCGAGCATATAATATCTAATATCTAGCATATTTACAGTGCAGATAACTATGTAGCATATTTACAGCAAGTGGTATATATGAAAGTATATACAGTGAATAAATATAAAGGCTATTTGAGTGCAGAGATGTGTGGACATTCAGAAGTACAGTGAATAAATATAGAGGCGTACAGTAATTAAGAAAATGTGCAGAAATGAAAGGTTACAGATCACAAGATTATGGCATTAAGGAGTAGCAAGCTGAATAAACAAAAATAATATATATATATATATATATATATATATATATATATATATATATATATATATATATATATATACACACACACACACATACATTATATACACAAATGAATGTGAAATGTTGGGCATAATGTACAGCAATGATAAAGATTATTTAAGCAAATAATAAAATGAATGAAATTGTTGTTACTTTTATATATTCTTTATTTTATTATATATTTTAAAATTTTATAATAGCTATCCTTTTATATATATATATATATATATATATATATATATATATATATATATATATAATATTGTTAGATACAAAATACTCCCCTGGTGGTCTAGTGGTTAAGATGCAGCGCTCCCATCGCTGCGACCCGGGTTCGATTCCCGGTCAGGGAACCATCCCCAGCCACTCTTAGTGCCGGTCCCAAGCCCGGATAAATTGGGGAGGGCTGCGTTAGGAAGGGCATCCAGCGTAAAACATGTGCCAAATCAAACGTGCGGAGGATCCGCTGTGGCGACCCCTAACGGGAGAAGCCGAAAAGAAAGTTAGATACAAAATACATTACTAAAACTTTCTTTCGGCTTCTCCCATTAGGGGGCGCCACAGCGGATCATCCGCATGTTTGATTTGGCACGTTTTTTACGCTGGATGTCCTTCCTAACACAACCCTCCCCATTTATCCGGGCTTGGGACCGGCACTAAGGCTTGTGCAACCCTAATGGCCTAAAGACCACCAGGGAACCTACAAGATACATTACAAGATTTATTAATATTATTATTATTATTATTATTATTATTATTATTATTATTATTATTATTATAAAGATGATTATATTGATAATAACAGACTCTTGTACAATTTAAGTGTAATTTTAAGCAGTCTTTTACTTTATTATTTATTTTTCGCAAAACTTTTTACTTTTACTCATTATTTTTTTTCCCCATAAATATCTGTACTTTCTACTTCTTACATTTTCAAAAACAGACTCGTTACTTTAATTTTATTCCATCTGGTGAAAAGTGTTGAACACATGAAGAAAGGCAGGTGAAAAAAGGCATGGAAGCCGAGACACCAGCTGAAATCAATCAGTAATTAGAAAGCAGTCCTGCCCCGTGTCAGTGAAAATCAATATCAGCTGCTTCAGTCCCAACTAATGGCCTGTATAAAGATGTCTCATTACCAAGGTGTCACACAAGAAACATCTCATGATGGGTAAAAGTGAAGAGCTCTCTCAAGACCTTCACAACCTTATTGTTGCAAAACATACTATTAGCATTGGTTACAGAAGGATTTCTAAACTTCTGAATGTTCCAGCGAGAACTGTTAGGATCATAATCCAGAAGTAGAAAGAACATCATCTCACCATAAAGCAGCCATGACCAGGTGCTCCTCACAAGATTTCAGACAGAGGAGCAAAAAGAATATCAAAAGAGTTGTCCAAGAGCCAAGGACCACTTGTGGAGAGCTTCAGAAAGACCTGGAATTAGCAGCTACAACTGTTTAGAAGAAAAGCGCCTGCTGCCAAAGAAGGGAGACCTGACGCAGCTGAAGAACTGGCGCCCAGTGTCACTACTGTACTGTACTGTACTGTACTGTATAGGTATGTTGTTCTCTATTTCCAATATGAAGTATGTAAAAGTAGGAACTCTTAATCTAAATGCTGCTAGAGCTGGTCAGAAAAGAATGGTGTTGTTTGAGTTTATAAAGCTGAAACGGATTGATGTCATGTTTATTCAGGAATCACACAGGGATCATAAAACTGAAGTGGATTGGATGTTCTCTACTAGTGGAGGAGTAGCAATACTCTTTTCAAAACACTTTCTACCAACCTCTTACAAAATGGAAGAAATAGTTAAAGGGCACATTTTAAAAGTACAAGCAAAATTCGAAAACACAGAAATTTTTTTTGTTATGTTTACGCACCTACGAAGGGGCAGAAAAAAATCCTCTTTCTAAACAAAATCAGCTCCACTTTAAAAAACATCAATTCAGAAGGTTTTTTGTTTCTCGGTGGGGATTTTAATTGCACTGAAGATGATAAACTGGATAGGAATCACATAGAACCACATATTAGCTCTCAAAAAACACCTGTACAGCTGATCAGAACTTCTGATTTGTGTGACATTTGGAGGAACATGAATACTAAGACCAGGCAGTAAACATGGCCCACAGCAGGGATAATGTTTTATCTATGGCGAGACTCGATAGATTCTATGTATTCAGTTTTCATGCAAATCGTTTTAAAGACTGTAAAATCGTCCCGCAATGGAAAAACTAGAAAACTACAACCCCAAATCAGAAAAAGTTGGGGCAGTATGGAAAACGCAAATAAAAAAAGAAAGTAGTGATTTCTAAATTTACTTTGACTTGCATTTCATTGCAGACAATATGAAAACAAAATATTTCATGTTTTGTTTGGTCAACTTCATGTCATGTGTAAATATACATCATTTCCTGTCATTCAGACCTGCAACACATTCCAAAAAAAGTTCATGGAAATCCAGGAAGAGAGAAAAAAAGGAAAGGGAAATGGTGCACTTATGGTTCTACCACACAGATGAAGAACAGAAAATGATCCAGGTTCAGAGGAAACAAGGGGCTCACCAGTCTCCACCAATATTGAGCTCCTAGCTGATGGTAGAAACGATTCTAATTCCAGAGCTCCGAGAACTCCTCATCCAGCATCAAAGAGAAATGTCAAACAAATTAGGAAGAGGAAACAAAGGGAGGGAAAAAAAAAAAACCAACCATGTGAAGACAAGGCAGGAAAATAATTTATTGCAGTAAATTCCCATTTACACACATTAATATTTTTAATTATAATTTTCAATGTAATAATGTTCAAAATGCATCAACACATTTACTGACACTCAATTTTTTAACAATAAATTGCTTCTTTTATCTAAATAATTGCTTAATTTATTTGTGAGCATTCAATCAGCCTATAGCTGATATCAGAGCATGAGACTGCATGGTTAGCAGAACACCACATGACCTATGTTACACACACCACACTAATACGATTGGCAATCTACATGAACACTTAAGCAGCAAATCAACTGTTCATTTATCACTTCACTCAGATGTTTAAACATTTCAGAGGAATTATCCACAGTATGATTTTAAAATGTCTGACTTCACAAAAAACTGAACAATACACAACCCATAACTCAATAAGGTTGTCTTAGCACAAAAAAAGTAAAAAACTAACACCAAGAAAGAGAAATGGTATTAAATAATACCAGATAAACTAAGGGAAATCGCTTTCACAAAGTCATCAGCTTGGGTTTTCATTTAGTTTTTTTTTCCTTTTTAGTACTGCTAATGGCATGCATCTTTTTTTCTGTTCAAGGCTCCTCCCCCTCTGATCAGCACCAATGATGACGAAGAACAATCATTAAGGGCGGAGCTACTCTTAATTATTTAATCTCATAAATATTTCTGGTTTGTGACATTTACTAATTTCTTTTGGCAATATTTGATTCCCAAAACCTTAAAATAAAATATTTAAAATATGATATTAAATTATTGTGCATTTGTATAATTCTTCTTTTTTTTGGTTTTGATACGGTTCTTATGACCTTCGTTACACTAGCAACAAGTACACGCTTGTAAAGAGGAATGGCTGTCAAGAGGACCAGATCTATGTGATGAGACTGTTTGTTGCCTAGTAATGTCAGAAATTTATCTAAACCCACCCACTTCTCCAGAAGAAGCAATTAAACTTGACCTTTTTTTAACAAGCCAACATACATATTATTTTAGAGTTGTATTTATGTACAACCCATTTATTTATTACAATTTATTAATTTCCAGTTTTAAGTGCAATTGCATCATTCAGACAGAAATATTAGGGGATTCAATTCATGGGGGGGGGGGGGGGGGTGCCACAGCTTCATATAAAAAAGCCATGACAGAGTGGAAAGACTTTATTGGGAAGTAATATATTGGTGATTACTGGGAAGTAGTAGGGGTAAAGTCAATGTTAAAGTCAATTCAGTGAGTTTAACTCTTTTTTTGTGTGTGTTTGGGGGGTCTTTATACAGAAGACTTGTATGTTTTTGTACAAAGTAAGCTTTGTTTTGTGCATGGTAACTATTCTGTGGAAGAAGACAGGTTTTCATTTGAATAAATAATTTTGACTCTGAATGCATGGTCTTGATTTTAGTTTATATAACCGTGTTTTAAGTTTAAATGCTTTACTCATTTTAAGACAGATTACCTTATGACAAATCCTAAATGAAGAAGAGTTGTCTTGTTTAATAGCTCTGGTTTTAAGATCTTTTTACACAAATTAAGAAAAGCAAACTCTTAAAAAAAAGGAATGAACAACTTAGTTTTAAGTAAATGACACTAAATATACTGCTTCAAATAAGTATTTTAATCCTTGTTTTAAAACACTTTGCTATTTTCTAAAGGCTAGGTATGTTTTCTTATTTTAAGAAATCTTATCAAGTGTAATTATCTTACTGCATTACTTACATTGCAGCGCCGACGCTGAAAAGATATCATGCAACCCGGACCTGCATAAAGCTCTATGGGGAAAAGCCTCAGACATTGAGCAATTTTAAGGTACCACATGGTTTAAACAATTTAAGCCTTTACAAAATTAAACTAACTTTAAAGATGTCTTAATTACCTTGTCCCTCCATAGTGCTGATCTTCTCCACCTGCTCCTCCATAGTGCTGATCTTCTCCACCTGCTCCTCCATAGTGCTGATCTGCTCCACCTGCTCCTCTGTAATGCTCAGCTTCTCCACCTACTCCTCCATAGTGCTGATCTGTTCCACCTGCTCCTCTATTGTGCTGATCTGTTCCACCTGCTCCTCCATAGTGCTGATCTTCTCCACCTGCTCCTCCATAGTGCTGATCTGCTCCACCTGCTCCTCTGTAGTGCTCATCTGCTCCACCTGCTTCTCCATAGTGCTGATCTGCTTCTCCATAGTGCTGATCTGCTCCACCTGCTCCTCTGCAGTGCTCATCCGCTTCACCTGCCCTTCTGTATTACTCATGGGCTCCACCATCATGTTCTTGTCTCTTCCACCTGTGTGGTCCTCACCTCCTCCGGGTTGCTTGTGTTCTCCAATGGATCACAGGGTGTGAGACGCAGCGTCATCAGCTTATCATCATTGCCACTGGAATCCTGGTTCCATCCTCTGCAAGTTGAACAAGTGTTTTGCTTACTTAAAACAGGTGCAGTTTAAACTCATGGTTAATCTCTATGTTTTAAATGTTAATCTGTTTAAATCATACAGTCAAATTCTGTGGGTTCTTGGATGCCAAATTGCAAATGTGGTAAGCTGGAACTTGACATGCATGTGTTGTGCTCTTCCCAACATTCCCAAAAGCTTGCTCTCTTTTGGGGACTGAATAAGAAAATAGTTTAAGAGATGGTTCACTCTAAAACTACATTTCAGTCATCAACGACTGATGAATATGAAAATAAAGGACAAATCGTCATAGTTCTTCATCAGCAAATTTTGTGCAATTACTTTTAATCCTCACAATACTATGCAGATAAAACTGTGACAGTGGACAGAATATATCTAAAATATATTTTGGAGACATGTTGTAGTTTGCCAAATATTAGAAAATGGTTTGAGGAAGTGCTGTTTGGTCGTGTCTAAAGCTAAATTAATATTTAAAAAGTAGAATTGTATTAAAAGACCCAGTATTGTGCTAACACACTCTGTCTTGGTTATATAAAAATGGAAGCCTCTCCTAAGTTTCCACTGTCAAGGAGGTTAGGAGTTTAAGGCGATGAATTCAAGTTTTAGGGGGGAGCCGTCCCTTTAAGATTTAAACGTTGATGCAAATCTTTGCCATACTTAACACAAGTTGTGAACTGTGACTTTAAGAATGCAGTGCTGCATCTTACCTTCACGAAGGTATTCATAAAGTGAACCCATCTTCTGAAGGTAGTCCTGGGCATAGGTGGAGAGTGTGCAGCGAGGGGTTAATATTTCACACTTGACTTCATTCTTTTTGGTCTCCTTGCCAAGAAGCAGAACAGGCTTGTATCCAATGGCATGGAGTTTCTCAAGCTGCAATCACAACATTGTGTATTTGCTGTTTAAGTAACAGAAAAACAACAGCAAAAAAGCTAAACATATTAGTTATTAAGAATGTATTATATTATTGCTGAAGCATCCAGGTCAATGCGATTCAGGATTTTTAACTTCATGGTGAATAACCAAGTATGTGCAAACAGGAAAGGCTCCTCCAGCCCCATCACCAAAAAAGCCCAGCACCATCTCTACTTCCTGAGAGCACTGAGGAAAGCTCCTCCATCTCCCCCCATCCTGACCACGTTCTACAGAGGGACCATTGAGAGCATCCTGAGCAGCTGCATCAGTTGCCTGGTTTGGGAACTGCACAGTCTCGGAGCGCAAGACCCCACTAAGGATAGTGAGGACCGCTGAAAAGATCATTGGAGTCTCTCTCCCCTCTATCATGGACATTTACACCACACGCTGCATCCGCAAAGCAAACAGCATTGTGGACAACCACACACACTTTTCACTCTTCTACCATCAGGGACAGAGGGGTTGACTTAAAATCCATTGGGGTCTTCCCACGCAGGTTCGAATCCTGCCGACTACGATTTGCTTCCTGTTCACATTTCCTATTAATTACCCCGATAAAGTTAGTTTACAGGGTGTTGTGTTTGTTTAATGTTTACATTTCCAGTTTATTATACAGATATGATTCAATTTCGTTGTCTTGTGTAAATAGGGTGTCCAGTTTAAGCAGGGGATGATAGCAATTTGTGTAGTAGTCGTGGCCGAGTGGTTAAGGTGATGGACTAGGAATCTATTGGGGTCTCCTCGAGCAGGTTCGATTACTGCCAAATACGATTCCCTTTCTGTTAATTATACAGATATTGTTCATTTGTGTTTTCTTGTGTTAATAGGGGTTCCAGGTTAAGTAGTGGGTGACAGCTAACAGTGTAGTTGTGGCCAAATGGTAATGGTGATGGCCTTGAAATCCATTGGGGTCTCCCAGCGCAGGTTCGAATCCTGCCAACTGAGATTTGTTTAATGTTTACATTTCCAGTTAATTATACAGATATGGTTAAATTTAGTTTTCTTGTGTTAATAGGGCTTCCAGTATAAGTAGGGGATGATAGAAAATTGTGTAGTAGTTGTGGCCGAGTTGTTAAGGCGGTGGACTAGAAATCCATTGGGGTCTCCCCGTGCAGGTTCGAATCCTGCCGTCTACGATTCATTTTCTGTTCACATTTCGTGTTAATTATACAGATATTGTTCATTTGCGTTTTCTTGTGTTAATAGTGATAGCAGTTTAAGTAGGGGTGACAGCTATCTGTTTCGTAGGCGTGGCCAAATGGTAAAGGTGATGGACTTGAAATCCATTGTGGTCTCCCCCCGTAAGGTCG
The DNA here is from genome assembly GCF_946808225.1 of Silurus aristotelis. Taxonomy (NCBI): domain Eukaryota; kingdom Metazoa; phylum Chordata; class Actinopteri; order Siluriformes; family Siluridae; genus Silurus; species Silurus aristotelis. Next base: position 3,463,007 of record NC_139588.1, on the reverse strand, counting down.
AATCCTGACAACTGAGATTTCCACTTAATTATACAGATATGGTTCAATTTCGTTTTCTTGTGTTGTTAGGGCTACCAGTATAAGTAGGGGATGATAGAGCATTGTGTAGTAGTTGTGGCCGAGTGGTTCAGGCGATGGCCTAGAAGTTTATTAGGGTCTCCCCGCGCAGTTTGGAATTCTGCCGACTGCGATTGACTTTCTGTTTACATTTCCTATTAAGTACCCTGATCCAGTTAGTTTACAGGTTGTTGTGTTAATAGGGCTTCCAGTTTAAGTAGGGGATGATAGAAAATTTTGTAGTAGTCGTGGCTGAGTGGTTAAGGTGATTGACTTGAAATCCATTGGGGTCTCCCTGCGCAGGTTCAAATCTTGCTGACTACGATTCGCTTCCTGTTTACGTTTCCTTTTAATTACACCGATCCAGTTCGTTTACAGGGTGTTGTGTTAATAGGGCTTCCAGATTAAGTAGGGGCTGATCAAGACTTGTGTAGTAGTTGTGGCCGAGTGGTTAAAGAAATGGACTAAAAATCCATTAGTGGGCTCCCTGCACAGATTTTAATCCTGCCGACTACGATTCACTTTCTGTTTACATTTCCTATTAATTATGCCAATTCTTTTACAGGGTGTTGTGTTAATAGGGCTTTCAGTTTAAGTAGGGGATGGTAAAGGTTTGTGTAGTAGTCGTGGCTGAGTGGTTAAGGCGATGGCTTAGGAATCTATTGGGGTCTCCTCAAGCAGGTTCGATTACTGCCGAATACGATTTGATTTTTGTTTACATTTCCTGTTAATTATACAGATAGTGTTCATTTGCGTTTTCTTGCGTTACTAGTGATTCCAGTTTAAGTAGGGGTGACAGCTAACTGTGTAGTAGTCGTGGCCGAGTGGTTAAGGCGATGGACTTGAAATCCATTGGAGTCTCCCCGCGCAGGTTCGAATCCTGCCGACTACGATTCACTTTCTGTTTACATTTCCTAGTAATTACCCGATAAAGTTGGTTTACAGTATGTTGTGTTTCATAGGGCTTCCAGTTTAAGTAGGGGGGTAGTCAAGACTTCTGTTGTAGTCGTGGTTGAGTGGTTGAGGCGATGGTCTAGAAATCCTTTGTGGTTTCCCCGCACAGGTTCGAATCCTGCTGACTACGATTTGCTTTCTGTTTACATTTCCTATTAATTACCCCGATTCCAGTTAGTTTACAGGTTGTTGTGTTAATAGGGCTTCCAGTTTAAGTAGGGGATGATAGAGACTTGTGTAGTAGTCGTGGCCGAGTGGTTAAGGTGATGGACTAGAAATTCATTGGGGTCTCCCCGCGCAGGTTCGAATCCTCCCGACTACGATTCGTTTTCTGTTCACATTTCGTATTAATTATACAGATATTGTTCATTTGTGTTTTCTTGTGTTAATAGGGATTCCAGTTTAAGTATGGGGTGACAACTAACTGTGTAGTAGTCGTGGCCGAGTGGTTAAGGCGATGGACTTGAAATCCATTGCGGATTTCATCACTGACCATCACATTCACATCACTGACCATCACATCACTGATCACCACACTCAACACTGATCATCACTGATCATCACATTCACATCACTGACCATCACAATCACATCACTGATCATCACACTCATCACTGACCATCACATTCACATCACTGACCATTACACACTCATCACTGACCATCACACTCACATCATTGACCATTACACTCACATCAGTGACCATCACACTCATCAGTGACCATCACACTTCCATCACTGACCATCACACTCATCACTGACCATTACACTCATCACTGATCATTACACTCATCACTGACCATCACACTCAAATCACTGATCATCACACTCACAACACTGACCATCACACTCACATCACTGACCATCACACTCACAACACTGACCATCACACTCACATCACTGACCATCACACTAATCACTGATCATTACACTCATTACTGACCATCACATTCACATCACTAATTATCACACTCACATCACTGACCATCACACTCATCACTGTCCATCACACTCATCACTGTCCATCACACTCACATCACTGACCATTACACTCACATCACTGACCATTACACTCACATCACTAACCATCACACTCATCAGTGACCATCACACTCACATCACTGACCATCACACTCATCACTGACCATTACACTCATCACCAATCATTACACTCATCACTGACCATCACACTCACATCACTGATCATCACACTCACAACACTGACCATCACACTCACATCACCGACCATTACACTAATCACTGATCATTACACTCATTACTGACCATCACATTCACATCACTGATCATCACACTCACATCACTGTCCATCACACTCACATCACTGACCATCACACTCACATCACTGACCATTACACACTCTTCACTGACCATCACACTCTCATCACTGACCATCACACTCACATCACTGACCATCACACTCACATCACTGACCAGGTCTCCAGCCTTGATAAATGTGGAGGGTTGTGTTATAAAGAACATCCAGTTTAAAACATGTGCCAAATCTGATATGCGGATAACGAATCAGAATTTTAGAGACGGGTGTAAATCCACCAGGTATGTTGATGAAGTTCATCACGACTTTGTATCATGGTAAAGTCATGGAATGTTATTGCTTAAAGTCTCTTCTCTCTCTCTCTCTCTCTCTCTCTCTCTCTCTCTCTCTCTCTCTCTCTCTCTCTCTCTCTCTCTCTCTACCCCTCTCTCCCCCTCTCTCTTTCTCTCTCTCTCCTCTCGGAATATCAGATATGTATGGAAGCCTGTTTCCGGCAGTGAAAAAACTAAGGTCACAGTTCTGTAATTTTTTTCGCGGATTTGCGGCACTTTGTGGAAAAGCACCATAGAAAACCACGTGATGTGATTCTTACAGAACACGTGACTTCTTTAAGTTTTTATGCTAAACAGCTTTGTGTCATTTTCCTGACGACAAGGTATTTTCATATTTACTCTTTGGAATAAGAATCCATTACGATACTCACAAGAATTCTGATATAAAAAGCAGTTATAAACTCTCAGGCTGGTTGTGCGCATGCGCGGTAACGTCACTCCGTTGCCATGGTGAGATCTTGTTGACAGAGCTCCGTGTTTTATTCTTCTGTTTTGGGTTTTTAGTTCTGTTTTATCCGATTACCAGAATGTCAACAGACGTGAGGTGAGCAGGTCCCTAATCTCCAGATATAAAACTTTAACAACAACAACAACAACAACCATGACAATAATAATAATAATTATAATACTATTCTTCATAATAATAATAATAACAATAACAATAATGATATTAATAATAACAATAATAATAATCATCATCCACATCAATATAGTATTATTAAAAATAATAATAATAATAATAATAATAATAATAATAATAATAATAATAATAATGATAATATAATATTATAATAGAATGATGTTCTCCTCTGTGCTCCTGCAGTAAAGAGGAAGACATTGTGAAGGACTTTCTTCTCCCTGATCCCACAAATGCTAAGAGTTTATAAACCTGCTGATGAGCCTGACGTTTAGAAGAATGAAGAAGCTCTTCTGTGATGTTTGGTTGTGATTCACTCTGTGTTGCTGCAAAACACAGCGGATCAAAGCTTCATCTAAAACAGATGGAGGAGCACAGTTTCACGGTCGGATCCTTGGCAGAAACATCATACAGAAATGAACCTGAGATATTAAAGGAGTGGAAGGAGTTCTACCTCCCAGATCACATGTACATGCAGGTGATTGGTGTTTTTAAGAAATTCTCCTGTGTCCTTTGAGGACATGGTGAGATGGACTTCAGTGTTTCTAAATTTGATTCCAGCTTCAAGAGCTTCCTGATTTTCAATCTCTCATATAAAACCTTTACATGATCAGAGATCATCGATCTTCACAAACACACAATATCATTTAGTGATACCATCATTTAGCATAATATTAGGAACAATAAGGAGAATTATGCATTATTCAGTTATAAATAACACTTATTTATAATTAATATTATCTTTTTTTATTTTCTTGATATTTTGAGTCAGTGAGATTCCTTAATGTCTAAAATCACACACTAAATACTTCTGATAAATCACACAGAAATATTATAACTTTAGTATTTAAATACATTATAGACTTACAGAGTGGAAGTGTAGTGTGTGTGTGTGTGTGTGTGTGTGTGTGTGTGTGTGTGTGTTTGTGAACGTGCTGCTGATTAACGCTGTTACTGTTAGAAATCAGCTGAAATAAAGGGTTTACAGTGTTTAATGAAGAACACAGTCATTAGTGTTGCACAAGTCAGGTCACTCTTAGTGTTGGTCTCAAGTCTGGATAAATGTGGAGGATTGTGTTATGAAGGACATCCAGCATAAAACATGGCTTTAAGGAGAGGAATGTGGAAGGGCAGATGGTGGTGGATTTTGCTAAAAGGATGGAAATGGCAGTGGTGAACACGTATTTTAAGAAGAAGGAGGATCATAGGGTGATGTATAAGAGTGAAGGAAGGTGCACACAGGTGGACTTTGTTCTATGGAGGAGATGTAACCTGAAGGAGATTGGAGACTGTAAGGTGTTGGCAGGGGACAGTGTAGCTAGACAGCATCGGATGGTGGTCTGTAGGATGGTTTTGGAGTTGAAGAAGAAGAGGAGGAGGAGAGTGAAGACTGAAAGAAGAATAAGATGGTGAAAACTGAAAGAGGAAGAGTGTAGTGTGAGACAAGGTAAGGGGGAGGCGAGATTAAGATGGTTTGGACATGTACAGAGGAGGGACATGGGGTATATCAGTAGGAGAATGCTGAGGATGGAGACACCAGCAAGGAGGAAAAGAGGAAGGCCAAGGAGGAGGTTTATGGATGTTGTGAAGGAAAACATGCAGGTAGTTGGTATGAAAGAGGCAGATGTAGAGGACAGGGGGGATGGAGACGGATGATCCGCTGTGGCGCCCCCTAATGGGAGCAGCCGAAGGAAGAAGAAGAAGAAATAAATAACAAATATCAATACCAAACAAATAAGTACAAAACTAGAACACTGTGATCAAATTTTTATTTCATGTTGTGCATGTCTTGTTGAGCACAAAATACTCGTTATCCACAGTATATACCGCCAGTGTCAGTAAACATCTACTCAGAATCACATCGGTTTTGAAAGGCTCTGTTTTCAGAATCAACTTTTCTCTTCGCCACTGTGAGGCGCTGTTTCACAATAACTTTACAATAGGGTTAAATACATCAACAGAAGCTCCACTTGATTGACGCTGGAATGTTCCCAGGTGGTCTAGCGTTCGGTAAGACAGCTGAAGCGCTGCATTATGGGATCTGTAGTTTGTGTTTTTAGAGCTACATATCGCCAGGCCATTCATAATAATAATAATAGATCTTTATAAAATCATCTTGCGTATGTAATTGTACGTCGGGTTGGATTTGTCCCGCGGGCCTGAGTTTAACACCCCTGATATATGTGAAGACACTGATGATCTAAATGATTTCTCACAATAATTATCAACAATGATTTAACAAAGTAGGAAACAGCTATTTTTAGAAAAGGCTCGCGGGCGGCTCATGTGGTCCTTGCGGGTGACCTTGGAGTATTTTATATTGGAGAAGGCTAAGGAGGAAAAAAGAAAGGCTAGAAGACATGCAGGTGGTTGGTTTGAAAGATGATCCACTGTGGTGACCACTAATAGAAGCAGCTGAAAGAAGAAGAAGAGGAAAAGAAGACAGACAGTCTTGCATATTGTTCTTTGTAAAAATGGCTTCCTTCTTGCCCCCTACCCCACAGCCCAGACTTGTACAGAATACAGTATACAGTAGTCACATGTAAGGTGTGAGCAGCACCTGCCAGAAATTCCTGTAGTTCCTTCAGTGTTGCTGTTGGCCTGTTGGTAACTCCATAATTAGTTTCTCCTCATTCTCATATCATATATATATTAGTGGTGAACACAACATGCAATTTTAATTATTTTTTTTATTTTTTTTATTTTTATTTTTATTTATTTTTATTTATTTTTTTTATTGAGGGAAAACAAAACCCAAAACAACATGGCCCTGTGTGAAATACTTTAATTTCTCTCACCACACCCAGGCCTGATTACTGCCACACCTGTTAGCAATCAAGAAATCTCTTAAATAGGACCTGCCTGACAAAGTGAAGTCGACCAAAAGCTCCTCAAAAGCGAGACATCATGCTGAGATCCAAATAAATTCAGAAACAAATGAGAAAGTAATTGAGATTTATCATTCTGGAAAAGGTTATAAAGTCATTTCTAAAGCTTTGGGACTCCAGTGAACCACAGTGAGAGAAATTATTCACACATGGCAAAAACATGGAACAGTGGAGAACCTTCCCAAGAGTGGCCAGCTGACCAAAATTACCCCAAGAGCACAGAGACCACTCATCCAAGAGGTCACAAAAGACCCCACAACAACATCCAAAGAACTGCAGGCCTCACATGCCTCAGTTAAGGTCAGTGTTCATGATTCCACCATGAGAAACAGACCTGGCAAAAATGTTTTTTCCAAGACGAAAACTGCTAAGTAAAATGACCGTAAAGGCTCGTCTCACTTTTTGCCAGAAAACATCTTGATGATCCCCAAGACTTTTGGGAAAAGGAAAGCTGAGTAGTTGAGCGCGAGCCGTTTGCATGTTGTTAGCGCGATGCTCGATGTTCACAATGCAAGTTATTGCTCGTAATGCGTTAAATAAAAAAAAGTTTTTGCTCCTCCTGTTAAGTATTTATAAATCATGTTACTCACAATAGAAGCTTTCCCTTTATGTTAATTATCTTGGTTTTAATTGGCGGATTCTGGTCCTTGATTTGAGACTTAACGCATCAATAAAACAAATGTTTAGTGATTTTTTTTTTTTACATTTGTTCATATCTGTTAGTATTAAGATGAGCCTCATACTGGTTCTCTAAACACATTCTTATGTTGTCTGTTCAGTGTCTATAGGATGTTTACGATGTGAGTATGTAAGGTACATGGAATGTCTTTGTGTGGGTTCACATATCTCTGATTACTATGTCTTCTTACCCAATCAGGAACAGTTTTTTGGTCAGGTTTTTTCCAGTGTGTGTATATATACTTGTCTGTTATCTGCATTAAACTAAATAAGAACATATGCATCATTCTGTGTGCTGTGTGATTCTTCCCTGATCAGAAAAGACCCCACGGGAATCGTAGTTCGTATGGAAAACCTCTCCAAAATTTAAGTGTTTGTTGGGGCATGATAAAAATATAACTATCTGAGTAAAGGAAAGGACGTTGTGAATAAATGTATTGCGTTAAAGGTTTTTAATTTTTAATAAAAATGAAGAAATGTGTGCTGCATTAATTGTGCATTAATAATATTAGTGCTGTTAAAATGAATTTGGGTTAACGTGTTATTAACACGATCATTTTGAAGGTTTTATCAGTATAAAGGACATTATATAAAGGTCAACCCAAACAGATCACAACAGTTAAGTTTTTTCATGAGCCATTTATACTTTTGCATTTTCTTTGTAGAATCTGTACAAAAACACACAATTTGACATAATTTCAAAACACCAGGAAAACTGTAATGCAGGGAAAATGCACAAGAATCTGTATGTGCTCTGTTATACTGCATGTATTATATGCTGTATAATAATGATGGTGTCTACAGCTGTGGCATCATATTGATGTTCTTAAGAGGATGATTGGGACTGAAGGCAGATGATTGGGTGTGAAACGCACGACCCGAAACTGTAAAGTAAAATCTATTAAACATTATTTAATGTAATAATTTTTCTTGACTTTAGGTGAGAACAGAGAAAGCTGATCTGCTTCAGGCACTTGGGGACGGCTGGAGGAACGGCTTTGTGAGGTCTTTCTTCCACGATTCTAAAGCGTTCAGAGGGACTTTGGGGCTGCTGGGTGCCAGATCATGAGTGGCATAAACCACTGCGAGCTGCACCTCCCACGGCAAATCTGCACACAAAATCCATCATAAAATTAGGACTTGCTGAAGCACTTTACTGTTGATAGAGAACTAAAAATCAGAGAATAAAGATAAAGGTTGATAAAGGACTTGTTTAATTGATCCTTTAGTGATACCTTTTTGTCCCCTGAACTCAGTGATGCTTTTCACCAGATCCTCCACTGATGCTGCCACGTTCTCCTTAAGACCATTTTGGCCAAGTCGCCCTGATTGAGATAAAAAACATGAGTGAAAAACAGAAGAATCCAGAAATAATGTAAGATAATGCTTTAAAACAGGATTCACAGGAAACTTACCAAGTAGCCTAAAAATTGCTGCTACAGAGACGTTTCTGAAGTTTGTTTCCTCTGTTTGTGTTTGTTTCAGCAAAGTATTCAAGATGAGCCACACACTTTTTCTGATAAATAAAAAATTGGACATATTAGGTGTTTTTGTGGCAGTAATAGAATACCATCAATTGTACATTTATGCAACAAAAATGGAAAGTTTGCAGTATTTGGGACACACACACTGGGACACACACACACACACATTGTCTCTTATGAGTCTCACATTTGCCGGTTTGCAATTTAACTAATGTTTAAAAATCTAAAAAGATGAGAATGAAACATGTTGAAACAGTATCACATTCAGTACCGTATAACATGAGAGTCGGTCCAAATCCAGCCCAGTTGTGCACAGAGAAGGTCCAGGCTGAATACGTAGTCCCAGGCAGCAGGACGGAGATCATCACCATACCAACTGCTCTTCTGGAATGTCAGACTTTTGTCTTTCAGATGAGCCTTCAGTGTGCTGGTGATGGCTCTGTAAGGGTCTCCAGGAGGCTCCTAGCAAAAAATACATCATTTATTTAAAACCCAGATCAATGAAACAATGTTTACAATAATATGATCATAACTGAAAGGTCACAAGCAATCACAAGTGCAGATGCTTGAAATACTGAGGCAGAGCTCTAACTGTGCATTCTGCTCTTTTTATAACCTCCATTTATTACTCTTATGTAAGGAGGAGTCCTAGAAAATGACCTCCAAATGACCCCAAGATTTTAAATACACATGCAAAATAGCACACAGCGTTACTGAAGGGTTTATGTATCAGACAGTAACAGGGGTAAATAATGATCTAGAATACTACATGAGTGTGTTATTTGAGGCACAACGTTAGTTTGTTTATTCAGTAGTGAGCACAGTGTCACATGGTTCTATATCACTTCCTTTATTAGTATATTATGAAACAGATTTATTTGCTTGCATATTTATTGCACTGATCTGATCATTTTTGTCATAAACAGCATCATTAACGCTGGAGTTAAGTGCAGTTTAAGGCATTCTTATTTATAAAGATAAGATTTTATTAATAAAAAAAGAAAGTGTCCTGTAACACTTTTAGCTTGAATTTTGAAGTAAGAAATTAAATACTTATTAATTTAATTCAATATGAATTTATAATGAATTTGCTCCATAGATCACATGGACATTGGAAATGAAAAGTAGATTAAGATTGCAGTAAAACACATGAAAAGTCCAGTTGAAAAATGATGTTTAATGACTGTTCTGATTACTGTTGTGATGAGAATCAGCTACTTACCGTATCCCAGTGCAGATATTTGCTGAGCAAGTAATAAATCTTTCTGTATGCCTTCATTTTGCACACGATGTGAACGGCTCTGCATAAAGGGCTGTTATGGGAAAAAACACTTGGCCATGCTGTCACCATGACCATTATCAGTTTTGGGGCTTCAGAAGAGTCTGCAAAGGAAACAAAACGATACCACAGATTTAAAATACACTGTATAGGAAGAAATACAAAACCAAAAACAGAACACAATTGCCTTCTTTATATCACTGTCCGGATCATTTTTAGTAAATATATAATGACATGTCAATATAATCTCACCTTCTTTAAGAAATCTGTAGGCGAGGGCATGTGCTTTATGAGAGTCTCCTCTTTTTTAACACAATCCCACATAAACCCTACAGAGAGACTGCAGGAGTTCATGTCCCATAGACTCTTTCTCCACCTTGATCTTCTCCAAAACCACTTTCAGAAACGTCTCTGCTAACGACTAAATGAGACGGAAGAAAAAGATCAACCAACATCCAACTAAATCAAACATGTATTCAAGTCATGCATGAAAAATAAATATTAGGGAGTTAAGACTTGACTGTAGATTAGGTTTAGAAAAACTACTAAAATTTGCATAAACCAAAACCTGGAGTAAAGTTTTTACATGACAAATCAAATCTACTGTTCAATTTCAGAACATCAGGAACAGTGAATTATGGATTGACTATTGAAAAAGAGAAAACTCAAATCCACAGATAAAGAATTGCATGTACACTAAATAAAATGCATGCGTGTGAATTGAATGCACACTAAATAAAACAGAAGATAATCACTGACCTCGTTTACACTAAACTTGGAAATGAGAGATTTTTCTTGATCTGTCAGAGAAGGAAGTTCACATTTCCCTTTAAGTAGTGCATCAATCCAGTTTGGAGATAAAACATCATCACAGGAATGCTGCAGTGTTTTTAATGCACTAGCGATGAGGGATTGTTTTGTGTGTTTGTGAGCTGCAGCATCAAGTCGAGGCTTTTTAGCAGCACTGGGTGGGGGCATGTTCTGATGCAGATCTCTTTGCTCTCAGGATGGTCTGGGTTTGATTTCCTGGGAGAGGAGATTTGACAACTGACACACAAGCACACAGTTTTTCCAGACTCAAACTCCTGACTGTTATCACACATGTACCTACCTGACACATGTAGGTTGATTAGAATGTTTACATTGGTGATTTATGCTGAGATCAAATTGATTTGACAGAATTGTATCATGCAGTAATAATGTGCTTTTACTCTCTTACACACTGAAGGCAGAAGCTGGTTTTTAATACATAAAGCATTTAAAGCATTTCTGTGGAAAAGAAAGGAAAAGATTTAGATAGAACACTAGATTTTCCTGTGCAGTTTATCACATGTTGATTTTGTTTACAGAGATTTACATGGATCAAATGTGATCAAATCACATGACAGACAATTCTACAGTATAGATAATACATTGGGAATGTTATATTACAGGGAAATAATCAGCATAAATAAAGTAAAATCAGTAATAGAAACTTACTTGTTTTTTGTATATAAAGTGTGTTTTTATTAAATATTTCGGAAAATGATCCACAAGCAGTCTTGATGTCGGTCACCAGAAAAAGTGATTTTGCTGCACCAATCAGGGATGCGGACGCAACCAGAGAGGCGGAGCTTCTAGTATCAACACGCCTTTGCTGTAAAAGTGATGGGAAGATCGGATCATTTTAGTGACTCGGTTCTTTGAATCTCATTAATGAAAATGAAATTAGAAAATAAAGAATCACTCTTAGAGACGAATCGATCTTCTGAGTCACATTGAAGACTTGTTCAGAATCAAGGAATCGTTCATAACCGACTCATCACTACTCTGAATCATCAGTAATGAGCTCCGGGAGAAACTCCGCGTTCCAGGTGGAGGATGAAGACCCTCTGCCGGGATGGAGCGACTGTAAGACCCCTGTAACGGTGACTTTCTAGTCTTTATGGGGTTTATTCTCTTTGCAACACCGAGTCTCACACTTTGAGATCCATGAGCTAGGCTAACTAGCCGGCTAACTAATCTTAGCTTCAATAGGTTTCATCCGCAGGTTAAATATTCTACATTTAGTGAGTTATAAATAAATATAAATATATTCTGTAGAGTAATGAAATTATCTTTGCATAAATTAAAAATACAAACATTGAAAACAAGCATTTGAAGGTAGTAAAGTGGCAGTAAATCACGTTTGAAAACAGATGAGAGAATGAAATAGAGAAACACAGCAAAATAACAGACTTAATGAAAAAGAAAGGAAAAATATGCGTTGGTGTATAAATGCTGTTATTTGCTGCTTTTAGATTTAGTGTTTGTTCTCAGCGTTTTAATTAAATCATCACGATGTCCAGTGCGACTCCCGAAGTTACAAACAAACAGTTTACACAATAACACTTCATTAAACTGCACCATTTTCACATGATGAATAACAGCATTCACTAACAACCAATTTCATTATCCATTATTATCCATTCCATTAGTTATTGCAGAATAAAAACCCATAAAGTTTGGAAACTCAGCAGTCGTACAGTCGCTCTATTAAACATTTTTCTACTATTGAACATCAGGTAGCTGCTGAGTGTGTAAGTAGTAGTAGAATATAGTAGACCCTTTAGACCAGGGGGGTCCAAACGCTTATTTACTAAAGTCCTGTATTAGATCTGTTACATATGAATTGTGTGTGGACACGACGTCTCTCCTGAAGGTTGTCGGTTACAAGACGGAGACAAAAAGTTATGGACGGCAAACTTTTTTTAATGACCATAAAGTGTAATCTATTAATATAAAGTGTGGGTTTGGTCATATGAGGGGATTTCAGTCAGCATCAGGGGGTAATTTTGCTGGTGTCGGCATAAAGACTAACAGCAGTGTGTAAGAGCAGTGTCTCTGTTGTGTTACAGCTCCATCAACACTTTAATCTCGTAAGAACTGCGAGACTGAGAGGAACCACCACATCCAGAGTCCACCCACATCCAGCTCAAGTTCCAGCTGTGGAGGAGAAACCAGCTGCAGCTCAAGTTCCAGCTGTGGAGGAGAAACCAGCACAAGTTTAATATTCAGTCAAAGCTTCTTCAGCATCTGTGAGTGACGTCCAGATCTACACACACACACACACACACACACACACACACACAACAATACCTATATTTAGTACTGTATTTTTCGGACGCACAGAGAGCGGACGGCCGAGGTGTTTTAACTGTGCAGATCCGACTGAAAGTGAAAATTATCGCCACCGCAATGAAGCTTGAGGATTTTGGAGGTGGACCATCGTGGAGTTTCTTAATGAGACGTAAAGACCTGTCCATAAGGTCACGGACGACTCTGTGTCAGCAGCTCCCTCCCGACCACGAGGAAAAAGTTTCAAACTTCCGCAAATTCACTCGTGCAAAGATAGCGGAGCGTTCCATCGTCCCGCACGACATCATTCATATGGATGAGGTTCCGCTGACATTTGATCTGCCGCTTAACTCAGACTGTGAACAGAAAAGGTGAATCATTCATCGTGCTAAAATCAACTGGCCACGAAAAAACACACTTTACCTGCGTACTGAGCTGTACGGCGTCGGGAGAAAAACTTTCACCGATGGTCATCTTTAAATGGATTACGATGCTAAAAGAAAAACTCCTGGAAGAAATTGCTGTCAAAGTAAACAAAAAAGGATGGATAACGGAAATACTAATGAAAGAACGGCTGACGCAGTGATACGGCAAGAGGAGGATTTTTTCACACGAACAAGGCATCGCTCGTTCTGGACAGCATGAGGGCTCACGTAACAGATTCTGTGAAAGAAGCCATCAAGAGGACAAACTCCATTCCAGCAGTGATTCCCGGGGGCATAACAAAGTATTCAGTGGGAGGTTTGGATGACGAGGGGGGAGAAATCCTTCACTAAAACGGGCCGAATGAGAAGAGCAACTTATGGCCGAGTCTGCAAGTGGATCCTGACAGCGTGGAGCACGGTCAAAAAATCCACTATAATCAACGGGTTTCTAAAGTCTGCACTACTGTGTGTTGAAGAGGGCAGCACGAGCTCAGCGGGGAATTTGCCTTCAGATGAACATGAACAGAGCGACAATGAAAACGATTCTGAGGGAACATCAGATGAAGCAATTCTGAGGCTGTTCAACTCCGACCCTGAAGGAGATGACTTCACTGGTTCCAGTTCACAGGAGGACCATTGACTTTACTGGTAGGCTCCTGTTTTGTTACAAGCCGTGTTACAGGCACTGTCTTTCGTTAAAGCCTGTGTTAAGTTGTTTAGTTTCAGTGTAGGCTTATAGACAGGTGCGGCTTATTTATGTTAAAAATATATCTTTTTAAAAAATTCAGTGGGTGTGGCTTATACATGGGTGCGCTTTATAGTCCAGAAATTACGGTAGTTGATGCTTTTGTTACTTCTAGATTAGACTACTGTAATGCTTTACTGTCTGGGTGTGTGAGTAAGTGCAGAAATAAGCTTCAGTTAGTTCAGAATGCAGCAGCAAGAGTCCTCACTAGATCTAGGAAATATGACCACATCACCCCTGTTTTTATCATCTACACTGCTCTCAATTACATCTCGCATTGATTATAAAATACTACTACTGACGTATAAAGCACTTAACGGTATCACACCACAGTATCTGAGTGAACTTCTGTACCAGTATGATCCTCCACGCCTACTTAGATCAAAGGGTGCAGGTTATCTGTTGGTTCCTCAAATAATGAAGACTACAGCAGGGGGCAGATCTTTTTCTTATAAAGCCCCACAGTTATGGAACAACCTTCCAACCAGTGTTCGGGACTCAGACACAGTCTCAGTGTTCAAGTCGAGGTTGAAAACACATTTATTCAGTCGAGTCTTTTATCAGTAGATTTTTCTTAGGTAAAGGCTCAGATCTGGAGGGAGCATGGATATAGAGTGTTTGGTGAACTGGGATATTTGTATGCTGTCGTCCCCTCACATTCACACGTTCACTCGGGTTTGTTGACGGTGGTGTGGTGGGCCGTCTCTTATCCCAGAGATCCCTCATGTCTGTGTTACCTTCTGCTTCTCCCTTTTAGTTATGCTGCCATAGCGAGCCTTGCCGGAGTCCAAACTGCACAGTGACAAAAACTTTCATACAACAAAATAAAGACACTTAATAATCCATATCCTTCTCTTCCCGTCTCTCTCTCTCTCTCTCTCTCTCTCTCTCTCTCACTCTCTCTCTCTCTCTCTCTCTCTCTCTCTCTCTCTCTCTCTCTCTCTCTCTCTCTCTCTCTCTCTCTCTCGAGGTTCCAGCGACCACTGTTCCTGCTCCTCTCCCCTCTGTGGATCTTCCCACTTCATCCAGGTCTGCCTCTGGATAGTGTTCTCTTCTTGGAGGCCACTCTGTGCAGCTTGGGACGGTTTCTCATCAATGCCTTGGGTGGTTCCATGAAATTCCGGAGTAAGAACAGGAGCTTTGAGGATGGATTTGGACTGTAGTTAAACGGAACCTTTATTTTAATATCCTTTACTTTTGTCACATTTTCCCAACATTTGATCATGTGGATTTTAATTCTTAGTTGAATTTGAATGATGTTCAACAATTTAATAACAGAAACAAAACACACACTATATTTAAACATGTAATTTGTATTAACTATTACAATAAAGATAGATATATTTTTGTACTTTATTATATGTATAACATGTGCTCACATGCTGAATCTAAACCTGCCCAGAGCTTTGCAGATATTTTGCTCTCCACTGCTGCTATTTCCTGTTCTTAATGAATTATTGAGGAAGTTGTGTATTAAGTGATTGATCTGTCGTTTGGCCTTTAGTTTTTCCTTCCATTTATTTCTTTCAGATTCCAAAGTTTCCTCCAGCAGAGCAACACGTTCCTCCAGTCGATCTCTGTCTCTCATCAAATGATCTCTCTCATCCTTTGCAGTCTTCTTCTCTTCTTCACAGTAAATCAGGGAATCCTGGAGATCTCTGGTGGTTTGGAGCTGTGAGGTGATCATCTCCTCAATGTCTAGTTTGGTCTTCTTTTTTTCTTGCCTGAATTTATATTGCTCAAATTTTAAAGTTTCCTTCAGCTGAGCAACATGTTCCTCCAGTCGCTTTCGGTCTCTCATTAAATTATTTATCTCATGCTTTGCAATCTTCTTCACTCCTTTACAGTAAATCAGGGAATTCTGGAGATCCCTAGTGGTTTGGAGCTGTGAGGTGATCATCTCCTCCATGTCTAGTTTGGCCTTCTCTTTTTCTTTCTCAAATGTATTTTGTTTAGATTCCAAAGTGGCCTCCAGCTGAGCAACACGTTCCTGCAGTTGTTTTTGTTCTCTTGCCCAGCTTTCTCTCTCACTTTCTACATTTTTCTCTTGTTCCTCATGGAGTTTCAGTGAAGACAGAAGCTTAGTGATGTTCTGGAGGTGTGTGGCGTTTCTCTCATTTATCTCCTGTTTCCGGTCCTTTTGCTCAGAGGCCAAAGTAGCCTCCAGCTCTTGTACCATCTGTACCAGAATGTCTTTCTCTTCTGTCTCTGGTGTTTTCTTCTCCTTTATCAGATTAAGAAATGAATCCAACTCTGCTGCTACTTTCTCTATGTGTTTCAGTGCCTCCTTCTTTTCAGCAGCCTGTTTAAATTTCTTTTCTCTTATGCTTTGAAAAATCTCTTCCACTTACATTCTTAACTTTATGTCTCGTTACTCACAGTAACTGATCAGAGAAATGAGAAATACTGACTGTTCTGACTTATACAGACCTATATGTCCTACTGTGACGTCACATAGTGAAGCCCCGCCCTTCTTTTGCGACGTCACATCTGTGCTTTCCTGCGCATGTGCTGAATGTTGCAGAATCATAAATGACCAGTAGGTGGCAGTGTGATGTGTATTAGAGCTCACTGTCACAGCAGGTCATTAGAAGTAGTGGAGCTCTAATGACGTCATTAATAGCGAGGACAAGACACACAGCAGTTTGGGATTCTTTTATTGACTTTATTGATTAATTGATCAAAGTAAGTTCATGTGTATGGAGTAAAAACAACCTGTACATTTCTCACTTCCAGACAGTATTATGAGATGTTCATCTGCTGGAAGTTCATGTTTAATGCTGCATGTTTTATAGGATTTATGAGCTGGAAGAAATGTTTCTATATTGGTTTTGTTTTAAACGACTGGTGCATTTTTAGCTTCTTTTTCCCCTCAACTGAAAGGAGGCAGAAGTTGGAAAACATTTTAATTGTGATTATTATAAAACCTGTATGTGAGTATTTTAGGCAAAATGCTGTTTATTGTATTTATTGTAAAACTTTATGCTTCAGATGAGTTTTATAAAAAACATTTTTACTTATTAAAAGATAAAACGTCATTCTGAGTGAAACCAACGGTTTATTAAATGCATTATTCACTAAATAAACATCAATAAAACTGGATGATTTGTTTTTATTGAATGTAAAAATATTAATTTGAGGATAATTGAACTTAATGAATGGAATAGTTTTGGATTAAATGAAGACTTTACTGAACTAAACAGCACTGAATTCTCCTTTAAATCCACTAAAGTTTACTGAACTAAATACTGTTACTTATATGAAAATAAACCTGGTTTCTTGAACCCTGTTTGGTTTCAGCCCCACTTTTGGGCCTCACAGCTGAAAATGACCTTCCTGACTTTCAATGGTAAAAGTTTCTGACAACAGTGTGCTACATACACAATTTACATCTCTTTTAAAAAAACACTTTGGGCTTTACATCATCCAAAGATGCTGAAGTTCCTTAGAAAAAAATGTGTACGTCATAAAACATTTAATTTTTAAAATATATAAATACATGAATTCGGTCCTGAAACAATCCAGAATAGTGACGGGTTAAAAGTCACATGTGTAATGAGTTTATATTTCAGCTTTGAAGAAAATACAATAAAAAGGAGATTCCTATAAACATTATTCTGAGACTGTGTGTAGTCCTTTTCTCCCTCCATCTGTTTGAGGAAAAGCAGCCTGATAACCAAATGTACTGGGAATAATAAAATTCACACAATAAGCATAAGACTGGTATTTGAACATTAGAAAAACAGTAGAAGAAGAAAGTCATGAAAATAAAAGTAGCACAATGCTTCCTTCAGTGCCTCTGTGAATGATGGAGCACATCTGGACCTTCCTTTTATCCTTCCATTCTACAAACAGCACATCCTCTTCTCTCAGCCAGTGATGAGGCCTCGAGGAGCTTCTTTCAGAAGCTTGTTGGTGATGGTTTGAGGGTTTGTGGACCGAAATTTCCCACATGCTCAGATGTTCTTTTTTAGGAGATCTCTAAACAGTGCTGGACTTGTGTAGAAGTCGTCAACGAACAGTTTGTAGCCCGTTCCCAACATCTTCTCATCAACAAGTGCCATGACAGATGGGCTACAGACTGGCTGGGGTGTAAAATCCTGATTCCACCTCTCTTCAGGTGTGTTGGGGGATACAACCAGTGAAGACTGGGATTTTCTGTCTCTCACTCTTACTGGTAGAGCTGAAACAGGTGCTGAGTTTGGAGACTGCTTGAACCTCTTTTCTGGTTGATGGCTGGTGTGTGGAACCCACTTCTCCTCAGAAGATTCAACTAAATGTCTGTTGGAGCTGCTATCATGGGCCCTCAACTGCTCAGTTGTATGAATGAGATAATTATAACATAACATAGGAAATTGTTCATTTAGTTATAATTTTTCCTATAAAACTTCATTATAATGAACGTAATATCTAATAATGTGTTAGTTATAACAATAATAATAATAATAATAATAATAAATCTGATAGTAATGTTAGCAACAGTGTTCGTTCAATTGAGTCTGAATCAAAAGATTCACTGGTAAATGACTCGATTCCACAGTTGTAGAAAAATCTGTAACATGAAACATTCTGTCTCCTTAAAAATATTTCTTTCAGCAGTCTCACTCAAGAAAAGAAACTTTTGTTCTGTTTGTGCAAAACCAGCAGCTGGTCAGAAAGTTCCTACTCTGTTCCTGGGTTAGTTTGAGGGGTTCACCTCAGTCAGCTTCGTCTCTGTGGTTTCGCTCGTCATCTTACATCATCGTCTCATTGTAATGAACGGTGTTCCAGCATGAAAAACCCCTGACCTGCATATATACAGACGATAATCAATTCCCAAACATCTCAACATTCACTGTTTCTAGTTCAATAACAGAACAAATAGCATTCGTACAGTTCAGAGTCTGATTTGAGATTTGATCAAGTTTATATTGGATTCTAACATGTTTGAGTTCTTGCATGTAGATAATACTTTTAATACATTTAATACTAACTTCATGCAGGTTCTCACCATAAAGACTGGATTTTATTTTATTAAATCTGTACTCGTTATTTCTACATTATTTATTACATTCATTTTAATCAGCTTCATTTAACTTCTGTTTCATTTATTTATATCACAAAAATGCAGCTTAAAAATTATACATGTAAAACAGTAAACAGTTTAAGTTTAAGACAGTTTAATATTAATTAGAAAAATATGTTGCTTTGTAAAAGATCAACATCACATATAACTAGACAACAAAACCCCATTAATAATATTTGTACAGAATTAAGTAAAAAGAAAGTCGTGACAGGGCCACTAGAGGGCAGTGTGAGATTTCATATATGTGTAAATCTGCATATAATAAAAATAAAGATTATTATTATAAAATCATAAATATGTTTAAATGTAGACCTTTAGGTACTGAAGCACCTCAGTGCAATAAAGTATTACATTCTAAAGTCCAGCAAACACGACATGGGAGTCAATTCCTTGTAGCATTTTCTTGAACTTGGTTTGCAGGAGAAAATCTGGTTTTGTTGAAATAACAGGTTAACAGATGATAACTGGATAAATAACTAATGAATAAATGCTTCATCCAGCTCATTAACATGCAAACTGATGATGAGTTCTATCACCTGCTGTATGAACCTGAACAGAATGCACATTGTATTTCTAGTTGGAGATGCTGAGATTCTCTTTTTATTGAAATCTTTTTATTAAAACAGCAGGATGAGTTACTAAAGCTGAGCTTTTTCTCTCATTAAGACGTGAATTCTGTAGAACTGCTACTGCAATTTTTACATGAGATGCAATAAAATCTTCCACCTACAGAACCTACAGAAACCCAGCGTGACTTCCTGTAACTCAGCGTAACTTCCACGGAGGAGTCTTCCCCGTGTGGGTGGAGGAGGAACTGCTACAGTTTAGAGCCTGATTTAAGGTCAGAGCAAGTTGAGGTGTAACATGTCAATGGTACATTTAATAAATTTAGTACCACCTTCATGCAGGTTCTCAGCATAAATAGTGAATGAACCACATCTGACTCGAAAAGACCGATGTCCAAATACTTTTGACTCCACAGTGTGTATCAGCTGAAAAGCAGCAGCTTCAGATCAGTCGCTTTTCCACACTGAGGTTAAGGCCACATCTTGAAAATACACGGTTAAGCAGCCGCACTTTGTGTTGCGTGTCTAATCGTACACGTACGGTACGGGTGCTGGGAGCGGTCAAAATACATGTTAAGACGCTTCAGAACGGCGTTTCCGTTAAGAAACAGAAAAATCAGTGCATTTTATTCACCATATTCAAACATTTAAAAATCTTTTTTAGGTTTGCTCAATCTTTCAAATCATTTTTATTTAGAGTCTCCCTGTTTATTATATTCTTATTTTAAATTTTAATTCATTTTACTGTGGAGTTTTGGAGAAAAGTAAAGGCAAAATCACTCTAAGCATCAGTGCATCTTCAATCATGTCACATATTCAAACATTTACTGGACTTTGGTTTGACAAGTAGTTCTGGAAATCTAACCAGATTTTTTTATGAAATCAACACAACTGCAAAATTCAAACTCTTAGCATTTATTTTTTAAACAGATACACTGCATCCAAAAACACAGACATGAAGAAACCTCTTACAAAGCTATAAAAACACTCGACAAGAAAAACCTTCACATATACACAGCTCACACAAACAGGGGCAAACTTCTGTATGAACAGACCCACATCCTCCAGCCAAAATAGTACAAATAACTCTCCTTGTCATCAGATATATTCATTGCAAAAACAAGTGTACATGAATAATTCACAATAAAGTTTCTTTCGGCTTCTCCCGTTAGGGGTTGCCACAGCGGATCCTCCGCACGTTTGATTTGGCATATGTTTTACGCTGGATGCCCTTCCTAACGCAACCCTCCCCAATTTATCCGGGCTTGGGACCGGCACTGAGAGTGGCTGGGGATGGTTCCCTGACCAGGAATCGAACCCGGGTCGCAGCGGTGAGAGCGCTGCATCTTAACCACTAGACCACATGAATAATTCACAATAAGCCGTGTTAAACTTTACATTCAACTGTTCAAAAACTGTCTTCAATTCCCAATCATAGTAAAAATTCATGGAAAGAGGAAGCAGTACAAGCGAACAAGAAAAGTCAGTTTGAACAGATTTCAAGAATCCCAATTTCCCACTTAAAACAATGAGATCTAAAAACAACAATGCTCTTACACTTTAAACCAGTACAACCATTAAACAAAATGCAAAATGGAAAAAAGGATTTGTGTGTTTTCTGTCTTATCGCAGCAACTTGGTATTCAAAGAGTCTGATCCAACTCCAATAAACAGCTGCTGTATCACTTCAAAAGGGAATTTTAGTTCCTTTGTGTAGTGAAGATGTAATGCATACACCAGGCCCATCAGGTTCAGAAAAGCATTAGGAATGTCAGTCAGGTGACGCATTACCACTTCTTCCTCAATCACCAGGGCAACGTCATTGTAGAATGCTGGGAGAGGTTCCATCACATTTTCCACCACCACAAGAATTCCAATCACCACACCCTGGATCACATCCTCTTAACGGTCACTGGGCTTTATAGAATGTAAACAAAACAAGGTATTATTACTTAAAAGCAATTACACAAATATAGTCCCAGTCCCCTGCAAATTGAGAGATCTAATGTTTCATTTTCCCTGGTTTTGCCTTCCATGTTTTAGCTTACCTTGAATATCTTCATGAATTTTGAAGGAGTCTCTCGCATGTACCATGGCAGATGCAGCAATACTGCTGTCCTCATCTTTTGCTTTGTTGTCTGTAAAATATAATAGTTAAAGTACCAGCTTTATTCTTTCAATCCTTTGTTTTTCTTTATCATTTCTCCCCCTCCCTCATTCTTTGATGCTTTTGAAAAAATGTAAACTTTTTTTAAATTTGCATATTTACACTTGTATACTTTTATTGTAAATAAATTGACAATGATGTGTGCAACAACATTTGCTTGTAAATTTTTTTTTTTAGACAAAATAAGATTTCATAGTGGATGTAACACGCTCATGCCACTTAATTCAGGGGTGTCTAATCCTGCTGGATAGGTTACCAAAGATATTATCATTTACTCATCAACATGCCACTCCAAACATTCATTCAATAAAATGAAAATGAATAGTGGCTAGGCTGTTCAGCTCTAAAAAGCAAAGAATTCTGTTAAAGTAGTGGATCACTCATGTTACCATTTTTTACCATTTTTTTAAAGATAACTTTGTGTAATAAACCGATCATATCAGTTTTTATGTTACCATGACATAATACATCAAACCTCAGTTGTTCTTGTGTCACAACATTTGATCAAAAGAACCAATGAGGTTTGATATTAATCTAGTAGCGAATACAAACTTTATTCTAAACAAAGACTGAACTTTTTATGTTTTCATCATACAAAGAGGATGTATGTTTACAATGTTTACTAAATGTGCATACACAATCTTTATAGATGCATGGGAGTGGACAGTGACTTGCCTGATGGCAGTGTCTCAGCTTGTAATGTGTGATTAGGGCACGCTGGTTGGATGAGGAAAATCTACAAATCTTGCAACACCACCTCATTGATATGGAGTTGTGCTTCCACTCTACTTGCACTGTACTGATCCTACAAATAAAAAAAACAATAAACTCCATCAAAGTACACATACACGTTAAACACAGAAATATTCACTGAACATCTTACTTACCAAATACAATGAGGATAAAAGTATAAACTTCTATGACTGGGTGATACATTGAATATTATAGTGATGATATTGCTGGCATTATGAAATTAAGCGACGCTGTAAATAAAGCTTTTATTAGCTGAAAATGTTTCTACAGTTCATGATTCTTCAGGGCTTCATAGATAACACAAATGACAAAAGTTTAATGATGTGATTATTAAACTACAAAAAGTTGTGATGTTACATTAATGCAAGATCAACACGCAAGTTAGCTATACAGAAGACACCATTTGCACGTGCTCAGATGTATGTCTGTTTCTTAAACGACTGTTTCAGTCGTTAATTTTTAAATACATTTTTTTACAAATTATTGACTGAGTGTTTAAGAAACATAAGTCAATCAAGCATTTTGATCAATCAAGCACGAATCATCACGTCCAGAGTCATCACTGTTACACAATCAGTCATTTTCCGCGAACCGGTTCTTTCGGACAGTTCGTTTTAATGAACCGATTAAAAAAAACGGTTCACCAGTTCTTTTACATCCTCAAGTAATGAAGTTGTTTCTATCGTCCCATGAAAATACAATTAAAGACATTTAAATAAACAAATGTGTAATCATAGTGTTCTGATGGGCAAACATATTTTTTTCTTATAGTCTTATGAATTAAACTAGTCTCCATTACCTTTTTACAGAGACGAGGATTAAGCTCATAAAGCTTAAATTAGAACATGCTCAACACAACAGGTCTCACTTCAGTGAACTGTATTCAGTATTAATGAAGGTCGCAACATGTGATTGACTACGGTGAGCGCTAACGAAACAAGTCTTAATTAACATTAAAGAAAATATACTTACTCTTTACATTATTTGCAGTGAATAAAGTTCATCTGTAATCGCGAGCTCCTTCATCTTTTCTGGCATGATCAGCAACTTCAAGTGCAGAAAATGGCGGATGGTGCACCTGTCTCAACTTTGTTAAAATAGTACGGTTTAATGACGTAGAGTTTCTGGCACATGCACATTACAGAGAAAATTGATAGAACCTATGTTTTATTGTTATATGAACTTGTTATTTAAAGTTTTCCATTTCCCATCAAGTCGAGGTTGTTAGAACTCATCCAGTTGTGTAGTGAAGAACTGCAAGTTGACAGGACATGATTTTACTTGTTCACCTGACTAAAACTCTTAAACATTTTTACAGTGTATTACTTTCCTCTGACCTCTGGTATAACTGTTATTAATTTACTCTGATCTCTGGTATAACTGCTATTAATTTACTCTGACCTCTGGTATAACTGCTATTATTAATTTACTCTGGCCTCTGGTATAACTGTTATTAATAATTTACTCTGACCTCTGGTATAACTGCTATTATTAATTTACTCTGACCTCTGGTATAACTGTTATTAATAATTTACTCTGATATCTGGTATACCCCTGGTGGTCTAGTGGTTCAGATGCAGCGCTCATACCGCTGCGACCCAGGTTCGATCCCCGGTCAGGGAACCAACCCCAGCCACTTTCAGTGCCGGTCCCAAGCCCGGATAAATTGGGAAGGGTTGCGTTAGGAAGGGCATCCAGCGTAAAACATGCGCCAAATCAAAAACGTGCGGAGGATCCGCTGTGGCGACCCCTAACGGAAGACGCCGAAAGAAATTTGACCCTGATATCTGGTATACCTGCTATTTACTCTGACCTCTGGTACAACTGTTATTAATTTACTCTGACCTCTGGTATAACTGTTATTAATTTACACTGATCTCTGGTATAACTGTTATTAATTTACACTGAGCTCTGGTATAACTGCTATTATTAATTTACTCTGATCTCTGGTATAACTGCTATTAATTCATTCTGATCTCTGCTATAACTGCTATTAATTTACTCTGACCTCTGGTATAACTGTTATTAATTTAATCTGGTCTCTGGTATAACTGCTTTTAATTTACTCTGACCTCTGCTATAACTGCTATTAATTTACTCTGACCTCTGGTATAACAGCTATTATTAATTTACTCTGATCTCTGGTATAACAGCTATTATTCATTTACTCTGATCTCTGGTATAACTGTTATTAATTAACTCTGACCTCTGGTATAACTGTTATTATTAATTTACTCTGATCTCTGGTATAACTGCTATTAATAATTTACTCTGACCTCTGGTATAACTGCTATTAATTTACTCTGACCTCTGGTATAACTGCTATTTATTTACTCTGATCTCTGGTATAACTGCTATTATTAATTTACACTGATCTCTGGTATAACTGTTATTAATTTACACTGATCTCTGGTATAACTGCTATTATTAATTTACTCTGATCTCTGGTATAACTGCTATTAATTTACACTGATCTCTGGTATAACTGCTATTATTAATTTACTCTGATCTCTGGTATAACTGCTATTATTAATTTACACTGATCTCTGGTATAACTGCTATTAATTTACACTGATCTCTGGTATAACTGCTATTATTAATTTACTCTGATCTCTGCTATAACTGTTATTAATTTACTCTGACTTCTGGTATAACTGCTATTAATTTACACTGACCTCTGGTATAACTGTTATTCATTTACTCTGACCTCTGGTATAACAGCTATTATTAATTTACTCTGATCTCTGGTATAACTGCTATTAATTTACTCTGACCTCTGGTATAACTGCTATTATTAATTTACTCTGACCTCTGGTATAACTGCTATTATTAATTTACTCTGACCTCTGGTATAACTGCTATTATTAATTTACTCTGACCTCTGGTATAACTGCTATTAATTTACTCTGAGCTCTGGTATAACTGCTGATAATTTACTCTGATCTCTGTTATAACTGCTATTATTAATTTACTCTGACCTCTGGTATAACTGCTATTATTAATTTACTCTGACCTCTGGTATAACTGCTATTAATTTACTCTGACCTCTGGTATAACTGCTATTAATTTACTCTGAGCTCTGGTATAACTGCTGATAATTTACTCTGACCTCTGGTATAACTGCTATTTGCTCTGATCTCTGGTATAACTGTTATTAATTTACTTTGATCTCTGGTATAACTGCTATTATTAATTTACTCTGACCTCTGGTATAACTGTTATTAATTTACTCTGACCTCTGGTATAACTGCTATTATTAATTTACTCTGTTCTCTGGTATAACTGGTATTAATTTACTCTGACCTCTGGTACAACTGTTATTAATTTACTCTGACCTCTGGTATAACTGCTATTTACTCTGACCTCTGGTATAACTGCTATTTACTCTGAACTGTTATTATTAATTTAATCTGATCTCTGGTATAACTGCTATTAATTTACTCTGACCCCTGGTATAACTGCTATTTGCTCTGACCTCTGGTATAACTGTTATTAATTTATTTTGACCTCTGGTATAACTGTTATTAATTTATTCTGACCTTTGGTATAACTGCTATTAATAATTTACTCTGACCTCTCGTATAACTGCTATTAATTTACTCTGACCTCTGGTATAACTGTTATTGATTTACTCTGCTAATAATTTACTCTGGTCTCTGGTATAACTGCTATTAATTTAATTTGATCACTGGTATAACTGCTATTAATTTACTCTGACCTCTTGTATAACTGCTATTAATAATTTACTCTGATCTCTGGTATAACTGCTATTAATTTACTCTGACCTCTGGTATAACTGTTATTAATTTACTCTGACCTCTGGTATAACTGCTATTAATAATTTTCTCTCAACTCTGGTATAAGTGTTATTAATTTTCTCTGATCTCTGGTATAACTGCTATTAATAATTTTCTCTGACCTCTGGTATAACTGCTATTAATAATTTTCTCTGATCTCTGGTATAACTGCTATTAATTTACAATGGGCTCTGGTATAACTGCTATTACTTTACTCTGACCCATGGTATAACTGATATATCAATAATTATTGTTTATTATTATGATTATTATTATTATTATTAGCAGAAGCTGAAGTATGGGATTACACAAGGGAAAGTCAAAAGCGGAGTCACACAGTATAATGGGGATTCTGGGGCTGGTTCTTCCTACAGTCTATCAACATGATCCGTGAGTCAGACATGTCTTGTGTCACTGTGGTGAAATCATGTCATTTACATTCGGTTTGACAGCAACTTCATTCAGTTTCTATTTATGGGCTCTGGTGCGATACTGTACCTCCTTTGCAAGAAGTTTTGGTTTGGAGCATAGGTCCTGCTTTATTTGCTTAAAGGATCAATTCCTCCAAGCCTTATTGCTTCTCTTTTCTCATGGGATTTCAGCAGAATACACATCTGCCACATTCAGAAAAGAATAAATGTGAGTGCAGGCAGAGAGCAGAGCTGTATATAAGTGTACAGAGATCTGATACTTCAGTAGAAACTTAACTGTAATGGACGGTGAAGATGGAGAGTCATGATTTCAGCAGGTTCAGCATGGTTTGTAGGTGTGCTGGTGCTATACAAATATAAAAAACTATAGAAACGTGGCCTTTTATTCTCATCTAATCTAAGTGTGTGTTGCGTTCTAATCTATTGGTGTGAGAGTGTGCATGGAAAGAGAAAGAAAAGAGGAGAAAGAAGGAGAACCACGTGATGCTCGTCAAAATTTTCATTGCTTGTGCTACATAAATATCACTGCGAAACGATTCAAAAGCGGGACCTCCAGAGCGCCTGCAAACTGCGCTGCCAAAGACATTGCCAAAATGCCTTAGTGTAAGAGAATGTCCTGGTTCTACCACCTGGTAGGGGAAAGTGTATTGGATCTCTGGAGCATGAAAAAAAAAGTTTAAGGACCCATGCTCTGGAGCTCAGCAGAGCCTCTGTGCTCTTTTGGTCTTAAGATGTTGCATGGTGAGCCTCTGGTTCTTCTGTTTTTCAGGGGGATTTCATCTAAGGAACATTATACAAATTTCAGGGACTCTGAAGCTCAGACAAGCCGTGGCACATTGTTCGGCACGTGCGACGTCGGATGGTGATGTCCTGGATCTGCTGCACTACAGCCACAGCACGAGCCGGTAAGTGCATAATACCGTAAGGTTTTATCACAGTATTCAATTCTGTGAAAAAATGTTTTTATATGGTGTACGACACAGAAATAAGAATTAAAATGACATTTATCTTCCTGAATCGCACTGGATGGTTGTGTGGAAGATGAGCGAACATGTTGGACGTGTTCCGGTGTTTGGCTGCTACTTTCCCTCCACATGTTTCACACAAAGGGAAATCGTCTTCCACCAGCAGTCCCTCAGCATTTTCCGCTACCCAAAATATTTCCAAACCTTTGACTTTACCCTTTTAGAAGGGGCATAAATTATCGTCAGTGTTCCACCTCACGCCATGCTTCTCCTCCACGTGGAGACTGTTTACATCAGAGTGCGCATGTCTCTTTTACACAGCATACACGCAGTGTACTAGCATGAAAAAGCAGCTAAGACACGTTCTAAACTTCTACATTTGGATCCACAATTATTCACCCTGTTTTGAAATGTCTGCGATAAAAATACTGTGCATATTCATTACCGCGATTTACTGCATTACCGAATACCGGCACATGTCTTATACTAATCTATCGATATATCATCATCATCATCATCATCTTCTTCTCCCGCTTATCCGCGGCCGGGTCGCGGGGCAGCAGTCTAAGCATAGATGCCCAGACTTCACTCTCCCTAGACACTTCTTCCAGCTCTTCCGGGGGGACACCGAGGCGTTCCCAGGCCAGCCGGGAGACATAGTCTTCCCGGGAAGGCGTCCAGGAGGCATCCGGAACAGATGCCCGAACCACCTCAGCTGACCCCTCTCGATGTGGAGGAGCAGCGGCTCTACTCTGAGCTCCTCCCGAGTGACCGAGCTTCTCACCCTATCTCTAAGGGATCGCCCAGCCACCCTGCGGAGAAAGCTCAATTCGGCCACCTGTATCCGGGATCTTGTCCTTTTGGTCATGACCCCGAGCTCATGACCATAGGTGAGAGTAGGAACGTAGATTGACCGGTAAATCGAGAGTTTCGCCTTGCGGCTCAGCTCTTTCTTCACCACGGCAGACCGGTACATCGACCGCATTACTGCAGAAGCTGCACCGATTTGTCTGTTAATCTCCCGTTCCGCCCTTCCCTCACTCGTGAACAAAACCCCAAGATACTTAAACTCCACTTGCGGCAGGAACTCTCCACCAACCTGAAGTGGGCAAGCCACCCCTTTCCGACTGAGGACCATGGCCTCGGATTTGGAGGTACTGATTCTCATCCCAGCCGCTTCACACTCGGCTGCAAACCGTTCAGGTGCATGCTGAAGGTCCTGGTCTGATAAAGCCAACACGACATCATCATCTGCAAAGAGCAGAGACGAAATCGTGTTGTCACCAAACCGGACACCCTCCGGAGTCCAACATGCAACGGGAACAAGTCTGACTTACTGCCGGCAATGCGAACCAAGCTCCTGCTTCGGTCGTAAAAGGCCACGGACCCCATACTCCCGGAGCACCCTCCACAGGCCGCCGCAAGGGACACAGTCGAATGCCTTTTCCAAATCCACAAAACACATGTGGACTGGTTGGGCAAACTCCCATGAACCCTCCAGCACCCTTTAGAGGGTATAGAGCTGGTCCAGTGTTCCACGGCCTGGACGAAAAACACACTGTTCCTCCTGAATCCGAGGTTCTACTATCAGCCGTATTCTCCTCTCCAGTACCCTGGCATAGACTTTCCCAGGTAGGCTGAGAAGTGTGATCCCCTTATAGTTGGAACACACCCTCCGGTCCCCCTTCTTAAAAAGAGGGACCACCACCCCGATCTGCCATTCCAGAGGCACTGTCCCCGACCGCCACGCAATGCTGCATAGGCGTGTCAGCCAAGACAGCCTCACAACATCCAGAGACTTGAGGTACTCAGGGTGGATCTCATCCACCCCTGGTGCCTTGCCACCGAGGAGTTTCTTTACTACCTCGGTGACTTCAGCTTGGGTGATGGACGAGTCCACCTCTGAGCCCTCAGCCTCTGCTTCCTCAATGGAAGACTTGACGGCGGGATTGAGGAGATCCTCGAAGTATTCCTTCCACCGTCCAACGACATCCCCAGTTGAGGTCAACAGCTCCCCACCTCCACTGTAAACAGCATTGGTAGGGCACTGCTTCCCTCTCCTGTGGTGCCGGACGGTTTGCCAGAATCCCTTCGAGGCCAGCCGATAGTCCTTCTCCATGGCCTCACCGAACTCCTCCAAGGCACGAGTTTTTGACTCCACAACCACCCGGGCTGCAGTTCGCTTGGCCTGCCGGTACCCGTCAGCTGCTTCAGGAGTCCCACAAGCAAACCAGGCCCAATAGTACTCCTTCTTCAGCTTGACGGCATCCCTTACTACCGGTTGCCACCACGTCACTGTCGCTGCACACGTGGGCATTGAAGTCTCCCAGTAGAACGACGGAGTCCCAAGTCGGAGAACTGTCCAGCACCCCTCCCAGAGACCCCAAGAAGGCCGTTTACTCTACACTGACGTTTGGCCCGTAGGCACACACGACAGTGAGAGACCTATCCCCGACATGCAGGCGCAGGGAAACGATCGATATATATCCCTGTGAAACACCCTTTCAAAAAGTTTTGGTTCAAGCATAGGTTCTGATATCGGTAGGTGAAAGATCATGCTTTACGATCCTTATGGTGCCATTTTCTTCTGTTATTCCAGTGGATTCTCATCCTTCACATTCAGAAAAAAAAAGAATAAATGTGAGAGCAGGCAGAGAGCAGAGCTGTATATAAGTGTACAGAGATTTGATACTTCAGTAGAAACTTAACTCTAATGGACTGTGAAGATGGAGAGTCATGATTTCAGCAGGACTCTATGCCACCACTAGCACAAAGAATAATACATTGGTTAGAATGAAAGTTAAGGAAGCAGAAACATCATGTCAAACCAAATGAAATTTACCTAGCGGTTCTGATTTCACCACAGTGACACAAGACATGTCTCTGGACCCTGAACCATGAGCACTGACTCCCCATAGAACTATAATCTGACGTGGCTTAGTGCAAACAAACGCCCTGGTTCTGTCACCTTGTAAAGGATTTGGCCTTCATCTCTGCAGCCTGATAAAACATTACAAAGACTCATCCTCTGGAGCTCAGAGCAGCCACGGTGTTCATTTAGGTGCATGGGATCCCCTCCCACAATATCCAACATCCCATGCCCAGAAGAGAGCACCGTGGCTGCTATGAGCTCCAGGGGAATCTCCATAGGAGTTTGAAATTTCCCAACAAGGCAACAGAACCAGAGGGGGGAGGGTGCAGGGAAAGAAAAAGAAAAGCCCATGAATCAGCTTCCTTTCTCTGGCTCAAACCTCCAGACGCACATAGGCGTTTCGAGTGCTTGGCCCCCTTCGATCGCTACCGTCCCCCAATATCCCGACGACACATCAATCAAGAAACTAAAAAGTTGAACCTCCAGAACGCCTGCAAAAAGCCATCAGACGGACTGGAACGATGCAAGCCAACGCCCTGGTTCTGCCACGCCGTCACGGATTTGGACTTTGTCTCTCACGCCAGACACTTTGTCATATATCAAAGCAAACAGCCCTTTGGGGTGAATTGCATCATGGGAGATGGCATTACCCTTCTTGTGCAGAAGGGCATTATGGGTATCAAAATGGGCGTGGTCATCAAAATACATGAAGGGGGACAAGTGACATATCGACGGACTCAGCGTAGCATAGGGAGTTGGACTGTGGGTAATATAATGACATCACGTGACGTCACGTCAAGCCACGCCCCCACCATTAGTCCAAATAAGCACGAAAAAAAACATGCTCAGAAATGGGCGTGTGATATGTCTAAGTACTCGGCACAATGGGGGGAGTTGAACCGCGGCTGAATCGAAGACGTCACGTGACGTCACAGGCCACGCCCACCGAGCAAACCTGTTAGCTTACCGTGTCCCTAAACTCGTTTGGACCCGGACGTGTGACACATCAAACCGCTCGGCACGGTCTGGGTAATATCCGGTGGAGTGCCATATCTACGCCGCGTGACGTCACAAGACGTCCTGTGTATGTGTACCAGTGTACACATACACACTGGGCAGGGACTGGTCAGTCTGGCGTGATTGGACACTCGTTCCCAAATCGTTTCGCGTAGCTCAAGTTCCTGAAAGGGAACATCTCTAGGTTACATATGTAACCCTAGTTCCCTAAGGGAACGAGACGCTGCGTCTCTTTGCCACGCCTCCAGCGTCCCTGCAGCGCTTCCTTCTCCCTTACAGAAGCTGCCGCTGGCTTCTCTCATATGCGCTTTATACTCCTGGACGTGACGTCAACTCATCGGTGATGGCCAGCGTCAAATTTTTGACTGATTACACATGTTATTCAGAGCATGAACACTCAAGCGTTCCCAAAGTGTTTCGACGCAGCGTCTCGTGCCCTCAGGGAACTAGGGTTACATACGTAACCTAGAGACTTTTCACTGCATGACGTACTCTGTATGTATGAGTATGTGCCACCACGTCACTGTCGCTGCACACGTGGGCATTGAAGTCTCCCAGTAGAACGACGGAGTCCCAAGTCGGAGAACTGTCCAGCACCCCTCCCAGAGACCCCAAGAAGGCCGTTTACTCTACACTGACGTTTGGCCCGTAGGCACACACGACAGTGAGAGACCTATCCCCGACATGCAGGCGCAGGGAAACGATCGATATATATCCCTGTGAAACACCCTTTCAAAAAGTTTTGGTTCAAGCATAGGTTCTGATATCGGTAGGTGAAAGATCATGCTTTACGATCCTTATGGTGCCATTTTCTTCTGTTATTCCAGTGGATTCTCATCCTTCACATTCAGAAAAAAAAAGAATAAATGTGAGAGCAGGCAGAGAGCAGAGCTGTATATAAGTGTACAGAGATTTGATACTTCAGTAGAAACTTAACTCTAATGGACTGTGAAGATGGAGAGTCATGATTTCAGCAGGACTCTATGCCACCACTAGCACAAAGAATAATACATTGGTTAGAATGAAAGTTAAGGAAGCAGAAACATCATGTCAAACCAAATGAAATTTACCTAGCGGTTCTGATTTCACCACAGTGACACAAGACATGTCTCTGGACCCTGAACCATGAGCACTGACTCCCCATAGAACTATAATCTGACGTGGCTTAGTGCAAACAAACGCCCTGGTTCTGTCACCTTGTAAAGGATTTGGCCTTCATCTCTGCAGCCTGATAAAACATTACAAAGACTCATCCTCTGGAGCTCAGAGCAGCCACGGTGTTCATTTAGGTGCATGGGATCCCCTCCCACAATATCCAACATCCCATGCCCAGAAGAGAGCACCGTGGCTGCTATGAGCTCCAGGGGAATCTCCATAGGAGTTTGAAATTTCCCAACAAGGCAACAGAACCAGAGGGGGGAGGGTGCAGGGAAAGAAAAAGAAAAGCCCATGAATCAGCTTCCTTTCTCTGGCTCAAACCTCCAGACGCACATAGGCGTTTCGAGTGCTTGGCCCCCTTCGATCGCTACCGTCCCCCAATATCCCGACGACACATCAATCAAGAAACTAAAAAGTTGAACCTCCAGAACGCCTGCAAAAAGCCATCAGACGGACTGGAACGATGCAAGCCAACGCCCTGGTTCTGCCACGCCGTCACGGATTTGGACTTTGTCTCTCACGCCAGACACTTTGTCATATATCAAAGCAAACAGCCCTTTGGGGTGAATTGCATCATGGGAGATGGCATTACCCTTCTTGTGCAGAAGGGCATTATGGGTATCAAAATGGGCGCGGTCATCAAAATACATGAAGGGGGACAAGTGACATATCGACGGACTCAGCGTAGCATAGGGAGTTGGACTGTGGGTAATATAATGACATCACGTGACGTCACGTCAAGCCACGCCCCCACCATTAGTCCAAATAAGCACGAAAAAAAACATGCTCAGAAATGGGCGTGTGATATGTCTAAGTACTCGGCACAGTGGGGGGAGTTGAACCGCGGCTGAATCGAAGACGTCACGTGACGTCACAGGCCACGCCCACCGAGCAAACCTGTTAGCTTACCGTGTCCCTAAACTCGTTTGGACCCGGACGTGTGACACATCAAACCGCTCGGCACGGTCTGGGTAATATCCGGCGGAGTGCCATATCTACGCCGCGTGACGTCACAAGACGTCCTGTGTATGTGTACCAGTGTACACATACACACTGGGCAGGGACTGGTCAGTCTGGCGTGATTGGACACTCGTTCCCAAATCGTTTCGCGTAGCTCAAGTTCCTGAAAGGGAACATCTCTAGGTTACATATGTAACCCTAGTTCCCTAAGGGAACGAGACGCTGCGTCTCTTTGCCACGCCTCCAGCGTCCCTGCAGCGCTTCCTTCTCCCTTACAGAAGCTGCCGCTGGCTTCTCTCATATGCGCTTTATACTCCTGGACGTGACGTCAACTCATCGGTGATGGCCAGCGTCAAATTTTTGACTGATTACACATGTTATTCAGAGCATGAACACTCAAGCGTTCCCAAAGCGTTTCGACGCAGCGTCTCGTGCCCTCAGGGAACTAGGGTTACATACGTAACCTAGAGACTTTTCACTGCATGACGTACTCTGTATGTATGAGTATGTGATACATTTGATTTGATTTGATTTGATTTGATAAATGGACATTTGGTGCAACCCAGATGAGAATGGGTTCCCTCTTGAGTCTGGTTCCAATCAAGGTTTGTTCCTTATGCCATCTAGGGGAGTTTTTCCTTGCCACAGTCGCCACCGGCTTGCTCAACAAACTTACTTATGAAGAACATATTCACTTTTAATCACCAAATTATCTGTGTAAAGCTGCTTAGAGACAATGTTCATTAAAAGCGCAATACAAATATAAATTAATTGAATTGCATTGAATAAAGGGAGATCTTATCTTAATAACAGTTATCCCAGAGGTCAGACTAAAATAATAAGTTAAACTAGAGTTCAGACTAAAATAATAGTTTTAAAATTCAGATTAAAATAATAAGTTATACCAGAGGTCAGAGTAAATTAATAGCAGTTATACCAGAGGTCAGAGTAAATTAATAGCAGTTATACCAGATGTCAGAGTAAATTAATAGCAGTTACACCAGAGATCAGAGTAAATTAATAATAGCAGTTATACCAGAGGTCAGAGTAAATTAATAATAGCAGTTATACCAGAGATCAGAGTAAATTAATAATAGCAGTTATACCAGAGGTCAGAGTAAATTAATAATAGCAGTTATACCAGAGGTCAGAATAAATTATTTACAGTCATACCAGAGATCATTAGAAATTAATAGTAGTTATACCAGAGGTCAAAGTAAATTAATAAGTTATACCATTGTTTGGAGTAAAACAGCAGAAAATCTCAATTTTACTTATACTCTACAAAATGTTGGAGGAAAATAATAGCAGTTATACCAGAGATCAATGTAAATTAATAGCAGTTATACCAGAGGTCAGGGTAACGTTAAAATTAGGCCATTTATACACTAGTTATATGTAAAATTAATAACAGTTATACACTGTAAAGAATATCTGTATATTTAACAGTGATAAACAGTAAAATTGTGACAGTAAAAATCCGTAAACTATAAAATATTTTAAAACTGTACATTTAGTGTGAATTTCCCGTAAATAAATGAATCTGTGAAAACCAGTAATTTGTTTATTGTTTCTCAGAAAAAAATACTTAACAATACCGTAATGCACTATTGCAGTGTTTTTTTTTTAATGGAAGATTTTCATAAAGTTTATAACGGTCAAACAATGATTTTTACATTTATTTGTTGAAAAAAAAAATACAGGTTTTATTTGTTGAATGCAAGTATGATTGTGTTGCTAATGAATGTATGCTATAATATGACATTGTGATTTTTGAAATATTTTCACATAATAATGAATTAAATAGCACTATTAAGAAATCAAAATCACTTTACACTGAATTCATTCTTGATTCACTCCACCTTCACACACTGGTCGTGTTAATAAGCAGTGTACAATGTATTAGAATCATTTTCTTCCTATTTTCCTATTTCCTATTTTTTCCATATTTGAGTAAAATGAAATCTTTACATGTCTTTATCAGTTCCCTTTTGTTTTGTGGTTTTTTATAACAGCATATTCTTCTTCTTTATACTTGAAATAATCTTTTTTATAGATCTTTTATTATTGTTATTAATGGCCCGGCGATATGAAGCGCTGATAACACAAACTACAGATCCCATAATGCAGCGCTTCAGCGCCCTTACCGAACACTAGACTACCTGAGAACATTCCTCACTTGATTCCATCAAGTGAAGCTTCTGTAGATGTATTTAATCCTATTGTACAGTTATTGTGAAACAGCGCCTCACAGTGGCGAAGAGAAAAGTTGATTCTGAAAACCGATGGGATTCTGATTAGATGTTTACTGACACTGCCGGTAAACACGTGTGTCTTATTTGTAGAGCGAATGTGGCTGTAATTAAGGAATTGAATCTAAGACTGAACTAAAAGACAAAACATCAGGAGAAGCTAAAAAACCTGAATGCAGAGCAGAAGATACAGAAAGTAGAAGAGCACTTGTAAAAGATATGTCAGTTTCAGATGAGGATGTTATAAAAATCTGTGACACAGTAAAACAATCTGACTTGTTCTCTGCTTGTCACACAGGACCTATGAGAACTGCTTACTCAAGAGTTCAGTGCTTTAAAGATGTGTTTAAGTATGTTGAACAAAAAAAAGTCTTCCTGGGCAGAGACGAGAACAGAACTGAGAGATTTGCTTATTATGTTCCTGTGCTAAATACTTTGAAGAGTTTTTGGCAAGGTCTCATATCAGTGGATCCTGATCTTTCTAGATAAGATGTTCTCAGTGACTGTTGTGATGGAGACGTGTTTGTGTCAAGCACATTTTTTTTAAAGAAAATCCAAATAGTCTCAAGCTGGTTCTATACCAGGATGCATTTGAAGTAGTGAACCCACTTGGTTCTGCAAAAAAGAAGCACAAGGTTTTGGCTGTGTACTTCTCTCTACTCAACATTCCTCCCTATGCCCGGTGGAATGCTGATCATATGCAACTAGTTTTACTGTGTAGGGAGAAGGATTTTAAGGAATTTGGCCATGACAAAGTTTTTTCAGAACATAATGATGGCAGACAAAACTGTTGTGATGGGAGCTCTCTACTGCATTGCTGGAGACAACCTGGGCTCTCATTGTACTGGGGGTTTTACAGAAAATGTCAGTTCATCAGTGTATTTATGCAGATATTGTCTGTTAACTCGAACTGAATTTCAGGGTGCTGATCCAGCAGTCTGTGGACCTCAGAGGACTCCAGAAACGTATAGATCTGCCACAGAACAGCTGGAAAGAGAAGACGTGTCAGAAGTACAGGGGATAAAGTTCAGGTCTGTGTTTAATTCTTTACAAAACTTTGATGTTCGCACACCTGGCATGCCCCCATGTCTTGGTCATAACATTTTTGAGGGTGTCCTCTCATACGATCTTGCTCTTTACCTCAAATATTTTATTTGCACAAATAAATGGTTCACTTACACAGTTCTGAACAGACGCATCAAGCAATTTAAATACAAAGGAACAGATACTTTATCCAAGCCTTGTGAGGTCAGTCCAAAAACATTAAAACTTAGTGGACAAGCTGTTCAAAGACTTTTACCTCTCATAATTGGAGACAAAGTGCAGAACCCTCAAGATGATGTCTGGCAGTTCACGTTGCAGCTCAAGGACATCGTTGACTTCATTTGTGCTCAGCAAATTTCCAAGGCCCAGGTTACTTATCTGGATGCACTCATCCAAGAATATTTGGAAACCAGAAAGGCATTATTTCCTAATACCAACTTAAAACCTAAACACCATTACTTACCACATTATCCAGTGCTAATCCTAAAATTTGTCCCTCTCATCAGGCTTTGGACGATGCGCTTCGAGAGCAAACACAGTTACTTCAAAAGATGCACAAGGCATCTGAACAATTTCAAAAACCTGTGCTTGACTCTTTCAGAGACACATCAAATGTTCCAGGTCTTCCTTTCTGCTGGGTCAGTCAGTCCTCCAGCATTGCAAATAAAATATGGCTTACCATTTTACTTGGAGCTTTACAGTGAGCAAGTTAAAGACGCAGTCCTACATTTTGGTTTTACTGAAAGGAATACAAAGATTCCAGTTGATGTTCAGTACAATGGCCTTGCTTACAGGAAGGGCCAGTTTTTTGTCATGAAGTATGATGAGTCAGTGGAGTTTGGTGAACTTCTGCTGATTACTGTTAAGGATGAGTCAGCTCTTCATTTTCTCCTGAGAGTTTATGATGCTGAATTGATTTCTTACTACCACATGTACTCAGTAAAAAAAGACACCAGCAGATTAGAGTGCAGACTCATCAGTGAACTGATTAACTTGTGGCCATTGCCATCTTATGTAAAAAAATGTTTACCAGATTATTCCACTGAAACACAGCATCTTGTCAGACTGAATGCCTTAATTTCATTGGACCAGAGACCAAACTCTTTGTGTGTGTGTCTTCACAGATATGGCTGAATCACAGCTGCTAAAGAACATAGGGGATGCGATAGCAGGAGTGCTTCTGGACCTTCCTGATCAACTTGTTAAGTCCGTTGAAGATACTTTGAAAACATTTGGTGCGGCAACCACAGATGATTTAAAGTCCATCACAGAAAACGATTTGCTGCCAGTGTTAAAGCCCATACAAGCCTGAAGACTGGTTGCTTCCTGGACCCAAAATAGTGAGTATTGAACAATGTCACCACACCACCCAATGGCACACTTGTTACCATGGTGTTAAGGTTAGAATATGAATTTTTATGAGTCTAATGATGATGTGATCATCATTATTTCCTCAATAAACAAATGCTGTTATTATGCAATAGGGGGCTGTTTCAAAAATTAATTTTTAAAATGTAATCTGTTAGACAAATTGCATTTAGTTTGTACTATTTTGTGTAACCTTAATGTCTCCAAATGCATCTATACAGTGTGTAGTTTAGCAAAACAGCAAAAGCATTACTCAATGTGTAATACTTTCATATCTTCTTTTTAGTCTCCGGGACTTCAACACCAAAATCTGTGCATTCATCTCCAGTGGTTGTCTTTCCCTCTGCACCATCAATTTCTTCTTCACCAGCGTCATCCACCTCTACATCATCTTCAGGAATCTGTACACCATTAATACCAAACTGCTTAGAGCGATTTGAAATCCCATGGCAGAGGCTCCCTGAGGAGTTAATACAGAACTTGGAAAGACAGAAAAGACCTAGTGCAAGACAACAAAGAGAAATGGTGAGGATCGTGGTCTCTGAAATGATGAAGATTTGCAAGAATCCAACCAAACACAGCATAACAGAGATAGCAAAAAGGATGGTGGCCAGGTATCCAAAGTCTCTGCAAGATGTGATTGATGGCGACGTTATTGGAGCAGGATATCATTCTCTGGTGAAGCAGCTTCAGGCAAGAGTTGAAAATGTCAAGCGACCCGACACACCAAAGGTTATAAAGCACAAAGCAGCATCAGATGATGACGACACAGACGAAATACCTACCGAACAAAAAACAAGTGTTCAACACACCTATGGATGAATTAGCTGGGAGCCAAAGCATTTGCCACTCTCAGAGACTGTGGAGAGTCAGCTTGAAAAAAAAAGAAGAAATAAAGATATTTAAGAAGAACTACAGTAAAGATGTTGTGAAAGAACTAGTCAAGTGCACCTATTACACCCAGCGTAAAGACCTCAACAAAGGGGCAAGCATCCGGAACCTATGCCAGGAATGGCCCTTTCTCTTCAATTAAGTTGGTATGCCAGCACATTTCCAAGAGCTGACTGGTGTGAATCTGATGGAAACCTTTCTTGCCAATGTAGACAAAAAAGGGGCATGTCTGTTAAAGTTCCTGAGATATGTTGATGCACAAAAAAGCAAATGAGTCCAGAACGCTCTTCTCAAGCTTCAGACTGAAAGAGGTCAGTCCAGTGGTTGCTCCCAAGAACTCATTGAGATGCTGCTTCTTTTACTGGCTCATTTTGATGAGAAGGAAGAGCTTCTGTTCCACTGTGTTGAGACGACAAGCCTTACATAGGATGTTCAGATGGAGAAAGTGCCACCAACACCCTTCATTATTGTTTGTGGTGGGTAAATAGAGCAACTGTTTTTTCTGATGTAACTGCAATGTTATTGTACTCGTGGCTTGTTTAGTTTTGTTCTATCATTTCCCACAATTTGTATAACATTTTATGTAGTCCAGAGGACTTCAATACATTCAGTCATTTCTTCATTCTCACACACATTCGCTAGCTTACGTACTGAAACACTGGCTAACACAAGCTCAGAAGCTCAGCCAGTAAGATCATTCATCCTATGATGGATGTAACTATTGAAGATGGATCCTGACTTATTTGGTAATAAAAAAGAACTAAAGTCCGGCTTTATTAATTATTGTGCCAAATATAGCATCCAAAAAAGAAACTTTACCAACTTATTTTATTATACATTAGGGCTGGGCGATATGGCCTAAAAAGAAAATCCCCGATTTTTTCACAAAAAATCCGATTTGCGATTTGAATAGATTTTTTTTCCCTGCTTAAAATCAATCTGCATATGACAAAGAAAATGTTCAAAAAAAGTTTTAACTTTATTAAATAATGTTTATTTACCCTTCTGGGATTATAACCCACTTTGGGTTAAAGTGCAATCAGAAACAACAAGCCAAAAATACAAGATGGCAAGCTCTGCTATTGTAAATTGTGAAAATAGAATGTAACATAACATAAAATGAGCAAACCTACAAAGAAAAATGTTTTATGAGTGTTTAAATGTGGAACATGATTAAAAATGCACCTGAGGTTTGGAGTGATTTTGCCTTTTACTTTTCTCCAAAACTCCACAGTAAAATGAGATTAAATTTAACAGAGTAATAGACAGGGACACTGTAAATAAAAAGAATTTGAAAGTTTGAGCAAACCTATAAAGAAAAATGTTTTATGAGTGTTTAAATGTGGAACATGGTAAAAATGCAGTGATGCTTGGAGAGATTTTGCCTTTACTTTTCTTAAAAACTCCACAGTAAAATGAGTTGAAATGTGAAATAAGAATATAATAGACAGGGAGACTCTAAATAAGAACTATTTAAAAGATTGAGTAAACCTCAAAAAAATGTTTTATGAGTGTTTGAACATGGTGATTTAAATGCTCTGATTTTCTGTTTCTTAACGGAAACGCCGTTCTGAAGCGTCTTTACATGTATTTTGACCGCTCCCACCACCCGTACCGTAAGTGTACGATTAGACGCGAAACAATAAACAAAGTGCGGCTGCTTAACCGCAGTCCTGTGCTGCCGCTGTCTTGTTCATGTCGTAGGATCCTACATCTCTCCACTCGACAGCATTTCTCTGTTTGAGGTGCTGCAGTAAATTGGTGGTACTGCTACCTTTGCTTGCAACAGCCTTCAAACACACTTTGCAGCGGGGTGTGTGTGAGTGTGTGTGTGTGTGCTGTGTCTGACGCAGCAAAACCGAACCAATTCCAAATTACAGATGACACTGTGCCTTTCTTGGGAACGAGTTCTTCTCTGCTCGCTGCCATGTTGTTTGTGTATCTCTATGGCAAAGGGGAGGGGGGAGTTTGTTCGTTCGGAAGCGAGCTGTTCAGCACAAATGTGTCTATAAAACTGTACAACATTGAAAGACAAACTAAAGATCTAATATGTTCTGAGTCACTTTTATCTCCTACTTTTATTTTATTCAGGATCTGAAGATAATTTATATAGTGACACCTAGGGGTGGTTGGTGGTAAGACAGAATAGGGACATCTCCACCAGAATAGAAAAACCTGACAAAAATGTAGCTCTCTAAACTTGTGTATTTCTGATAATAAAGATGATTTTTGAAACCAAAAATTCCAAAAGAAATGTCTGACATAAAATTGTGATCTTAATGTATTTAGAAATGGCTGTCCCCACGTGTAACCACATAGTCAGCAGTCCTCACTATGTAGTAAATACAAGTGTGTGTGTGTGTGTGTGTGTGTGTGTGTCAAGAATGTTTGTACCAGTCTATAGCAACGATGAGATGACTGGTAATGATAAAATGAACAGTTGGAACAGGCAGTGTAAAGATGTTGTCCACATGGCAGTGTGAAGGGAAAAAATACAAGCAAAAGCTCAGCACGGTTCCGGTAAAAACCTTCTGGAACAAACTACTGCAGCTCAGCCCCAGCGCTCCTGGACCCTGTCTCCCAGACTAGTGACTCCCAAAAGCTAGACTGCTCGTAGGAGATGAAAATGCCAAAAAGATACTCTCTGAGAGAGGAAAGAAAATGAAACATGCTGTGCAAAACTCACTTCCGATTCATCTACGCGTTCTCGAGCACTAACTATGTGGATTTTTTTATGTCCCCGAACCCTAATATCTCGACCACAAGGGGGCGCAAATTTACCACTTATGAGTTTCAGGCA
The DNA here is from genome assembly GCF_946808225.1 of Silurus aristotelis. Taxonomy (NCBI): domain Eukaryota; kingdom Metazoa; phylum Chordata; class Actinopteri; order Siluriformes; family Siluridae; genus Silurus; species Silurus aristotelis. The sequence continues at coordinate 3,421,032 of NC_139588.1, read as the reverse complement.
CAGTGCCGCGCAGCCGCAGAAGAACTCGAGGAAGTGGAGGGGAAATCAAGCCTTACAGATGCTATGTTGGAAGAGGAGGCACAGGAGTGTAGGACACTTTTCAGAGCTGTGTGTCACAGTGAAATCACTGGTTATCTTTTTCTAAAAATGAACTACACCCCGCACGTTTTGTGTGATTTTGTGAGCGATCTTGTGTTTGTAATGTTGGAGAATATAATAAAGGTTTGTATGGAGAATGGACGGTGGTTGTATTGTATACTGGTAAATCTCTGCTGTTAGTTAGTACACATATGCCTTTTGTTGTTAACAAACATGTATGTGTGAGGAATCCACCCTGCCACGCCCCCTTCGGCGGCTGTCATTGCCTTCGCTTTCTCTAAAGCTCCGGGCTTCAATCATGCACACCTGGGGCTCGTTATTCACTCATCCCCAGCTCCAATATAAACCCCTCATTCACCCACACTCCCTGTCTGTTACTGTTCCTACATGTTGCTATGTGATGGGGTTTAGTTCTTGTTTGCTCGCCTTTGTATTGTTGTAAAGGCTTGTATTTGATGAATGTACTCACTTCCTTTAGTAGACTTTAGCAGCTGGATTTAGAACAAGCTGAAAGTGTTTCATGGTCTTTTTAGGAAGACCTATACAAAGATCATTACAATTACATTTATAAAAAAATCATTACAATGTTTTCTCAGGTCATGTTTTCACATAAGTTCTTTGAGTGCACACGTCAGTATGGTAGAAAGCTGATTATGTCTTTCACATTGTTGTTTCAGTAAAATGATGGCTAAAATATCATCTTTTGACCATGTATTTCACTTAAAGTTCTTTAGTGTCTGCAGAAAAGGCAGGTGTTTGAAGGTGCAGTCACTGGTGTGGAAGAAGACCAGGTTTGCAAGCAATATCCTATAAATAAGCCATTCTTGTTTATTTATTTATTTATTTATTTGAGAATGCAATGCACTTCTGTAGATAATAAGCCTTTAAGATAAAACTTTATTTGTGGGGAAATTTTCAAAAAGTTGTGTAGAAAGAAAGAAAGAAGAGTAAATAAAACTTATTTTTCTTCTATACTTTATATTAAATGATTATAGATTTATGGGTGTTTTTGTAAGAAATATTATATAATACATCATATACATATTATATACATCCAGGTGTGTGTGTGTGTGTGTGTGTGTGTGTGTGTGTGTGTGTGTGTGTATGCAGGCACTAAAGATGGCACTGATCCCATACTGGGTTGATCACCTGATACTAGTAAGAAATGGAGATCAGATCAGAGAGAAAATAAAGAATGGATTGGGTCTGATCCTGTAGCATAAAGATAGAAACTCTATTAAATACTGACTAAAGGACAAAGTAATACATGTGATTTGGACTCCTTCTGCTCTGGGCTTTTTCACATCAACTCCTCAGATCCTGTAGATAAACGTGTTCTCGGTTTGCAGACACGGAAATGCAGGAACACTGGAGTCTTTACACACAATTGTTCATCACCAGTAAACACTAGAAGAGAAAGAAGTGAATCAGTAACAGAAAACTAGAAGGAGGTGTTTGATGATCAGCAGCAGGTAAATATATATTACCTGCTAAAAGCAGCAAAAACTCTTGTTTATCTTCTCATTTAGTGAGAACAATGTAGTAAATAACGCTGATGGAGCAAAGAAAAAAGCTAAGGTAGTAAATAACGATAATGTAGTAAAAAAACGCTGATGAAGTAAATAACGCTGATGTAGTAAATAACAATAATTTAGTAAATAACGCTGATGTAGTAAATAACGCTAATGTAGTAAATAACGCTGATGGAGCAAAAAAAAAGCTAATGTAGTGAATAACGCTAATGTAGTAAATAACGCTAATGTAGTAAATAATGCTAATGTAGTAAATAACGCTAACGTAGTAAATAATGCTAATGTAGTAAATAACGCTAACGTAGTAAATAACACAAATGTAGTAAATAATGCTAATGTAGTAAATAACACTAATGTAGTAAATAACACTAATGTAGTAAAAAAAAAGCTAATGTAGTAAATAACACTAATGTAGTAAATAACGCTAATGTAGTAAAAAAAAAAAGCTAATGTAGTAAATAACACTAATGTAGTAAATAACGCTAATGTAGTAAATAATGCTAATGTAGTAAATAACGCTGACGTAGTAAATAACACTAATGTAGTAAATAACGCTGATGGAGCAAAAAAATAAGCTAAGGTAGTAAATAACGCTGATGTAGTAAATAACGATAATGTAGTAAATAACACTAATGTAGTAAATAACGCTAATGTAGTAAAAAAAACGCTAATGTAGTAAATAACGCTAATGTAGTAAATAACACTAATGTAGTAAATAACGCTAATGTAGTAAATAACGCTAAATAACACTTATGTAGTAAATAACGCTAAATAACACTAATGTAGTAAATAACGCTAATGTAGTAAATAACGCTAATGTAGAAAATAACGCTGATGGAGCAAAAAAAAAGCTAACGTGGTAAATAACGCTAATGTAGAAAATAACGCTAATGTAGTAAATAACGCTAAATAACACTAATGTAGTAAATAACGCTAATGTAGTAAATAACGCTGATGGAGCAAAAAAAGCTAACGTAGTAAATAACACTAATGTAGTAAATAACGCTGATGGAGCAAAAAAAGCTAACATAGTAAAAAACGCTAATGTAGTAACTAACGCTAATGTAGTAAATAACGCTAATGTAGAAAATAATGTAGTAAATAACACTAATGTAGTAAATAACGCTAATGTAGTAAAAAAAACGCTAATGTAGTAAAAAACCGCTAATGTAGAAAAATAACGCTGGTGGAGCAAAAAAAGCTAACATAGTAAAAAACGCTAATGTAGTAACTAACGCTAATGTGGTAAATAACGCTAATGTAGAAAATAATGTAGTAAATAACGCTAATGTAGTAAATAACGCTAATGTAGTAAAAAAACGCTAATGTAGTAAATAACGCTAATGTAGTAAATAACGCTGGTGGAGCAAAAAAAGCTAACATAGTAAAAAACGCTAATGTAGTAACTAACGCTTATGTAGTAAATAACGCTAATGTAGAAAATAATGTAGTAAATAACGCTAATGAAGTAAAAAAACGCTAATGTAGTAAATAACGCTAATGTAGTAAAAAAACGCTAATGTAGTAAATAACGCTAATGTAGTAAAAAAACGCTAATGTATTAAATAACTTTAATGTAGTAAATAACACTGATGTAGTAAATAACGCTAATGTAGAAAATAACGCTGATGGAGCAAAAAAAAGCTAACATAGTAAATAATGCTAATGTAGTAAAAAAACGCTGATGTAGTAAATAACGCTAATGTAGTAAATAGCGCTGATGGAGCAAAAAAAAAAGCTAACGTAGTAAATAACACTAATGTAGTAAATAACGCTAATGTAGTAAATAACGCTAAATAACACTAATGCAGTAAATAACGCTGATGGAGCAAAAAAAAGCTAATGTAGTAAATAACGCTGATGTAGTAAATAACGCGGATGTAGTAAATAACGATAATGTAGTAAATAACACTAATATAGTAAATAACACTAATGTAGTAAATAACACTAATGTAGAAAATAACGCTGATGGAGCAAAAAAAGCTAACGTGGTAAATAACGCTAATGTAGTAAATAACACTAATGTAGTAAATAACACTAATGTAGTAAATAACACTGATGTAGAAAATAACGCTGATGGAGCAAAAAAAGCTAACGTGGTAAATAACGCTAATGTAGTAAATAACACTAATGTAGTAAATAACACTAATGTAGTAAATAACATTAATGTAGTAAATAACACTAATGTAGTAAATAACGCTGATGGAGCAAAAAAAGCTAACGTATTAAATAATGCTAATGTAGTAAATAACAGTAATGTAGTAAATAACACTGATGTAGTAAATAACGCTGATGTAGTAAATAACATTAATGTAGTAAATAACGCTAATGTAGTAAATAACGCTAATGTAGTAAATAACTCTAATGTAGTAAATAACGCTGATGTAGTAAATAATGTAGTAAATAACGTAGTAAATAATGTAGTAAATAACACGGATGTAGTAAATAACGTCAATGTAGTAAATAACGCTAATGTAGTAAATAACTCTAATGTAGTAAATAACGCTGATGTAGTAAATAAAACTAATGTAGTAAATAACGCTGATGTAGTAAATAACGCTGATGTATTAAATAACGTTGATGTAGTAAATAACGCTAATGTAGTAAATAACACTAATGTAGTTAATAACGCTGATGTAGTAAATAACACTGATGTAGTAAATAACATTAATGTAGTAAATAACACTGATGTAGTAAATAACGCTAATGTAGTAAATAACTCTAATGTAGCAAATAACGCTGATGTATTAAATAACGCTGATGTAGTAAATAATGTAGTAAATAACGTAGTAAATAATGTAGTAAATAACACTGATGTAGTAAATAACGTCAATGTAGTAAATAACGCTAATGTAGTAAATAACTCTAATGTAGTAAATAACGCTGATGTAGTAAATAAAACTAATGTAGTAAATAATGCTGATGTAGTAAATAACGCTGATGTATTAAATAACGCTGATGTAGTAAATAACACTGATGTAGTAAATAACGCTAATGTAGTAAATAACACTAATGTAGTAAATAACGCTGATGTAGTAAATAACACTGATGTAGTAAATAACGCTGATGTAGTAAATAACATTAATGTAGTAAATAACACTGATGTAGTAAATAACTCTAATGTAGTAAATAACACTGATGTAGTAAATAAAACTAATGTAGTAAATAACGCTGATATAGTAAATAACGCTGATGTAGTAAATAACGCTGATGTAGTAAATAATGTAGTAAATAACACTGATGTAGTAAATAACGTCAATGTAGTAAATAACACTAATGTAGTAAATAACACTGATGTAGTAAATATCGCTAATGTAGTAAATAACACTAATGTAGTAAATAACGCTAATGTATTAAATAACGCTAATGTAGTAAATAATGTAGTAAATAACACTGATGTAGTAAATAACACTAATGTAGTAAATAACATTAATGTAGTAAATAACACTGATGTAGTAAATAACACTGATGTAGTAAATAAAACTAATGTAGTAAATAACGCTGATATAGTAAATAACGCTGATGTATTAAATAACGCTGATGTAGTAACTAATGTAGTAAATAACGCTGATGTATTAAATAACGCTGATGTAGTAAATAATGTAGTAAATAACACTGATGTAGTAAATAACGTCAATGTAGTAAATAACACTAATGTAGTAAATAACATTAATGTAGTAAATAACACTGATGTAGTAAATAACGCTAATGTAGTAAATAACACTAATGTAGTAAATAACGCTAATGTATTAAATAACGCTAATGTAGTAAATAATGTAGTAAATAACACTGATGTAGTAAATAACACTAATGTAGTAAATAACATTAATGTAGTAAATAACACTGATGTAGTAAATAACGCTAATGTAGTAAATAACACTGATGTAGTAAATAACATTAATGTAGTAAATAACACTGATGTAGTAAATAACGCTAATGTAGTAAATAACACTAATGTAGTAAATAACTCTAATGTAGTAAATAATGTAGTAAATAACACTGATGTAGTAAATAACACTGAGGTAGTAAATAACACTAATGTAGTAAATAATGTAAATAACGCTAATGTAGTAATTAACACTAATGTAGTAAATAACATTAATGTAGTAAATAACACTGATGTAGTAAATAACATTAATGTAGTAAATAAAACTAATGTAGTAAATAACGCTAATGTGCTAAATAACACCAATGTAGTAAATAACGCTAATGTATTAAATAACGCTAATGTAGTAAATGATGTAGTAAATAACGCTGATGTAGTAAATAACACTGATGTAGTAAATAACGCTAATGTAGTAAATAAAACTAATGTAGTAAATAACGCTAATGTGCTAAATAACACCAATGTAGTAAATAACGCTAATGTAGTAAATGATGTAGTAAATAACGCTGATGTAGTAAATAACACTGATGTAGTAAATAACGCTAATGTAGTAAATAAAACTAATGTAGTAAATAACGCTAATGTGCTAAATAACACCAATGTAGTAAATAACGCTAATGTATTAAATAACACTAATGTAGTAAATAATGTAGTAAATAACACTGATGTAGTAAATAACGCTAATGTAGTAAATAACACTAATGTAGTAAATAATGTAGTAAATAACACTGATGTAGTAAATAACGCTAATGTAGTAAATAACACTAATGTAGTAAATAACATTAATGTAGTAAATAACGCTAATGTAGTAAATAATGTAGTAAATAATGTAGTAAATAACACTGATGTAGTAAATAACGCTAATGTAGTAAATAACACTAATGTAGTAAATAACATTAATGTAGTAAATAACGCTAATGTAGTAAATAATGTAGTAAATAACACTGATGTAGTAAATAACACTGATGTAGTAAATAACACTGACGTAGTAAATAACACTGATGTAGTAAATAACGCTAATGTAGTAAATAATGTAGTAAATAACACTGATGTAGTAAATAACACTAATGTAGTAAATAACACTGATGTAGTAAATAACACTGATGTAGTAAATAACACTAATGTAGTAAATAACACTGATGTAGTAAATAACACTAATGTAGTAAATAACATTGATGTGGTAAATAACACTGATGTAGTAAATAACACTGATGTGGTAAATAACACTAATGTAGTAAATAACGCTGATGTAGTAAATAACGCTAATGTAGTAAATAACACTAATGTAGTAAATAACGCTAATGTAGTAAATAACGCTAATGTAGTAAATAACGCTGATGTAGTAAATAACGCTGATGTAGTAAATAAAACTAATGTAGTAAATAACGCTGATGTAGTAAATAACTCTAATGTAGTAAATAACGCTGATGTAGTAAATAAAACTAATGTAGTAAATAACGCTGATGTATTAAATAACGCTGATGTAGTAAATAATGTAGTAAATAACACGGATGTAGTAAATAACACTAATGTAGTAAATAACACTGATGTAGTAAACAACGCTGATGGAGTAAATAACACTGATGTAGTAAATACGCTAATGTAGTAAATAACGCTGATGTAGTAAATAACACTGATGTAGTAAATAACAATAATGTAGTAAATAACACTGATGTAGTAAATAACGCTAATGTAGTAAATAATGTAGTAAATAACACTGATGTAGTAAATAACACTAATGTAGTAAATAACACTAATGTAGTAAATAACACTGATGTAGTAAATAACACTAATGCAGTAAATAACACTGATGTAGTAAATAACACTGATGTAGTAAATAACACTGATGTGGTAAATAACACTAATGTAGTAAATAACGCTGATGTAGTAAATAACAATAATGTAGTAAATAACACTGATGTAGTAAATAACGCTAATGTAGTAAATAACTCTAATGTAGTAAATAACGCTGATGTAGTAAATAACTCTAATGTAGTAAATAACGCTGATGTAGTAAATAAAACTAATGTAGTAAATAACGCTAATGTGCTAAATAACACCAATGTAGTAAATAACGCTAATGTAGTAAATGATGTAGTAAATAACGCTGATGTAGTAAATAACACTGATGTAGTAAATAACGCTAATGTAGTAAATAAAACTAATGTAGTAAATAACGCTAATGTGCTAAATAACACCAATGTAGTAAATAACGCTAATGTATTAAATAACACTAATGTAGTAAATAATGTAGTAAATAACACTGATGTAGTAAATAACGCTAATGTAGTAAATAACACTAATGTAGTAAATAATGTAGTAAATAACACTGATGTAGTAAATAACGCTAATGTAGTAAATAACATAATGTAGTAAATAACATTAATGTAGTAAATAACGCTAATGTAGTAAATAATGTAGTAAATAATGTAGTAAATAACACTGATGTAGTAAATAACGCTAATGTAGTAAATAACACTAATGTAGTAAATAACATTAATGTAGTAAATAACGCTAATGTAGTAAATAATGTAGTAAATAACACTGATGTAGTAAATAACACTGATGTAGTAAATAACACTGACGTAGTAAATAACACTGATGTAGTAAATAACGCTAATGTAGTAAATAATGTAGTAAATAACACTGATGTAGTAAATAACACTAATGTAGTAAATAACACTGATGTAGTAAATAACACTAATGTAGTAAATAACACTGATGTAGTAAATAACACTAATGTAGTAAATAACACTGATGTAGTAAATAACACTAATGTAGTAAATAACATTGATGTGGTAAATAACACTGATGTAGTAAATAACACTGATGTGGTAAATAACACTAATGTAGTAAATAACGCTGATGTAGTAAATAACGCTAATGTAGTAAATAACACTAATGTAGTAAATAACGCTAATGTAGTAAATAACGCTAATGTAGTAAATAACGCTGATGTAGTAAATAACGCTGATGTAGTAAATAAAACTAATGTAGTAAATAACGCTGATGTAGTAAATAACTCTAATGTAGTAAATAACGCTGATGTAGTAAATAAAACTAATGTAGTAAATAACGCTGATGTATTAAATAACGCTGATGTAGTAAATAATGTAGTAAATAACACGGATGTAGTAAATAACACTAATGTAGTAAATAACACTGATGTAGTAAATAACGCTGATGGAGTAAATAACACTGATGTAGTAAATACGCTAATGTAGTAAATAACGCTGATGTAGTAAATAACACTGATGTAGTAAATAACAATAATGTAGTAAATAACACTGATGTAGTAAATAACGCTAATGTAGTAAATAATGTAGTAAATAACACTGATGTAGTAAATAACACTAATGTAGTAAATAACACTAATGTAGTAAATAACACTGATGTAGTAAATAACACTAATGCAGTAAATAACACTGATGTAGTAAATAACACTGATGTAGTAAATAACACTGATGTAGTAAATAACACTGATGTGGTAAATAACACTAATGTAGTAAATAACGCTGATGTAGTAAATAACAATAATGTAGTAAATAACACTGATGTAGTAAATAACGCTAATGTAGTAAATAACTCTAATGTAGTAAATAACGCTGATGTAGTAAATAACTCTAATGTAGTAAATAACGCTGATGTAGTAAATAAAACTAATGTAAATAACGCTGATGTAGTAAATAACGCTGATGTATTAAATAACGCTGATGTAGTAAATAATGTAGTAAATAACACTGATGTAGTAAATAACACTAATGTAGTAAATAACACTGATGTAGTAAATAACACTAATGTAGTAAATAACACTAATGTAGTAAATAACGCTGATGTAGTAAATAACGCTGATGTAGTAAATAACGCTGATGTAGTAAATAACACTGATGTAGTAAATAACGCTAATGTAGTAAATAACACTGATGTAGTAAATAACACTAATGTAGTAAAAAACGCTGATGTAGTAAATAACACTAATGTAGTAAATAACATTAATGTAGTAAATAACGCTAATGTAGTAAATAATGTAGTAAATAACACTGATGTAGTAAATAACACTAATGTAGTAAATAACACTAATGTAGTAAATAACACTGATGTGGTAAATAACACTGATGTAGTAAATAACGCTGATGTGGTAAATAACACTGATGTGGTAAAGAACACTAATGTAGTAAATAACACTGATGTGGTAAATAACACTGATGTAGTAAATAACACTGATGTGGTAAATAACACTAATGTGGTAAATAACGCTGATGTAGTAAATAACACTAATGTAGTAAATAACACTGATGTAGTAAATAACGCTAATGTAGTAAATAACTCTAATGTAGTAAATAACGCTGATGTAGTAAATAAAACTAATGTAGTAAATAACGCTGATGTAGTAAATAACGCTGATGTAGTAAATAACGCTGATGTAGTAAAGAATGTAGTAAATAACACTGATGTAGTAAATAACACTAATGTAGTAAATAACACTGATGTAGTAAATAACGCTAATGTAGTAAATAACGCTAATGTAGTAAATAACGCTAATGTAGTAAATAACGCTGATGTAGTAAATAACACTGATGTAGTAAATAACGCTGATGTAGTAAAGAATGTAGTAAATAACACTGATGTAGTAAATAACACTAATGTAGTAAATAACACTGATGTAGTAAATAACGCTAATGTAGTAAATAACACTGATGTAGTAAATAACACTAATGTAGTAAAAAACGCTGATGTAGTAAATAACACTAATGTAGTAAATAACATTAATGTAGTAAATAACGCTAATGTAGTAAATAATGTAGTAAATAACACTGATGTAGTAAATAACACTAATGTAGTAAATAACACTAATGTAGTAAATAACACTGATGTGGTAAATAACACTGATGTAGTAAATAACGCTGATGTGGTAAATAACACTGATGTGGTAAAGAACACTAATGTAGTAAATAACACTGATGTAGTAAATAACACTGATGTGGTAAATAACACTGATGTAGTAAATAACACTGATGTGGTAAATAACACTAATGTGGTAAATAACGCTGATGTAGTAAATAACACTAATGTAGTAAATAACACTGATGTAGTAAATAACGCTAATGTAGTAAATAACGCTGATGTAGTAAATAAAACTAATGTAGTAAATAACGCTGATGTAGTAAATAACGCTGATGTAGTAAATAACGCTGATGTAGTAAAGAATGTAGTAAATAACACTGATGTAGTAAATAACACTAATGTAGTAAATAACACTGATGTAGTAAATAACGCTAATGTAGTAAATAACGCTAATGTAGTAAATAACGCTAATGTAGTAAATAACGCTGATGTAGTAAATAACACTGATGTAGTAAATAACGCTGATGTAGTAAAGAATGTAGTAAATAACACTGATGTAGTAAATAACACTAATGTAGTAAATAACACTGATGTAGTAAATAACGCTAATGTAGTAAATAACGCTAATGTAGTAAATAACGCTAATGTAGTAAATAACGCTGATGTAGTAAATAACACTGATGTAGTAAATAACGCTGATGTAGTAAATAACGCTGATGTAGTAAATAACACTAATGTAGTAAATAACATTAATGTAGTAAATAACGCTAATGTAGTAAATATTGTAGTAAATAACACTGATGTAGTAAATAACACTAATGTAGTAAATAACGCTAATGTAGTAAATAACACTGATGTAGTAAATAACACTAATGTAGTAAATAATGTAGTAAATAACACTGATGTAGTAAATAACACTAATGTAGTAAATAATGTAGTAAATAACACTGATGTAGTAAATAACGCTAATGTAGTAAATAATGTAGTAAATAACACTAATGTAGTAAATAACACTGATGTAGTAAATAACGCTAATGTAGTAAATAACACTAATGTAGTAAATAACACTGATGTGGTAAATAACACTGATGTAGTAAATAACACTGATGTAGTAAATAACGCTGATGTAGTAAATAACACTGATGTAGTAAATAACACTGATGTAGTAAATAACGCTAATGTAGTAAATAACGCTAATGTAGTAAATAACTCTAATGTAGTAAATAACGCTGATGTAGTAAATAACTCTAATGTAGTAAATAACTCTAATGTAGTAAATAACTCTAATGTAGTAAATAACGCTGATGTAGTAAATAACACTAATGTAGTAAATAACACTGATGTAGTAAATAACGCTAATGTAGTAAATAACTCTAATGTAGTAAATAACGCTGATGTAGTAAATAACTCTAATGTAGTAAATAACGCTGATGTAGTAAATAAAACTAATGTAGTAAATAACGCTGATGTAGTAAATAACGCTGATGTATTAAATAACGCTGATGTATTAAATAACGCTGATGTAGTAAATAATGTAGTAAATAACACTGATGTAGTAAATAACACTGATGTAGTAAATAACACTGATGTAGTAAATAACGCTGATGTAGTAAATAACTCTAATGTAGTAAATAACGCTAATGTAGTAAATAAAACTGATGTAGTAAATAACGCTGATGTAGTAAATAACGCTGATGTATTAAATAACGCTGATGTAGTAAATAACACTGATGTAGTAAATAACGTCAATGTAGTAAATAATGCTGATGTAGTAAATAACACTGATGTAGTAAATAACACTGATGTAGTAAATAACGTCAATGTAGTAAATAACGCTGATGTAGTAAATAACACTGATGTAGTAAATAACGCTAATGTAGTAAATAACACTAATGTATTAAATAACGCTAATGTAGTAAATAATGTAGTAAATAACACTGATGTAGTAAATAACACTAATGTAGTAAATAACTCTAATGTAGTAAATAATGTAGTAAATAACACTGATGTAGTAAATAACACTGATGTAGTAAATAACACTAATGTAGTAAATAATGTAGTAAATAACGCTAATGTAGTAAATAACACTAATGTAGTAAATAACATTAATGTAGTAAATAACACTGATGTAGTAAATAACACTAATGTAGTAAATAACACTAATGTAGTAAATAAAACTAATGTAGTAAATAACGCTAATGTAGTAAATAACACCAATGTAGTAAATAACGCTAATGTATTAAATAACGCTAATGTAGTAAATAATGTAGTAAATAACGCTGATGTAGTAAATAACATTAATGTAGTAAATAACGCTAATGTAGTAAATAAAACTAATGTAGTAAATAACGCTAATGTGCTAAATAACACCAATGTAGTAAATAATGTAGTAAATAACACTGATGTAGTAAATAACGCTAATGAATTAAATAACGCTAATGTAGTAAATAATGTAGTAAATAACACTGATGTAGTAAATAATGTAGTAAATAACACTAATGTAGTAAATAATGTAGTAAATAACACTAATGTAGTAAATAATGTAGTAAATAACACTGATGTAGTAAATAACACTAATGTAGTAAATAATGTAGTAAATAACACTGATGTAGTAAATAACGCTAATGTAGTAAATAATGTAGTAAATAACACTAATGTAGTAAATAACACTAATGTAGTAAATAATGTAGTAAATAACACTGATGTAGTAAATAACGCTAATGTAGTAAATAATGTAGTAAATAACACTGATGTAGTAAATAACACTGATGTAGTAAATAACGCTAATGTAGTAAATAACACTAATGTAGTAAATAACACTAATGTAGTAAATAACACTGATGTAGTAAATAACGCTAATGTAGTAAATAATGTAGTAAATAACACTAATGTAGTAAATAACACTGATGTAGTAAATAACGCTAATGTAGTAAATAACACTAATGTAGTAAATAACACTAATGTAGTAAATAACACTGATGTAGTAAATAACACTAATGTAGTAAATAACGCTGATGTAGTAAATAACACTGATGTAGTAAATAACACTGATGTAGTAAATAATGTAGTAAATAACACTGATGTAGTAAATAACACTGATGTAGTAAATAATGTAGTAAATAACGCTAATGTAGTAAATAACAATAATGTATTAAATAATGTAGTAAATAACGCTAATGAAGTAAATAACACTAATGTAGTAAATAACATTAATGTAGTAAATAACACTGATGTAGTAAATAACACTAATGTAGTAAATAAAACTAATGTAGTAAATAACGCTAATGTAGTAAATAACACCAATGTAGTAAATAACACTAATGTAGTAAATAATGTAGTAAATAACGCTAATGTAGTAAATAACACTGATGTAGTAAATAACACTGATGTAGTAAATAACACTAATGTAGTAAATAACACTAATGTAGTAAATAACTAATGTAGTAAATAACGCTGATGTAGTAAATAACTCTAATGTAGTAAATAACGCTGATGTAGTAAATAACGCTGATGTAGTAAATAACACTGATGTAGTAAATAACACTGATGTAGTAATAACGTCAATGTAGTAAATAACGCTGATGTAGTAAATAACACTGATGTAGTAAATAACGCTAATGTAGTAAATACCACTAATGTAGTAAATAACGCTAATGTATTAAATAACGCTAATGTAGTAAATAATGTAGTAAATAACACTGATGTAGTAAATAACACTAATGTAGTAAATAACTCTAATGTAGTAAATAATGTAGTAAATAACACTGATGTAGTAAATAACACTAATGTAGTAAATAATGTAGTAAATAACGCTAATGTAGTAAATAACACTAATGTAGTAAATAACATTAATGTAGTAAATAACACTGATGTAGTAAATAACACTAATGTAGTAAATAAAACTAATGTAGTAAATAACGCTAATGTAGTAAATAACACCAATGTAGTAAATAACGCTAATGTATTAAATAACGCTAATGTAGTAAATAATGTAGTAAATAACGCTGATGTAGTAAATAACATTAATGTAGTAAATAACGCTAATGTAGTAAATAAAACTAATGTAGTAAATAACGCTAATGTGCTAAATAACACCAATGTAGTAAATAATGTAGTAAATAACACTGATGTAGTAAATAACGCTAATGAATTAAATAACGCTAATGTAGTAAATAATGTAGTAAATAACACTGATGTAGTAAATAATGTAGTAAATAACACTAATGTAGTAAATAATGTAGTAAATAACACTAATGTAGTAAATAACACTGATGTAGTAAATAATGTAGTAAATAACACTAATGTAGTAAATAATGTAGTAAATAACACTGATGTAGTAAATAACACTAATGTAGTAAATAATGTAGTAAATAACACTGATGTAGTAAATAACGCTAATGTAGTAAATAATGTAGTAAATAACACTAATGTAGTAAATAACACTAATGTAGTAAATAATGTAGTAAATAACACTGATGTAGTAAATAACGCTAATGTAGTAAATAATGTAGTAAATAACACTAATGTAGTAAATAACACTAATGTAGTAAATAATGTAGTAAATAACACTGATGTAGTAAATAACGCTAATGTAGTAAATATTGTAGTAAATAACACTAATGTAGTAAATAACACTAATGTAGTAAATAATGTAGTAAATAACACTAATGTAGTAAATAATGTAGTAAATAACACTGATGTAGTAAATAACGCTAATGTAGTAAATAACACTAATGTAGTAAATAACATAAATGTAGTAAATAACACTGATGTAGTAAATAACGCTAATGTAGTAAATAACACTAATGTATTAAATAACACTAATGTAGTAAATAACGCTGATGTAGTAAATAACATTAATGTAGTAAATAACACTGATGTAGTAAATAACGCTAATGTAGTAAATAACACTAATGTAGTAAATAACACTGATGTAGTAAATAACGCTAATGTAGTAAATAATGTAGTAAATAACACTAATGTAGTAAATAACACTAATGTAGTAAATAATGTAGTAAATAACACTAATGTAGTAAATAATGTAGTAAATAACACTGATGTAGTAAATAACGCTAATGTAGTAAATAACACTAATGTAGTAAATAACATTAATGTAGTAAATAACACTGATGTAGTAAATAACGCTAATGTAGTAACTAACACTAATGTATTAAATAACACTAATGTAGTAAATAACGCTGATGTAGTGAATAACGCTGATGTAGTAAATAACGCTGATGTAGTAAATAACATTAATGTAGTAAATAACACTGATGTAGTAAATAACGCTAATGTAGTAAATAACACTAATGTAGTAAATAACACTGATGTAGTAAATAACATTAATGTAGTAAATAACACTGATGTAGTAAATAACGCTAATGTAGTAAATAACACTAATGTATTAAATAACACTAATGTAGTAAATAACGCTGATGTAGTAAATAATGTAGTAAATAACACTGATGTAGTAAATAACGCTAATGTAGTAAATAACACTAATGTAGTAAATAACACTGATGTAGTAAATAACGCTAATGTAGTAAATAACATTAATGTAGTAAATAACGCTAATGTAGTAAATAATGTAGTAAATAACACTGATGTAGTAAATAACACTAATGTAGTAAATAACACTGATGTAGTAAATAACACTAATGTAGTAAATAACACTGATGTGGTAAATAACGCTGATGTAGTAAATAACGCTGATGTAGTAAATAACACTGATGTAGTAAATAACACTGATGTAGTAAATAACACTGATGTGGTAAATAACGCTGATGTAGTAAATAACATTAATGTAGTAAATAATGTAGTAAATAATGTAGTAAATAACACTGATGTAGTAAATAACACTAATGTAGTAAATAACACTGATGTAGTAAATAACACTGATGTGGTAAATAACGCTAATGTAGTAAATAACGCTGATGTAGTAAATAACGCTGATGTAGTAAATGAAACTAATGTAGTAAATAACGCTGATGTAGTAAATAACTCTAATGTAGTAAATAACGATGATGTAGTAAATAACACTAATGTAGTAAATAACGCTAATGTAGTAAATAACACTGATGTAGTAAATGACACTAATGTAGTAAATAACACTGATGTAGTAAATAACGCTGATGTAGTAAATGAAACTAATGTAGTAAATAACACTGATGTAGTAAATAACACTAATGTAGTAAATAACGCTGATGTAGTAAATAACGCTGATGTAGTAAATGAAACTAATGTAGTAAATAACGCTGATGTAGTAAATAACTCTAATGTAGTAAATAACGATGATGTAGTAAATAACACTAATGTAGTAAATAACGCTAATGTAGTAAATAACACTGATGTAGTAAATGACACTAATGTAGTAAATAACACTAATGTAGTAAATAACACTGATGTAGTAAATAACGCTGATGTAGTAAATAACACTGATGTAGTAAATGACACTAATGTAGTAAATAACTAATGTAGTAAATAACTCTGATGTAGTAAATAACACTGATGTAGTAAATAACACTGATGTAGTAAATAACACTAATCATTACATCAGTTTCAGTGTTTATATAAAACAGATTCTTACTCACTTCAGTGTCTGTAGTTTGTAACATTCATCATTCTTCAGATCAGAGAGACACTTCACTCCTGAGTCTCCTACTTTATTCCCAGACAGATTCAGTTCTCTCAGGTGTGAGGGGTTTGATCTCAGAGCTGAAGCGAGAGCAGCACAGCCTTCATCTGATACTCCACAATCACACAACCTGCAGATACACAATGACACACTTCACTCTCTCAGTTTCTACACATTACACATCCTGTGTGTCCTTTCCACTAGAAAGAGAGAGAGAGCGAGAGAGAGAGAGAGGGGGGGGGGGAGAGAGAGGGGGGGGGGGGGAGAGAGAGAGAGGGGGGGGGAGAGAGAGAGAGAGAGAGAGGGGGGGGGTGAGGAAGAGAGAGAGAGAGAGAGAGAGAGAGAGGGAGATGGAGGGAGGGAGGGAGGGAGGGAGAGGGAGGGAGGGAGGGAGGGAGGGAGGGAGGGAGAGGGAGGGAGGGAGGGAGGGAGGGAGAGAGGAATGGAGGAGAGATTTGAATTTTAGGTCTCTTTATTGCTAAAAGGTAAAAAAGATTTAGAAAAGTTGGCACATTTGATTGAATTGAAACTTTAAGTTACAGAAAGCCGTCATGATTAACATCACAAAAACATTTATTTATTCCCCATTTGCACTGAAGAGTTTCCATGTTCCTGAACATCTGCTGATGTACGAACTGGATTTTTACTCGTGTTTGTATTAAACCCCTAAAAACAGCATCAATTCAGTTCATCCTTTTCCATTTCACTTCCTTTTCTACACGATCATATGAACATTTCAATTCCCCAAATAAAAAGTTCAGTAGTAGCTGAGTATCTTTCCTGCTCTTTGTAGATTTGGGGCCATAAACAAAGTGTTTACATTTCCATGTGCGGCATCAAGCAGACGCCCGTGTCCAGAGCGACGTCCACAAGTGCTTTACTGGTGTTTGACTTGTTTGCCGCGAGTTACGTGTTTGTATCTCTCTCGGCGTCTTTCAAACAAACTTTGCTATCTATCCATCCGTTTTTCCTCTTTTAATAATCCTTAATTGTTTTTGTCTTCCTGACTTGTGCCTGTAGTTAGTTAACTCGACTATAACTAGTGTTGTTTATATTTATTTTCTCTCACTCACATCTCTGTATAATAAATCTGTTCGTGACGATAAGCACTATGCCGGTTGTTTGTCTGCATTCGAGCACAGGTGAGGACTCGTTCGAGTTGCAAACGGTGGCGTTGGAGATGGAGGCATTGAAGAAACAGATTCGCGAGCTGCATGTAAAGCATGACCGGCTGCGAGAGCGGAAAGCGGCGCTGGAAACATCCCGGGCGGACGCGCACTTATCCCAGGTAAACTCCCGGGTTGAACCTAACGCTCCCAGCACATCAACTCCGCGTGCTTCTATGCCCAGGCCCAGCGCACCTACAACTCAGGCACCGGTGCAACATGGACCCTGGATGCGGCCGCGGCGGAAGAGACAAGCCAAGCCCCGATCGAGGACGTCTCCACCTCCACCACCGGCCTTCGAGATCTCGACCGAGAACCGCTTTGTCCCCCTCCGCGAGACGGAACGCGACACTGTTATTCTCGGAGATTCCATCGTCCGGCATGTCCGCGCTACCCGAGCTAAAGGTAAGGTGCACACTCGCTGTTTTCCTGGTGCTCGTGTTCTGGATGTCGCTGCGCAGGTACCCGCGATCCTGAACGAGAACTTCGGAGCGGTTGTTCTCCATGCCGGATCAAACGACACCAGGCTGCGGCAAACGGAGATCTTAAAGAGGGACTTCAGGATCCTGGTGGAGACGGTACGCAGCACATCACCCACAACGAGGATCATTGTGTCAGGACCTCTTCCCACTTACCAGCGAGGGGCTGAGAAGTTTAGTAGACTTTTAGCTCTAAATGAATGGTTACAGTCATGGTGTCGAGAACATAAACTTCTCTTTGTTAATAACTGGAACTGTTTCTGGGAGCGTCCTAGGTTCTTCCGCCCTGATGGCCTGCACCCCAGCAGAGTTGGAGCAGCAGTGCTATCAGATAACATCTCTAGGATACTACACACCATCTGACTGGTAAGACATCAAGAAATCTTCAACTATAAGAACACGCATACTACAGACCAAATAGTTACAAGTTCACACACAGCCCAGTTGATAGAAACCGTATCTATTCCTCGGGTAGTAAAACCAAGAATTACATACACAAGATCCAGAAATAATCTTATTGCAGTTAAAACTGAAAAATGCCAGATAAACAAACACAACAAAGTTCTAAAGTTCGGTCTTTTAAACATTAGATCACTTGCACCCAAAGCACTGATTGTAAATGAGATGATCACAGATAATAATCTCGATGCACTCTGTCTCACTGAGACCTGGATTAAACCAGGTGATTATATGGGTCTAAACGAGTCTACACCGTCAGGATATGTTTATAAGCATGAGCCCCGTCAGACTGGTCGTGGGGGGGGTGTAGGAACCATTTATAGTGCTTCTCTTAATGTTAGTCAGAGATTAGGATTCAGCTTTAAATCATTTGAAGTGCTCGTTCTTAAAATTGCACTTTCAGACATGCACAGAAAACTCGCTCTGGTCACCGTGTACAGACCCCCAGGACCCTACGCTGATTTTCTTCATGAGTTTGCTTGTTTTCTCTCAGACCTCTTGATCAGCTTTGATAAAGTGCTGCTTGTAGGAGATTTTAATATTCATGTAGATGATGAAAACGATGCCCTAGGATTATCATTTGTCGATTTACTAAACTCTTTTGGAGTTAAACAAAACGTCACCAGACCAACCCACCGTTTTAACCACACACTAGACTTAATAATATCCCACGGAGCAGACGTCACTGATATAGATATTTTACCCCAGAGTGATGACATCACAGACCATTATCTCCTACTGTACACACTACCGGTAGAGCAGATTAACCGTGTTTCACCACGGTATCGACTTGGTAGGACTATTATTCCAACCACTAAGGACAGATTCATAAATAACCTGCCTGATTTATCTCAGTTTCACATTAAACCCATAACTGCTGATCATCTTGATGAGATGGCGAACAACATAGACCTTATCCTCACTAGCACTTTAGACACTGTTGCCCCCATCCGGTTAAAAAAAGGTTCGAGAACAAGCACCTGCACCTTGGTATAATAGTCATACGCATGCCCTAAAGAGAACAGCACGTAATCTGGAGAGAAAATGGAGGAAAACTAAATTGGAGGTATTTAGAATTGCGTATAAAGACAGTATGCTTAGCTACAGACAGGCGCTAAAAGCTGCTAGAGCTAAACACCTGAGCAAACTCATAGAAAATAACAAAAACAACCCCAGGTTCCTTTTCAGTACAGTCGCTAAATTAACAACAAATCAGGGATCTGAAAAATGTGTTCCATCACAGTTTAGTAGTGAAGACTTTATGAATTTCTTCACTGAAAAAATAGATAACATTAGAAAAACAATTGTGGCAGTTCAACCTCTGACAGCATCTCCCGACACAATCGTACTTACAACCCCACAACTACACTGTTTTACATGTATAGGACAGGAAGAGCTGTATGATGCTATTATGAAAGCTAAATCAACAACATGTCAGTTAGATCCAATTCCCACTAAACTACTGAAGGAAGTGTTATATACAGCTGGTGAGCCTCTTCTCAATATTATTAACTCCTCACTATCGTTAGGTCATGTCCCTAAATCCCTCAAGTTAGCAGTTATTAAGCCCCTCATTAAAAAACCTAATCTGGATCCAAGCATGCTATCGAATTACAGACCAATTTCAAATCTCCCATTTATGTCTAAGATTTTAGAAAAGATTGTCGCTGCCCAGTTATGTAACCACTTGCAGGAGAACAATATCTTTGAAGAGTTTCAGTCAGGTTTTAGGCCCCATCATAGCACAGAAACTGCTCTAGTTAAAATCACTAACGACCTGTTTTTAGCTTCAGACCAAGGCTACATCTCCCTATTAGTTTTACTATATCTTAGTGCTGCGTTCGACACTATAGATCATGATCTTCTCCTCGATCGCTTACAGAATTACATCGGTATTCAGGGACAGGCATTAAGCTGGTTTAAATCCTACCTGTCCAATCGTTACCATTTCGTAGATTTAAATGGAGAGCTATCCAGGATAATGCTAGTAAATTATGGCGTGCCACAAGGGTCAGTTCTGGGACCCCTGCTTTTTACAATATACATGCTTCCATTAGGAAATATTATTAGAAGGCATGGAATTAGCTTTCATTGTTATGCTGATGATACCCAGCTATATATTTCATCCAAACCAGGCGATACAGCTCAATTAGCTCGCATAACTGAGTGTGTTGAAGAAATAAGAGATTGGATGACCCATAACTTTCTGCTATTAAATTCTGATAAAACGGAGATTTTGCTCATCGGCCCAAAAAATAGTACACAGAAGCTCCAGCATCTCAGCCTGCATTTAGACGGTTGTTCTGTAACTACTAGTTCAACGGTAAAAGACCTGGGAGTTATTTTAGACAGCAACTTATCTTTCAAAAATCACATCAATCAAGTTACAAAAACAGCCTTCTTTCACCTTAGAAATATTTCTAAGCTAAGAAATATGTTATCTATATCTGATGCAGAGAAGCTCGTCCATGCGTTTATGACCTCTAGAATAGACTACTGTAATGCATTACTAGGTGGATGTCCTGCATCATTAATAAACAAGCTTCAGTTAGTTCAGAATGCCGCAGCAAGAGTTCTTACTAGGTCAAGAAAATACGATCATATAACCCCAATCTTATCGTCCCTACATTGGCTTCCTATTAAGGTTCAAATAGACTACAAACTACTGCTACTCACTTATAAAGCACTAAATGGTTTGGCTCCCATGTATCTCTTCAGTCTTTTAACACGCTACAATCCGCCACGCTCCCTGAGATCTCAAAACTCTGGGCTTCTAGTAGTTCCTAGAATAGCAAAGTCCACTAAAGGCGGTAGAGCATTTTCACATTTAGCTCCTAAACTCTGGAATAGTCTTCCTGACAGTGTTCGGGGTTCAGATACACTCTCCCAGTTTAAGTGCAGATTAAAAACATATCTTTTTAGCAAAGCCTACACATAACACACATCACACACATCACATCATAACCTTGTGCTCCAGAACATCTGATCACATGCACATTATCAACTTGTGCTGTTAATATCATGAACAGCAGCTACGCTAATTCCTCTCCACTGCTTCTCTTTCTCTCCCCATCCCGAGGCATCCTGAGGTTTGGCCAGCTCCAGTCACGTCCCACCTCGTGAAGATTATGGACCTATGGATGATCATGGAGAAGTAGATGCCGAGTGTTTAAAGGCCCTGGCATGGAGAAGCTGATGCTGGATCTATGATGATCACAAATTGTTCTGTATTGTTGAAAGATTTATGACCAAACTTTTGATGTCACCCATATGAGGATGGGTTCCCCTTTGAGTCTGGTTCCTCTCAAGGTTTCTTCCTCATATCATCTAAGGGAGTTTTTCCTTGCCACTGTCGCCACGGCTTGCTCATCAGGGACAAACGCACACCATTCACCTTCACTGTTGTTTTCTGTAAAGCTGCTTTGAGACAATGTCTGTTGTGAAAAGCGCTATACAAATAAACTTGACTTGACTTTAAGCCTCAATACACTTTACATGCACTTTCCCGATCTCCCACCACTGACTCATAGATTCAACACATTCAAACCTCTTCTTCTCTTTTTTCCATTCTTTCCAAAAGTGTTTGAAGTTTTCACAGAATGTTTTTTCCTGTAAAGTTTATGACTGAAATGCCAGTAGGAACTTCTGTGTTCTTGTTATTAGTGTGCACTCGACTGGGATTAGTTTATGGTCTGAAAGTGGTGTAGGGAGAAGATCAGAGTGTGTGACCGTGTTCCTCATGGGGTGTGTGATATGTAGAACATGTCTAAACCTGCTGCAGAAACCCGCCTGTGTGGAACTTCACCCACGTGTACTGACGTGTTCGTGGGTTGTTTTCTCTCCATCTGTCTGAGAAGTTCAGGGATTTAGTTCTTCCTCTTGCTGATTTAGCATGTGGTCTCCCCCCAGGATAATTAAGTCCCTCTACTGCTGTTTTCTTCTCTAACGTTCTCTAACTTAGAGAAAAGCTTCACCCTCTCTGACCCTGTGTTTGGAGCAGAAATATTTACAAACAAAACATTATAGTGGTTGATTTCAGCTCTCACTATGAGTCCACCTTATCCTGTGAGAAGATTTGTGCTGTAACATTAGGTGAGAACAGAAAGTCGACTCCAGCACTAATATTAGATCCATGACTCAAGATTTTTCCTCCTTTCCACCACAAGCCCCAATCCACCTCATTGCCCTCGTCACTATGTGTCTCCTGCAGGAAGATTATACTCAGTTTCTTTAAGCCTTTACTTTCTGAAGTATTTCTCTTTTTTTCTGTCCTTTATCTCATTTACGCTCAGGGATCCCACATGCTGAATCTCCATGAGAAAGAGAGAGAGATAATAGAGAGCTGATAGAGAGGAAAACACTTCCCTCACTTCCTTTACTGATCTTTTCACTCTCTTCTCTAACTTTACCACTCTCATTACTGACCATCAAACTCATCACTGACCATCACACACTCATCACTGACCATCACACACTCATCACTGACCATCACACACTCATCACTGACCAAGAGAGAGAAAATGAGAAACATGTAAAGTGAGATCTTTGAAATCTGAATGTGGAGTAAAAGAAGCTGTAGGTTCTTCAGCTCCAGACAGTAATTTCAGGTGTTAATCTACTGGAAATACAGATTTAATGCTGCAGGTTTAATTGGACTTTTGAGCTGCAATAAAAGTCACAACCGCTCAATTCTACACTGAGGCCTCGTCACATTTACATTTATATCCACACTTTTCTACATTTATTAGATATTAGAAACTAAAACAATACAAAAACCAATAAAAATACAAAAAGTCAATAAAAATATAAAATATATTTATTTTTATAAAAAAATAAAATTTCAATTAACACTAATTTTAACTAACAAACAAAAGTAAAAAATAAAACTATAAAGTTCCTCCACAGAACATTGATGCTGAACCTAAAAGCTCTGCTTCAGTCTCACTATTAGAGAATGTGTGTTACTGAGGAGCAGGTCATGTGACTCTCAGAGAGATGATCTTACCTCAGTTTCTCCAGTTTACAGTGAGGATTCTCCAGTACAGCAGAGAGAAACTTCACTCCTGAGTCTCCTACTTTATTCAGAGACAGATCTAGTACTCTCAGGTGTGAGGGGTTTGATCTCAGAGCTGAAGCGAGAGCAGCACAGCCTTCATCTGATACTCCACAATCATACAACCTGCAGATACACAATGACACACACTTCACTCTCTCAGTTTATACACATTACACATCCTGTGTGTTATGAAATGAGTGGTGTGGATGGATGGATGTGTGGATGGTGTGGATGGGTGGATGTGTGGATGGATGGGTGGATGAATGGATGGATGGGTAGATGGATGTGTGGATAAATGGATGGATGGATGGATGGATGATAGCAGAAATATAAACAATATATTGTGTAAATGAGAGAATTTAGATGAATAAACTGAATATTGAAACGTTTTTTTCAGTGACAAGAACAATCCTGTTTCTTTTATGCAGTGTGTGTGTGTGTGTGTGTGTGTGTGTGTGTGTGTGTGAGACAGAGATAGATTTCATACACCTTTATTATACATAAACATACAAACCAACTTAAGTAAAAAACAAATCAAAACATAAACCCAAACCTCAAATTAACAACATATCAAAAATTTATTCTCTATCAATCACAACTCCAAATCATTCATTAGTTGATAAAACTTCACTTCAACACTCACTCTAGCTTTAAAAAAAACTTTAAAAACAGTTACATCTTGATTTGGTCTGTTTTCAATTCTGTTTCTCCTTGTGACATATATTACAAGTTTTGCCTTACCAACAATAAAATTTATCAACTGCCATTTTATTCTCTGCTTTTGACAACATCTCAATCCTAAAATAAAAGCAGTAGGAGAGAAGTTTTCCTGAAATCTTAAAAATAAACCCTTCAACAAGACAAAGACTGATCCCAATCTGAAACATTCTGACAAAACACTTCTACAGCTCTTTTCCTTCAGCTAAACTCAGATCCATCTCTTTTAGACCTTCTATATACATCAGTGTGCTACACATACCTCTTAAATCAGGAGAAATGGTGATTTTGAGAAGGGGATCTTTTATATCTGGAATCAGACTTCCATCAGCAAAGTTTTGTAACATAATTAGTTCTTCTTCTGTTAATCTTTTTTTCCAGAGTTTTAAAATAAATTCAGTTTGGCGTGAGGACCTCTGACCTAAAATGGCGGCCAGTGCAAGATTATCACTTAAATGAGGCCCAGACACATCAATGAAGTTCCTTAACTTTACCATACCAGAGCCACAAAGTCTTAATGAAAGACCTGGCAAACACTCATATGATAAGAAAAAGTGAGATCCTTTAACCAAAGACTCCTCAAGCAACCAAAACAATGACACTGTTTTACAAAACCTGATCAAACTGAAAAGTCCCCACATTTTAAATCAAATCCAATCAAATCAAATTTTATTTTATTTTATTTATAGAGCACCTTACAGCAACCAAAAGGAGCACAAGGCAATTTCCAGTAAAAATAAAATAACAAATAGACAATAAAAATATAAGAAATATAAAAACATAAGAACATAATATATATGTAAAAAAGCAGTTGAATCAGGGCTACGTGTTAAAAGCTTGTATGAATAAATGAGTTTTCAACTGCGATTTAAAAATACTCAGCACAGTGATGGGTCGAATGTGAGATGGAAGTGCGTTCCACAGCTTTGGTCCCTGGACGGCAAATGACCGCCCTCCAAACTTTTTATATCTGTACTTAGGAGTGACCAGAGAGGTATGTCCAGAGAAGCGGAGAGTTCTGGCTGGTTGGTAGACCGTTATTAAATTGGGGAAGTACGGCGGGGCAAGACCATTGATGGCCTTGAAAACGAACAACAGGACCTTATACTCCACCCTATACCGCACCGGAAGCCAATGAAGCGAGCGGAGGACAGGGGTGATGTGTGAGCGTTTGAAAGTGTTAGAGAGAAGAGGTGCTGCTGCATTTTGCACCATTTGGAGCCAACTGAGAAGTGAATGATTAAGTCCAATGTAGAGAGCATTACAGTAGTCAATCCTCGAGCTGATGAAGGCATCTACAGCTTTTTCAAGGTCAGCTTGGGACAAAAATGATTTGACCTTGCTGAGGAGTCTTAGCTGGTAAAAGCTCGCCTTTACTACTGCACTGATCTGTTTATCGAATTGCATACTTTGGTCAAAAATAACACCCAGGTTACGCACGGTAGGTGCAAACTGAGGAGTTAGAGGACCACAACTCAGAGAACTGCTGGGTGAGTCCGGGCTAAACAGGATGTACTCAGTCTTTTCTTCATTCAGATGAAGGAAGTTCTGGGAAAGCCACTGTTTAATATCCTGAAGGCAATTATGGAGAGGGTCCAATGCAGAACTATCACTCAGAATCACAGGAAGATAAATCTGGAGGTCATCAGCATAGAAATGAAATTGAACTTTGTGATTGGAAATTAGTTGACCAAGTGGCAGCATATACAGTGGTACCTCGACATACGAGTTTAATTTGTTCCGTAACCTTGCTCGTATGTCAAATTGCTCGTATTTCAAAGCAAATTTCCCCATTGAAATTAATTGAAATGCCATTACTCCGTTTCAGCCCCCAAAATGCCACCCCAGTTGTTTTTGATACGTGTTTTTGAATAAGAAAAATTTATTTATAAATAACAAATATTGTATAAAAACATAATAAAAGAGAATGTAAAGATATAATAAGGTTTTATTCAGTGTATTTTCCTTGGAGATGAGACGACTTGAGCTAATGAAAACACCGGTGTGGTGTGTGTGTGTGTGTGTGTGTGTGTGTGTGTGTGTGTGTGAGAGAGTGTGAGAGAGTGTGCGGAGGCGGAGGGAAAACTAGTGTACACTACGTATCCCTAAACTTTAAAATTTGTACTTTTTCTTCTTTGCTTATCTTAATTTTCGTCACAATCTTCGCTTTCTGGCTTCGATTCACCATCTAGCAGCGGCGTCTCGAGCTCGTATCTCAAGTTTTTGCTCGCGTATCAAACCAAAAAATCGACCGAGAGACCGCTCGTATCTCAAAAAACTTGTATGTTAGGGCACTCGTATGTCGAGGTACCACTGTATAGAGAAAACAGAATAGGACCAAGAATAGATCCCTGAGGCACACCAGATGACAGAGGAGCAACCGATGAAGAATGATCGTTAAGCACCACTGAAAAAGTTCTGTTAGTGAGGTATGATGAGAACCAATTAAGCACCGCACCCTGCAGACCAACAACATGTTGAAGACGAGAGATGAGGATGGCATGATCCACGATGTCAAATGCAGTGGTCAGGTCCAGTAACACCAGAACCACAGAGCTTTTACCATCCAGGGCTCCAAGAATGTCATTGTGGACCCTCAATAACACTGATTCAGTGTTTCATGTCTTGACCTGAAACCAGACTGAAATGTATTACCAATGTCGTGCAGTTGAAGGTGAGACTGAAGCTGGGCCAAAACAAGATTCTCCATCAACTTAGACAGAAATGACAGGTTAGATATAGGGCAGAAGTTGGATAGTATGGAGGGATCAAGATTGGGTTTCTTGAGCAGCGGTCTAACAATAGCGTGTTTGAGAGCAGCGGGAACAGTACAAACGCTAAAACAGCTGTTTATGAAGGAGACAAGGATGAGACCTATGATGTCAACAGCCTCCTTCAAAATCCTGGCAGGAACAGCGTCTAGAGGGCAGGTGGTGGGCTTCAACTCGTGGACAGCTTTTTTGAGGTCCACCAAAAATAAATAGTCCATGATAAAAAAGAATTCAATTGTTTGTGATCTGTAAATACCAGAGTACTGTCAAGTCCAAGTCCATCGATCCTCTGAAATATGTTCTGAGCCACTTTCCTCCAATTCCCATTACTTCCCTTAATCTATTTGCCAGAGATTTAGAAAATATTTTCAGATCGGAGCACAACAGGCTCACTGGTCTTCAGTTCTTAATTTCCTGAAGGTCACCTTTCTTGGGTAGGAGAGTAATCACAGCTCTCCTACAGCTCAATGGTAAAAACCCCTCAGCTATGCTTTCATTGAGAACATCCAAGAGATCCTCACCCAACACCTCCCAAAAGGCTTTATAAAACTCAATTGGGAGCCCATAAAGTCCTGGAGCTTTTCCACTCTCCATAATCTGCAATGCCTTTCATAGCTCTTGTGAACACAAAGGCTTCTCCAGTGCCTCCTTTGACTTTTTTGGAAGCTTCGGTAAACCTTGATAAAAACTGGCAGACATTTCCTCATCATCTTTATATTCACTCCCATACAGATCCTTCTAGAACCTTCCAGCTCTTTGTTTTATTTCAGACAGCACTGTAAGCTCCTGCCTGTTCTCTGATCACAATGACTGAATGTAGCTACTCTGGCCATTCTTTCTTTCCAAATGAAAAAAGAATTTAGATGGGGCATCCATTTGTGTTACATTTTGGTAGCGTGACCTGACCAATGCACCTTTTGCCTTCACGCCTAACAGGTCAGCAAGAAACATCCTTTTGGACTTGAGAACATCAACACTATTTTGTTCTCCAGTAGACTCCAAAACTGACATTGAAAGTATACTGTTGACATAATAACTTAATTATTAGACATTAAAATGCCAATAGGAACTCTTTACCTAATATTTGATATAAACACTTTACAGATACAATATCATGATCAGAAACCCCAGAAGGACTAATTACACAGCTCTTCACAATATTAAAATGATGTTTAAAACAGTAGAGTCGATCTAATCTAGCCAAAGAAATACAATTCTCTCGAGTGTGCAGCCATGTACATTGTTTATCATTGTTGCTTAAACGTCTCCATATATCACACAGTTTATGGGTTTTAATCAAAGTGCGCATGGCACGGCTGGAAGCTACATGGGGCTCAGCGTGATTCCGATCTAATACACAATTCTCAGTACAATTAAAATCACCACCTAAAAACACATTCATCTGAATTACAACTCTGCAAAATTCCATTAAGATCATTAAGAAAACAAACTCTCATTAGCATTATAAGGAGCATATACCGTATTTTCCGGACTATAAGCCGCTACTTTTTTCCCACGCTTTGAACCCCGCGGCTTAAACAATGAAGCGGCTAATTTATGGATTTTCCTGGGTTTTTCCCGGTTTCACAAACTTCAAGCCAAATAACAGAGCCCCATAACATTAGACCAATTGTCAGGCCGGCGAACATAACGCGGAAGCGGAAGTAACTCAATCATAGTTTATTTAAACAGTTCAACCAAAAAACACTCACATAAGCCGAGGAGAGAAACAAACAAAGAATATCCGCTCTGGACAAGTAATCCACAACGAAAGTAAAGTCCGGAAACGAAAGTAAACGTCCAACGGCAAAGAGTAATACTCTCGGGGACGGTGTCAGTAGACAGAACCAGTGGAAAAGGCTGGCGGTGCGGAATCCAGGCGATCACCAGCATGACCTTCAAGAACCGACAGCCTGTGACTCGAGAACGTGAGTTTATATAGTCTATTCCTTAACGAGTCACAGCTGTCGAG
>NC_139588.1:3376416-3386416 GCF_946808225.1 Silurus aristotelis | reverse complement strand
GTAGCATCATGCTTTGGGGGTGTTTTTCTGCACATGGGACAGGGCGACTGCACTGTATTAAGGAGAGGATGACCGGGGCCATGTATTGCGAGATTTTTGCGACCTTCCCTTAGTTAGAGCATTGAAGATGGGTCGAGGCTGGGTCTTCCAACATGACAATGACCCGAAGCACACAGCCAGGATAACCAAGGAGTGGCTCTGTAAGAAGCATATCAAGGTTCTGGCGTGGCCTAGCCAGTCTCCAGACCTAAACCCAATAGAGAATCTTTGGAGGGAGCTCAAACTCCGTGTTTCTCAGCGACAGGCCAGAAATCTGACTGATCTAGAGAAGATCTGTGTGGAGGAGTGGGCCAAAATCCCTCCTGCAGTGTGTGCAAACCTGGTGAAAAACTACAGGAAACGTTTGACCTCTGTAATTACAAACAAACAAATATTAACATTGACTTTCTCAGGTGTTTAAATACTTATTTGCAGCTGTATCATACAAATAAATAGTAAAAAAATCATATATTGTGATTTCTGTATTTTTTTTTTTTTAGATTATGTCTCTCACAGTGGACATGCACCTACGATGACAATTTCAGACCCCTGCATGATTTTTAAGTGGAAGAACTTGCAAAATAGCAGGGTGTTCAAATACTTATTTTCTTCACTGTATATATATACAGTGAGAAAAATAAGTATTTGAACACCCTACTATTTTGCAAGTTCTCCCACTTAGAAATCATGGAGGGGTCTGAAATTGTCATCGTAGGTGCATGTCCACTGTGAGAGACATAATCTAAAAAAAAAATTCAGAAATCACAATATATGATTTTTTAACTATTTATTTGTATGATACAGCTGCAAATAAGTATTTGAACACCTGAGAAAGTCAATGTTAATATTTGGTACAGTAGCCTTTGTTTGCAATTACAGAGGTCAAACGTTTCCTGTAGTTTTTTTACCAGGTTTACAAACACTGCAGGAGGGATTTTGGCCCACTCCTCCACACAGATCTTCTCTAGATCAGTCAGGTTTCTGGCCTGACACTGGGAAACACGGACTTTAAGCTCCCTCCAAAGATTCTCTATTGGGTTTAGGTCTGGAGACTGGCTAGGCCACGCCAGAACCTTGATATGCTTCTTACAGAGCCACTCCTTGGTTATCCTGGCTGTGTGCTTCAGGTCATTGTCATGTTGGAAGACCCAGCCTCGACCCATCTTCAATGCTCTAACTGAGGAAAGGAGGTTGTTCCCCAAAATCTCGCAATACATGGCCCCTGTCATTCTTTCCTTAATACAGTGCAGTCGCCCTGTCCCATGTGCAGAAAAACACCCCCAAAGCATAATGCTACCACCCCCATGCTTCACAGTAGGGATGGTGTTCTTGGGATGGTACTCATCATTTTTCTTCCTTCAAACATGTTTAGTGGAATTATGACCCAAAAGTTCTATTTTGGTCTCATCTGACCACATGACTTTCTCCCATGACTCCTCTGGATCATCCAAATGGTCATTGGCAAACTTAAGACGTGCCTGTACATGTGCTGGTTTAAACAGGGGAACCTTCCGTGCCATGCATGATTTCAAACCATGACGTCTTAGTGTATTACCAACAGTAACCTTGGAAACGGTGGTCCCAGCTCTTTTCAGGCCGTTGACCAGCGCCTCCCGTGTAGTTCTGGGCTGATTTCTCATCTTCCTTAGGATCATTGAGACCCCACGAGGTGAGATCTTGCATGAAGCCCCAGTCCGAGGGAGATTGACAGTCATGTTTAGCTTCTTCCATTTTTTAATGATTGCTTCAACAGTGGACCTTTTTTCACCAAGCTGCTTGGCAATTTCCCCGTAGCCCTTTCCAGCCTTGTGGAGGTGTACAATTTTGTCCCTAGTGTCTTTGGACAGCTCTTTGGTCTTGGCCATGTTAGTAGTTGGATTCTTACTGATTGTATGGGGTGGACAGGTGTCTTTATGCAGCTAACTACCTCAAACAGGTGCATCTAATTTAGGATAATAAATGTAGTGGAAGTGGACATTTTAAAGGCAGACTAACAGGTCTTTGAGGGTCAGAATTCTAGCTGATAGACAGGTGTTCAAATACTTATTTGCAGCTGTATCATACAAATAAATAGTTTAAAAATCATATATTGTGATTTCTGGATTTTTTTTTTTTAGATTATGTCTCTCACAGTGGACATGCACCTACGATGACAATTTCAGACCCCTCCATGATTTCTAAGTGGGAGAACTTGCAAAATAGCAGGGTGTTCAAATACTTATTTTCCTCACTGTATATATATATATATATATATATATATATATATATATATATATATATATATATATATATATATATATATATATATACAGTATTGTTCAATATTATAGCAGTACAATGTGACTAACCAGAATAATCCAGGTTTTTAGTATATTTTTTATTGCTACGTGACAAACAAGTTACCAGTAGGTGCAGTAGATTCTCAGAAAACAAACAAGACCCAGCATTCATGATATGCACGCTGGTAAGGCTGTGCAATTGGGCAATTAGTTGAAAGGGGCGTGTTAAAAAAATAGCAGTGTATGCCGTTGACTGTACAAACTCAAAACTATTTTGTACAAACATTTTTGTTTCTAGGATTTAGCAATCCTGTGAATCACTAAACTAATATTTATTTGTATGACCACAGTTTTTTTCACATCTGTGTGGCATGGACTCAACCAACTTGTGGCACCTCTCAGCTGTTATTCCACTCCATGATTCTTTAAGAACATTCCACAATTAATTTACATTTCTTGGTTTTGCTTCAGAAACAGCATTTTTGATATCACCCCACAAGTTCTCGATTGGATTAAGGTCCGGGGATTGGGCTGGCCACTCCATAACATTAATTTTGTTGGTTTGGAACCAAGACTTTGCTCGTTTACTAGTGTGTTTGGGGTCATTGTCTTGTTGAGACAACCATTTCAAGGGCATGTCCTCTTCAGCATAAGGCAACATGACCTCTTCAAGTATTTTGACATATGCAAACTGATTCATGATCCCTGGTATGCGATAAATAGGCCCAACACCATAGTAGGAGAAACATGCCCATATCATGATGCTTGCACCACCATGCTTCACTGTCTTCACTGTGTAGTGTGGCTTGAATTCAGAGTTTGGGGGTCGTCTCACAAACTGTCTGTGGCCCTTGGACCCAAAAAGAACAATTTTACTCTCATCAGTCCACAAAATGTTCCTCCATTTCTCTTTAGGCTAGTTGATGTGTTCTTTGGCAAATTGTAACCTCTTCTGCACATGCCTTTTTTTTAACAGAGGGACTTTGCGGGGGATTCTTGAAAATAGATTAGCTTCACACGGACGTCTTCTAACTGTCACAGTACTTACAGGTAACTCCAGACTGTCTTTCATCATCCTGGAGCTGATCATTGGCTGAGCCTTTGCCATTCTGGTGATTCTTCGATCCATTTTGATGGTTGTCTTCCATTTTCTTGCTCTCTTCCGTTTTCTTGCTCTCCATTTTAAGGCATTGGAGATCATTTTAGCTGAACAGCCTATAATTTTTTGCACCTCTTTATAGGTTTTCCCCTCTCCAATCAACTTTTTAATCAAAGTACGCTGTTCTTCTGAACAATGTCTTGAACGACCCATTTTCCTCAGGCTTTCAAATGCATGTTCAACAAGTGCTGGCTTCATCCTTAAATAGGGGCCACCTGATTCACACCTGTTTTTTCACAAAATTGATGACCTCAATGATTGAATGCCACACTGCTATTTTTTTTAACACACCCCTTTCAACTAATTGCCCAATTGCACAGCCTTACGAGCGTGCATATCATGAATGCTGGGTCTTGTTTGTTTTCTGAGAATCTACTATAAAAAAATATACTAAAAACCTGGATTATTCTGGTTAGTCACATTGTACTGCTATTATTTTGAACAATACTATATATATATATATATATATATATATATATATATATATATATATATATATATATATATATATATATATATATACACACACACACACACACACACACACACACATATATACACATATATACACACACACACACACACACACACACACACAGTGGAACCCGGTTATGTCGCCGGCCTAGGGGACGCCAAAAAGCTTTGAGACATGATGAAGACAAATGAAAACCAATATGGCGGCAATATATTAACGAGCTTGAAATGTATTTATGTACATGATGTGCGTTATTAAATGAGAATGTGCATGCACGTGTTTTTGGAGGTTTTTTTACACAACAGCGTTGCCGCGATTTGTTTGATTGGTCGTGCGGATCGAGATAACCTGTAATGCGGATAAGGAGGTGGAAGCTGAAGTAATTGCAAACAAAGTTTATTGAGAATACTCAGGAGATAATCCACCAATACTTGTAGCGAAGCAGTAATATCCAGTGGTGCGCTCCGGGAGCGCGGTTTACGAAGTTCTGTGAAAGCAGAGACAGTTCGTGTAGAGAATCCACGGATCCGCGCTATGGAAAGCGCAGCGCTGGGCAGCAACGGATAAACGTGGTGTAGACAGCAGAAGGCGGAGTCCGAGAAGAAGGGTACGTAGCGGGATACGTATACGCGATTACACAGACCGACATGAACCAACACATACGATCATGCACAAACAATAAAGGACCGCGAGTGTGTGGAGGTGAGGGGCTTAACTAGGAGATGGGATGAGTGAGTGAATGAGAGTCAGGTGTGTGTGATCAGCATGACTGCAAGAAGAGCGCACGGGAGAAGACGCAGGGTGCTTCGGGGAATGCCGCCGCCGAAGGGGGAATGGCAGGGGGATTCCTGACATAACCGACGTTAAGTGGAAAATTTGCCCCCCTTGTGCTCGAGATATTAGGGTTCGGCGACATAACAAAATCGACATAACCGATTAAAAAATGCTAAGACAAAGCGGGAATTTGGCGGTTCCACTTCAAAAACGTCGACTTAATAGGGTTGGCGAGTTAACCGAGTTCGAGAAAAGTGGGTTCCACTGTGTATATATATATATTTTTATTTTTTTATTTATTTTTTTTTTTTTTTAGAACATTCATATAGCACAGCAAAAACAGTCAAACAATTCCTAACTTTTGCAATGCTAGTGAAAAAAGAAAAACAATAAATAAAACCAATAATAGTAAAATAAAATAAAATCACATGCCAAAATTTAAAATATTATTTAAAAACACCGATATAATCGAGGTTTGGTGTCCAAACTTGATGAGTAACACAGGTCAAGAACTCTGAGGTAATCATTTCTCTAATAATCTTGTACCATCCTCTCAGAGACGGGGGTTTGTCATTGACCCAGGTTAATAAAATTTGTTCTGCAGGTGTCTGACTGGGAGACCCAAAATCAAAAACCACAGGTCCATCTGTAGCTCCAGTCCAAACATACGGCTCATAAAAACAACAACTTCTGACCAATAAGTTCTAACTACAGGACAATTCCATAATAAGTGGGTGTAGTCTCCCATTTCCACCTTACATTTAACACATACTGCTGAATTATTTGAGTCAAACTTGCTTGTAAGAAGTGGTGTAATATGCAATCTCTGCACAATCCTGAGCTGAATAGCTTTGGCCCTATTGCAAATACAGATCTTATTTGTCTGACTCCAGATCAGTTCCCATTCCTCCTCTGTGATGGTCAATTGTAACTCCCTCTCCCATAGTCTTTTAAGCTCCTTGGTGTTCACCACCTCGTTTAAACAGAGGGCGCTATAAAAATAAATGATCTGCTTACATGATGGGGGGTTCAGCAAACACTTCTCCATAACTGACATGGAGGAATTGGTGACCAGAGTAGTATTTTTAAAGATATAATCCCTAATGTAAAGAAATCTAAAAAATGAAACCTGGGCAGTTTATATTTTATCACCAAATCTTCAAAAGACATTAAAGAACTACCAGTAAACAAATCACAGAGTCTGCATATCCCATAAATGTTCCAAGCTTTAAAACCAGAGTCTGACAGACTTGGTGCAAACTCTGGGTTATTGTAAATGGGAGTTAGAGAAGAAGACCATTCAGCCCTGCCCTCTATCCTACGTATAATAGACCAGGCTTTCCACATATTCCATACAATTCTGTTACCACATAATGACTTAACTGCTTTGAAGCCTCTACAAATAATAAATTCTTTAGAGGGCAAGACGACTGAGAGAACTCCAAGTCAAGCTAAATAGACCCAGGGTCCTCTTTAAACCATTCAGTCATAAATCTTAGCTGGCAGGCCAACTGATATTCTCTCACATTTGGCAAATCCAAGCCCCCGAGGAACTGGAAAGCTGTAAGTTAGAGTGTTTTAGTCTGGGCTTCCGCCTATTCCATATAAATGAACTAAGCCATCTGTTCAATTCCTTTATTGGGCAATAGGAACGGTATCATCTGTAGTGGATAAAGAAGCCTGGGCATTACATTCATCTTTACCACTGCAATCCTCCCAAGCCAGGAGAGAGGAAGATCAGAAGACCAGAAGATTTATTAGATTGTAGCCACTAAGGCTTCTTCCTTTAAAATGGAGGCATTTAAGACCATTCTTTGTTCATCCGATATACGTGGGAGTGTTAACCTATCAAAAAACTTTTCATAGCCATATCATGTTGAGGAGAATATTCAGACTGATATAAATCTGAGAAAAACTGCTTAAATGTAGAATTTATAACCCCAGAATCAAGTGATTGTTCTTCTGTTAAATCCCTAATAGAGGTAATGAATTGTTGACCACATTTATTGTTCAATAAATAAAACAAATACTTATTAGGTTTATTGCCATGTTCATACAATCTTTGCTTTGAAAATACTATTTTAGTGTTAGCCTGCTGCAATAACGAGTCTAAGGAGGCACGTATTTTTTTTTTAATTAACAGAAGAAGGATCATCTACAAGATCATTGGTAGCCATTTGGAATTTTTATTCCAGGCCTTCCTGCTTCATTATTTGTTTCTGTTATTTTGTAATAGAATAGGATATAGCCAATCCTCTGATGTAGGCTTTACAAGTCTCCCACAACAGGGACGAATCATCAAATGACCTCGAATTAACTGTCCAAAAAATCTTAAATTCAGAACTAAGATGTGAAATAAATGTCTTCCCAATAACATGTCCAGTATTACCATAGAATGATCAGAAACAACAGTATTACTTATAGTACAATGGGAGATATGTTGCAAAATTGCACTAGGAACAAAAATAGAATCAATCCTAGAACACCATTTATGAGGAGGAGAGTAAAATGTAAATTCTGTGTGCAGTGGGTTAAGAGTACACCAGACATCACTGTAGCCCAACTCTTCACACAAAGCAGATAAAGTTTTAGATTGCTTAGAGGGAGGGCAATTCCTAGAAGGAAGTCTATCCAATAAAAGATTCAACAAACAGTTAAAGTCCCCACTATAATCACTGTGCCGGACGCAATGTCCAACAGATCCGAAAAAGCATTAGTAAGAAGCTCAGGAGCAAAACCCGGCAGGAGATACACATTCAAAAGGGTCATCTCCTCTCCATTCACTAACCCCCTAACAACAACATAACAGCCTTGCATACCCTTAACACTATTCAATATCTTAAAATGTACATTTCTATTCACCAGGATAGCGACCCCCTACTGCTAGTTGTAAAGGAAGGGAAATACATTTGACCATTCCACTTATGTTTAAGATTAGAGCGCCCCCTGTCATTCAGATGGGTCTCCTGCAACAGGGCCAAATAAACCCGCTCTTTACTTATCCAATCGAAGACCTTCTGGATTTTAAGTTTACCATGCAAACCCCTTACATTCCATGTAGAAACTCTTACATGTTTATTAACCGTCTACACACGGTATATTCTGATACAATGAGGGCACAAAGAAGCGACTGGAGATAAACTGAAGCCTTCCATTCATCCAGTCTTCTGCAAAAAGGGAAAAGGGAGCATATTCCCTTCTCATAAAGGGAACTCAAGTCCCAAAGAACCTTCCTTTCTGTTCAGAAAATCCCAAACAGAACACTTTCAAACACAACTTTACTCCAGAAGTAATCAAGCTTACCAACATCGTCCACACCGCTCAGCCACAACTATAATTTTTCACTCTGATTTGCGTTCTTCCCTTATTACTTAGAGTCTCCTATCCGGCGCTAATCCAGGCACCACAAGGCGTAGTTTAAACAGCACCCCCAGTTAAGAATCAGACACGGAGTTGACCGGAGGAGAACTGTCATTTGCAGCAGGTCATCCATGCTGCTCCTTCTGAGTAATAAACTCTAAGACCGCTGCAGGTGTGCACAGAACCTTGGTGGTGTTCCCAATGGTTACTCGCAGCTTAGCTGAGGTAAAACATTGCATAGCGAGCTCCAATCTCCTGCAAGTGCTGTTTAGCTGAATTAAATTCCCTGCGCTTATAGAGCACAGCGACGGAAAATATCTTGATAGAAAGACACCTTACTGTTCTCAAACTGCAGATTTCCATCCATAAACAACTTTCTACTTGCATGGAGAATCCTCTGTTTGTTTTTGAAGTTATGCATGCACACCACCAACGGTCTGGGTCTCTCCTGGACACCTGGTCTGGAAGCTAGAGTGCGCTGAGCATTTTCAATCTTGATGTAGCCACCTTTAATCTGCAAATGAAGAAACTCTGGAATCCATTTTTGTAGAAATGACACCGTGTTAGAACCTTCTGCCCCCTCCAGTAAGCCGAGAATGTGAACATGTTTGCGTCATCCTCTGTTCTCTAAATCATCTACGTGATCAGTGAGTAATGCAGCTCGACTTTCAAGGGCCAAAACACGGGCCTGTAACCTCTCTGCTAACTCCTCCCCCAAGGCGATCCTTCGTTCCGCCTCATCCAGGTGAGTCTTGCAGTTCTCCAATTGTTGAGAATGAATATGTACAATCTCAGCTAGAGGGTCAAGTTTGGTGTTTATTGTTTTCAAAATCGTCTCGGTCATGTGTTGAAGCACCTTCGTCATGGCCGGACTTAACTCAAGATCACCACTAGCCTCACCCTCACAAAGTTCGGGTAAATCATCCCACGCGGTCGGGGAACAGTCCTTCTTCTCACTTTTTTGTGCACCACGGGGCATTTTTTAAAAAGATTGTGGCCAAAAGGTTTCCAAAGACATAATACTACAATCACATGACCAAAACTGCAGTGTTTCAAATAAATTAAAAATATTGATGTAATTAGCTGATTGGTGCTGGAACTAAAGGAAACCGCTGCTACTTCCTGTCCGCCATCTTGCACCCCCCATCTCTGTTTCTTATTAAAATTTCTCCATATGTCACAGAGATCATGGGCCACCAACTCCCACAGGCTTTTATGGGAAGCTACATGAGGTTCTGTATGGTTTCTGTCCATATTTTCTGCTGTACAATTAAAACCTCCTCCCAAAACTAAAAACTCTGCAGTGCTGCAGATTAAAATAACATTATTGTGTTAGTGTAAAAACTTAATTCTCTCCACTGCACTGGTGTCCACACAGATAAAAACGAAAACCTTATTCTCATAAAAAACATTCACTTTTAAAAGCCTCCTGCTTAAAATTTCTTCGATAGTGTAAGAAACAAGAATAAAATTACGAGTAAAAAGCAGGGCAACACCACCACTAAGTGACGTGTTAT
This sequence comes from Silurus aristotelis, assembly GCF_946808225.1. Taxonomy (NCBI): domain Eukaryota; kingdom Metazoa; phylum Chordata; class Actinopteri; order Siluriformes; family Siluridae; genus Silurus; species Silurus aristotelis. The sequence continues at coordinate 3,376,813 of NC_139588.1, read as the reverse complement.
GGCTTAAAATCACCAATCTGTCCAACTCCTTCACCCAGTCAGCAGCATTACTAACATCACTGTGGGTTTCCTGCAACATGACCACATCAACACGCTTCTGTTTAATGAGCTCATACAGCTTCGCTCTCTTTACGTGTTCTCTTGTTAAAACTCACAATCTGGATTCCTTCCATTCAAATAAAATATAGATAAAAACACACAGATGGTAAAAAAACACTTCAAAGTAAAACCCACCACACACTTCATCAATCCTCGTCAGAGTTCTCCCTATTAACCTTCGTTTTCAGCTTCTTTAGCCGGAATATTTCTTGCTCAGTGAAGGAACCCTCTCTTCTCAAATGCTTGACATCGTAAACAAATTGTTTACGGTTTGGGAAAAACTCTTTAACTGAAATAT
>NC_139588.1:3333916-3371416 GCF_946808225.1 Silurus aristotelis | reverse complement strand
GGAATCTCTACATCTTTACTTTGGGAAACACGTAAAGCTTATTTACGTGGAGAAATTATCTCTCACTCTTCTCATATTAAGAAACTTCGTAATAAGAGGCTTCTCAAACTCTCTGAGCAAATTGGCATGTTAGATCAGGATTATGCGAGCCACCCAACTCCTTCGTTATATAATGAAAGGGTCTTTTTGCAATCTGAATTTAACCTTCTTTCCACCGCTCAAGCTGAACAGCTTTTGCTTAAATCGCGACATCATTTCTACGAGTTTGGCGATAAACCAGGTAAAGCACTGACATTACAACTTAGACTTAAAACTGCAAAAAAAATTATTACCCAAATCCAAGCCCAAGAAGGTAGTATTCTAACAGATCCTCAAGAAATTAATAACGAATTCAAATCTTTTTATTCCTCATTATATCAGTCAGAATCTTTTAAGGATCCTAACGCTATCAGTAGTTTCTTTGATAATCTTGACATCCCCCAAATTGATAGCGAATCAAAAGCCAAATTGGACGAACCTATTAGCTTAACAGAAATGATGCAATCTATATCACAAATGCAGAGTGGAAAATCTCCGGGCCCAGACAGATTTCCGACAGAGTTTTTTAAAAAGCTTTCCCCTCAGCTTTCCCCACTGCTCCTGTCGGTCTTTGAAGAGTCTCTGAATGACGGCTACCTACCCCACTCTTTACGTCAGGCGTCAATTTCTCTCCTATTAAAGCCCGATTAGAATCCATTGGAGTGTGGATCGTACCGCCCAATCTCACTCCTCAATGTAGATGTGAAAATTTTGGCAAAAGTTCTCTCTCTTAGATTAGAAACTGTTATCCAAGACATCATTCACCCAGACCAGACCGGCTTTATTAAAAATAGGCAGGGTTTTTTTAATGTCAGATGGTTGATGAATATAATTTACATTTCATCTGACTCTTCTATGCCAGAGGCCTTGGTTTCTCTCGATGCAGAGAAGGCATTCGATCGAGTTGAGTGGGACTATTTATTTTTTACATTAGAAAAATTTGGATTTGGTGATAGATTTGTGTCCTGGGTAAAACTCTTATATTCCTCTCCCTTGGCATCCGTGAGAACGAACGGTGTTAGCTCAAGTTATTTTACTCTTTACCGTGGCACCAGACAGGGTTGCCCACTATCCCCTCTTCTGTTTGCTCTAGCTATAGAACCTCTCGCGATCTCTCTTCGTAATAACCACAATATCACTGGTATTATTAGAGCAGGAAATGAACAAAAGATTTCTCTTTATGCGGATGACGTAGTGGTGTATGTTTGAAATCCAAAATCGTCTCTTCCCTACGTCTTAGATATTTTGAATCAGTTTAGTGGTATCTCTGGCTATAAATTAAACTTACACAAGAGTGAGCTTTTCCCAATTAATTTTTCTGCAAGATCTATTCCAATATCAACATTACCATTTAAATTGGCCTCGGACAACTTCATATACTTGGGAGTAACAATAACACGGATGTATGGTGACCTATTTAAGCATAATTTTATTGCATTGTTGGAGAAAACCAAGCAAGATCTTGCCAAATGGACGACTCTTCCGCTCTCTCGGGCAGGTAGAATCAATAGTATAAAAATGAATATTCTTCCCAAGTTTCTTTTCCTGTTTCAAAGTATTCCACTTTTTCTACCAAAAACATTTTTCAAGACCTTAGCTCAAGCAGTATCTAATTATGTTTGGAACGGAGGCCCAATAAGGATCTGAAAATCGTTTCTTCAACAGCCCAAAAAACTAGGTGGGTTTGCGCTCCCTCATTTTTTAATATATTACTGGCCAGCAAATATCCATAGTATTCTCTACTGGAGCCAGTCACATTATGGCCTGTGCCAATGGGTTCCAGCATGGGTTGGGATGGAATGTAGTTCCTGTACTCATGTGCCTCTGCATGCTTTATTATGCTCTTCATTAGCGTTGAAGACATCCAATTACTCCTCTAATCCTTTAGTTCTACAAAGCCTTAAAATCTGGAAACAATTTAGAAAACATTTCGGTTTCCAGGCAGCATCAGGTCTGTCTCCTATATACAAAAACCCCTCCTTTCTACCCTCTCTTTCGGATGGATCCTTTGCGCTGTGGTTTAGAAGGGGCATTGTAAACATTAATGATCTTTTTCAGGAGAACACATTTGTCGTATTTTCCTACCTGTCAGAAAAATTCAACCTCCCTAAAACTCATTTTTTCCGATATCTCCAAATTCGTGATTTTGTAAAGAACACATCCTCTCATTTCCCGCACCCACCTCCTAAACAAGAGATTGATCGAGTTTTAGAAACAAAACTTTGTAAGGGTAATGTCTCTAATATTTATAAAACAATTTTTTCAATTGTTGTTCAATCGGGCTCTTCATCGCTTTCTAAAATAAAAAGTGACTGGGAATCGGACCTCAATTTTAATTAATTTTTTTATTTATTTTTTTATTTTGCTTAATTTTTTCTTTCTTTCCCCTGTTCATGATGCTCACATTCACGATTGTGATTGTATGTATAACTTAGAAGGTGAGAGACCAATTTTTTAATTGTTGGACTAGATTAACCACTGTTCCATTGTCTCTCTCGCCATAGTGTCTTTCTGTTTGAAGTGCATCAATAAAAAATATTTGGACTAGAAACAGGTTGAAAAAGCAATGATGGTGATTTGAAGATGATGTGTGTGTTATGGTGGACCGTCTCCCTTCTCTTGTCCAATCACAAGATCATATTAAACCTGACCAATGATTATTGCTGTGATTGAGATTCCTGTCATTATGTGTACAAGAGGTGTAAAGGTATTGCTGCTTTCTGTTCAAAGTCATGAATCAGGTTCTTTCTCTCTGTTTAACTGGAGTTTTATTCACACATGGATCTAATTCTCAGTGCATTAATGATTAGTGGAAGTGAGAAGTTTCATTACTGATAGATTTGTTCTGGATGTTGTACTGCTACAGCAAATTTCACCTGAAAAACAACACTGTATACAACAATTCACTGCAGCTTTTAGTGAGTTCTTGTGTCTCTCAGAGAGATGATCTTACCACAGTGTCTTCACTTTACACTCAGGATTCTCCAGTAGAGCAGAGAGACACTTCACTCCTGAGTCTTCTAGTTTATTCCAGGTCAGATCCAGTGTATTGACAGTCAGATGCAGTTCTCTCAGACTGGAGGTTTCTGAGTTGAGCACTGAGCTCAGAGCTTCTACAGAGCTTCTCTTTGTAATTTTACTGCATCTGATACTGAAGGAAATAAAAGATAATGAACAGAAATGCAGAAGATCAAACAAGTTCTCAAAGCTTCACTGCAGCGTCTCACTTTCAACATCACACACATCAGTTGAACACAATGATTAAATGGTGGAATAATAAGAATTGACAGTCTGAGATGTTCAGATTTGGCTTTGCGAGAGTTTCAGCTGAGAAACATCATCACACACACTTTGTATAAACATGGAGGATGAGATCCGGGAATCCAAATGGGAAAGTAAGAGGGTCTGATCTAAAAGGTTTCTAAGAGGAGAAAGGAAAAAGTCTAAAGAGTCCTGCAGAGTTCGATTCATCTGAACAGCTCAGACCTTTGATTTGTTCTCAACACTGTAACAGTAGAACAATTTCATTCAGCTTCACTTACATTGCTTTTCTGGATGCTGCAATCACAGGCATCACTCTCACAAGAATCTCATCTCTGATCTTATCTGGAGTGATGTATTTATTCAGGTCAAATTCCTCCAGATCCTGTGCTGATGTCAGTAACACAAACACCAGAGCAGACCACTGTGAAGGAGAAAGTCCACTTTGTGCTCCAGATTTCAGATAGTGCTGGATTTCCTCCACTAGAGAATCATCACCCAGTTCATTCAGACAGTGAAGCAGATTGATGGATTTCTCTGCAGGAAGCTCTTCACTGATCTTCTTCTTGATGTACTGAACCGTTTCCTCTTTGATCTGGGAGCTACGTCCTGTCTGTGTTACTAAGGAATGTAGAAGTTTCTGATTGGACTTGAGTGAGAGACCCAGAAGAAAGCGGAGGAAAAGATCCAGATGTCCAGTCTGACTGTCTAAAGCCTGATCTACAGCACTCCTGTGAACATCTGAAAGTGTCCTCCAGACCTGATTCTGTTTAAGAACATTTCTCTGCTCCTTTATGAAGGTCAGGTGCACATACAGAGCTGCGAGATGTTCCTGAATGCTCAGATGAACAAAGCAGTACACTTTACTCTGGTGAAGCCCAAACTCCTCTCTGAAGATCTGCGTACACACACCTGAATACACTGCTGCTTCTCTCACATCAATGCCACACTCTCTCAGGTCTTCCTCATAGAAGATCAGGTTTTGTTTCTGCAGCTGCTGGAAAGCCAGTTTCCCCAGTTTGAGAAGCATTTCTTCATCGCTCTCCTGCTTCTGTAGGTACTTCTCTCTTATGATGTTGGTCTGAATGATGAGAAAGTGTGTGTACATTTGAGTCAGAGTCTTGGGGATCTCTCCACTCTCTGCTTCACCCAACATTCTCTCTAGAACAGCAGCTGAAATCCAGCAGAACACTGGGATGTGGCACATGATGTAGAGGCTTCTTAATGACTTCAGGTGTGTGATGATCCTATTGGCCAGGTTCTGATCACTGATCCTCTTCCTGAAGTACTCCTCCTTCTGAGGGTCATTGAACCCTCGTACCTCTGTGACTCGATGGACACACTCAGAGGGGATTTGATCAGCTGCTGCTGGTCTGGAGGTGATCCAGATGAGAGCAGAGGGAAGCAGGTTCCCTTTGATCAGGTTTATCAGCAGCACATGCACTGGTGCTGATTCAGTTACATCACACATTCTCACTGTCTTCTGGAAATCCAGAGGAAAACGACACTCATCCAAACCATCAAAAATGAACAAAACCTTCTCCAACCTGGAAATGTCCATTTCTTTAATCTCTTTAAAAAACACATGAAGGAGCTCCATCAGACTCAGTTCCTGCTTCTTCATCAAATTCAGCTCTCTAAAAGGAAGTGGGAATATGAGGTGGACGTCCTGATTTGTTTTCCCTTCAGCCCAGTCCAGAACAAACTTCTGCACAGAGACTGTTTTTCCAATTCCAGCTACTCCCTTAGTCAGAACGTTCCTGATGGGTTCTTCATCTTGTTCAGACAAGGGTTTTGTCAGAATTCTCCTGATGGGTTCTTCATCTTGTTCAGAAAAGAGCTTTGTTAGAACTCTCCTGATGGTTTTGTCTTGTTCAGGTAGGGGTTTAAAGATGTCACTGCATTTAATTGGTGTGTCCTCAGTTGGGTTCCTCCTTGATGTTGCCTCGATCTGTGTCACCTCATGTTCTTTATTGACGTCTCCACTGTCTCCCTCTGTGATGTAGAGCTCTGTGTAGATCTCATTCAGGAGGGTTCGGTTTTCCTGCTTTAGCATCAATCCATTCAAACACTGAAACTTCTTCATCAGATTGAACTTGAACTTCTTCTGGAATTCATCTGCAGCAGTGGATTCTGGGTCGTGTCTGTGACAGGGTGAAGAAGGAAGACATAGTGAGACATGGGCTCCAATGATTAGAGTAGAAGTTCACATTTTTCCTGCTAGATAGATCTTTATGATGTTCTCACTGTGGATTTAGTTTATTCTACTGGAGGTTTTCTATCATCTAATCACTCTGTAGTTACTAACAGCAGAGAGCTTTAGAATAGCAGTGTGTCAGTGTCACAGTCATGGTGTTGGTTTTGATCGTACCCTGTAGCTGTGATGATGTTCTTCTCTCCTCTGTCTCCTGCCTTCTTTAGAACACTGGGAACAAAAACAACAAGTGTTAAAGATCTCAACGTTCCTCACTTTAATACTGGAGTCTGTCAGTGAAACCTGAACACAAATTGTACTACAATATTTGTAGTGAGAGCAGCAGAAGTGGCAAAAGTACACACATCCTTTACTTAAGTAGAAGTGCAGATACTCATGTTTTAAAATAGTCGGGTAAAAGTTGAAGTACTAATTATACTTTTTTACTTAAGTGAAAAGTCTTGGCTCTGACATGTACCTAAGTAAAAAGTAGTTATTACTTCTACCTGTTAACTGGACCTCACGTCATATTAGATGGATGGATGGATGGATGGATGGATGGATGGATGGATGGATGGATGGATGGATGGATGGATGGATGGATGGATGGATGGATGGATGGATGGATAGATGGATAGATAGATAGATAGATAGATAGATAGATAGATAGATAGATAGATAGATAGAACTTTATTGTTAACACTGATCATCATCATCTTTTCTCTGCTTGTGTTCTGTATGTGGATCTTCAGCCTGAACACATTAATTAGGTAACAATATTTTTAATTCGTTTTGTATTTATATATATATATATTTGGCTGTCAAAATTAAAAGTATTTTAAACGGCACTAAATGTTATTAACGCGCTATCAATTCAGCGCTTATTTCTGTTTTTACCATTTTTATAAAAAGTATAAATAAATAACTAAATATAAAAGAGGCGAAATTAAAACCTTCGGCAAAAAATACATTTATCCACGACGTCCCTTCTTTACTTAGATATAGAATAAATAAATGAACTCCAGGTAAAAATATTTTGTAATCAGTAAACTTTGGTTTCATTTCTGCGCCAAGTCTCAAATCAAACACCAAATCTGCCATGTTTTACACAATTAACCCTCTGGGTGGCGTTTTGTGGGTTTTTCCCTCATAATGGCGAAACAAACTTAAATTACTGTCTTTATTGATCGTACAGATAAAAACAATACATCATTCAAATATGTAAAATCTCTATGATATATTTTATATATATATATATATATATATATATATATATATATATATATATATATATATATATATATATATATACAGTGAGGAAAATAAGTATTTGAATACCCTGCTATTTTGCAAGTTCTGGAAATCATGGAGGGGTCTGAAATTGTCATCGTAGGTGCATGTCCACTGTGAGAGACACAGAAATCACAGAAATCACAATGTATGATTTTTTAACTATTTATTTGTATGATACAGCTGCAAATAAGTATTTGAACACCTGAGAAAGTCAATGTTAATATTTGGTACAGGAGCCTTTGTTTGCAATTACAGAGGTCAAACGTTTCCTGTAGTTTTTCACCAGGTTTGCACACACTGCAGGAGGGATTTTGGCCCACTCCTCCACACAGATCTTCTCTAGATCAGTCAGGTTTCTGGCCTGTCACTGAGAAACACAGAGTTTGAGCTCCCTCCAAAGATTCTCTATTGGGTTTAGGTCTGGAGACAGGCTAGGCCACGCCAGAACCTTGATATGCTTCTTACAGAGCCACTCCTTGGTTATCCTGGCTGTGTGTTTCAGGTCATTGTCATGTTGGAAGACCCAGCCTCGACCCATCTTCAATGCTCTAACTGAGGGAAGGAGGTTGTTCCCCAAAATCTCGCAATACATGGCCCCGGTCATCCTCTCCCTAATACAGTGCAGTCACCCTGTCCCATGTGCAGAAAAACACCCCCAAAGCATGATGCTACCACCCACATGCTTCACAGTAGGGATGGTGTTCTTGGGATGGTACTCATCATTCTTCTTCCTCCAAACAGGTTTAGTGGAATTATGACCCAAAAGTTCTATTTTAGTCTCATCTGACCACATGACCTTCTCCCATGACTCCTCTGGATCATCCAAATGGTCATTGGCAAACAGACGTGCCTGGACATGTGCTGGTTTAAGCAGGGGAACCTTCCATGCCATGCATGATTTCAAACCATGACGTCTTAGTGTATTACCAACAGTAACCTTGGAAACGGTGGTCCCAGCTCTTTTCAGGTCATTGACCAGCTCCTCCCGTGTAGTTCTGGGCTGATTTCTTACCTTCCTTAGGATCATTGAGACCCCACGAGGTGAGATCTTGCATGGAGCCTCAGTCCGAGGGAGATTGACAGTCATGTTTAGCTTCTTCCATTTTCTAATGATTGCTCCAACAGTGGACCTTTTTTCACCAAGCTGCTTGGCAATTTCCCCGTAGCCCTTTCCAGCCTTGTGGAGGTGTACAATTTTGTCTCTAGTGTCTTTGGACAGCTCTTTGGTCTTGGCCATGTTAGTAGTTGGAGTCTTACTGATTGTATAGGGTGGACAGGTGTATTTATGCAGCTAACAACCTCAAACAGGTGCATCTAATTTAGGATAATAAATGTAGTGGAGGTGGACATTTTAAAGGCAGACTAACAGGTCTTTGAGGGTCAGAATTCTAGCTGATAGACAGGTGTTCAAATACTTATTTGCAGCTGTATCATACAAATAAATAGTTTAAAAATCATATATTGTGATTTTTATGTGGGATTTTTATTTTTTAGATTATGTCTCTCACAGTGGACATGCACCTATGATGACAATTTCAGACCCCTCCATGATTTCTAAGTAGGAGAACTTGCAAAATAGCAGGGTGTTCAAATACTTATTTTCCTCACTGTATATATATATATATATATATATATATACATACACATACACACACACACACACACACACACACACACACACACACACACATACACAGTCAGGTCCATAAATATTGGGACATTGACACAATTCTAACATTTTTAGCTCTATTTGGATTTGACTGTCAGCTTTAATTTGAAGGCATTTACATCCAAATCAGGTGAACGGTGTAGGAATTACAACAGTTTGCATATGTGCCTCGCACTTTTTAAGGGACCAAAAATAATGGGACAGAATAATAATCATAAATCAAACTTTCACTTTTTTAATACTTGGTTGCAAATCCTGAGTCTGGAACGCATAGACATCACCAGACGCTGGGTTTCATCCCTGGTGATGCTCTGCCAGGCCTCTACTGCAACTGTCTTCAGTTCCTGCTTGTTCTTGGGGCATTTTCCCTTCAGTTTTGTTTTCAGAAAATGAAATGCATGCTCAATCGGATTCAGGTCAGGTGATTGACTTGGCCATTGCATAACATTCCACTTTTTTCCCTTAAAAAACTCTTTGGTTGCTTTTGCAGTATGCTTTGGGTCATTGTCCATCTGCACTGTGAAGCGCTGTCCAATGAGTTCTGAAGCATTTGGCTGAATATGAGCAGATAATATTGCCCGAAACACTTCTGAATTCATTTTGCTGCTTTTGTCAGCAGTCACATCATCAATAAATACAAGAGAACCAGTTCCATTGGCAGCCATACATGCCCACACCATGACACTACCACCACCATGCTTCACTGATGAGGTGGTATGCTTGGATCATGAGCAGTTCCTTTCCTTCTCCATACTCTTCTCTTCCCATCACTCTGGTACAAGTTGATCTTGGTCTCATCTGTCCATAGGATGTTGTTCCAGAACTGTAGAGGCTTTTTTAGATGTTGTTTGGCAAACTCTAATCTGGCCTTCCTGTTTTTGAGGCTCACCAATGGTTTACATCTTGTGGTGAACCCTCTGTATTCACGCTGGTGAAGTCTTCTCTTGATTGTTGACTTTGACACACATACACCTACCTCTTGGAGAGTGTTCTTGATCTGGCCAACTGTTGTAAAGGGTGTTTTCTTCACCAGGGAAAGAATTCTTCGGTCATCCACCACAGTTGTTTTCCGTGGTCTTCCGGGTCTTTTGGTGTTGCTGAGCTCACCGGTGCGTTCCTTCTTTTTAAGAATGTTCCAAACAGTTGTTTTGGCCACGCCTAAAGTTTTTGCTATCACTCTGATGGGTTTGTTTAGTTTTTTCAGCCTAATGATGGCTTGCTTCACTGTTAGTGACAGCTCTTTGGATCTCATCTTGCAGAGTTGACGGCAACATATTCCAAATGCAAATAGCACGCTTGAAATGAACTCTGGACCCTTTTATCTGCTCATTGTAATTGGTATAATGAGGGAATAACACACACCTGGCCATGGAACAGCTGAGAAGACAATTGGCCCATTACTTTTGGTCCCTTAAAAAGTGGGAGGCACATATGCAAACTGTTGTAATTCCTACACCGTTCACCTGATTTGGATGTAAATGCTCTCAAATTAAAGCCGACAGTCTGACAGTTCTTTTCATTTCAAATCCATTGTGGTGGTGTATAGAGCCAAAAATGTTTTTTTTTAATTGTGTCGATGTCCCAATATTTATGGACATGACTGTATATTAAGGCTTCTTGACTTGAAGCGGTGCAGTTTCTCCGGTATCAACTCATTAACTGTCCGTGTGGAAACATAGCAAAGGCTCTTAATGATGTCCACACATCTCTGCACTGTTATAGCCTTTATATTTAATCACTGTACATATGCTTACATAAATATCACATGCTGTAAATATGATACATATTTATCTGCACTATTTTCTGGTAAATGACAATAAAGATCTATCTATCTATCTATCTATCTATCTATCTATCTATCTATCTATCTATCTATCTATCTATCTATCTATCTATCTATCTATCTATCTATCTATCTATCTATCTATCTATCTATCTAATAGTTACAGTTACTCGTTAAATCATTCAAAAAGTATCTCAGTTACTTTGTTGATTATTTACACCAAAAAGTAATGCGTTACTGTTAAAAGTAACTTTTTATTTACTTTTTTAAAGAACGTTCTTTAATGTTCTCATTAATGCCCTTTTATGCGTTATGGCTACACAAACACAACACTGACTTACCCACAAAGTCATTTTTAAACACTATTTTATTAAAGTCAGACCTGCACACACTGAATATATCACAAGGATTTCTGAAATAAATAACAAAACAAGCTGAATAATATATTCACAATCAAAAACTAAAGTGGCTTCTGCTGTTGTGTTGAGCTCTTAAACATGTTTATTTCACAGCTGAAGTATGAAAACTATCAAAAATGTAGAACAGAACACCAGTTTAGCTTCTAGCTTCGTCGAGGCATGGAGTGTCTGGAGTTGCTGCTATCGCAGTAGATACGAGTTTCGAACCAGAAAGACACAGCTTACATTTGACTTAAAAGTTTTTGTCTTTATGCTCAACTAAAGTGAAATAATGAGCATATTTCCACTTTGAGAAACTCGTCTTGCTCTCGCCTCGACTCGCCATTACTGCCGCACAGACCTGAATAAACGGAGACACGCCCACAGCGCGTCTTCTTCGTGTTTACAGTGGTTCATCCACCAATCCTACAATGCGTCTCTGCTGTAAACAGGTTAGACTGTAGGCTACACTTCAGCCCAAATTCATTCATTTAAAAAAGTAACGGGTAACGCACCATACGCTAACGGTAACTGAGTTACTTTATTTAAAAAAAATATTTCGTTACTTCGTACAGTACTAGTAACGCGTAACTGCACAACACTGATGATGATGATGATCAGGTGATCAGGAAAGTCTCTGTTCTCAGTCATGTTTACATCACTGACTCCCTTTGTCTCATCCAGGTTAACCCCAAACTTCTTACTGCCTTCTGCCTGCTGATTCTTAGCCTCGTAAACAAGTCTACATCTGTGGTAAATGAGAGTCAGGACTTTATACACCAGTGGATTGAAAAAGACGCACAATTACAGGAAATCGGTTGTTCGGCTGAAATCGGCACGCAGCGAAAATAAAAAATATATATATATTTCACCAAATAAAAAGTTGTCTGAAAAATAAATAGTGGAGTAAAGTACTGATACCAAAAAAATCTACTTAAGTACAGTAACGAAGTACAGTAACGAACCTCTGGAGAGCAGGAACACTTGGAGAACACAGAGCTGAATACAACTCCAACATTGTGCACCTGGAGAATTAAATGTGCTCCTGTTTTCATTTCACACTTTTTCTTACTTTTTTATTCTTCCTACACAAACCGCCAACAGTATTGGAGCAGGAAGTCCAGTTCTTTGGGTTTTTTGCTCGACACTGAAGACATTTGGATTTGAGAGTAAAAGATGAAAATGAAACAATAGATCAGAATTCCAGCTTTCAGTTCCTGATCTTTACATCTAGATGTGTTACATCACTTAGAACACTGCACCGAACCTTTCAGGAAATGAAAGCTGAAATTCTGATCTCTCGTCTCACATCATCTTCTGATGAAGATTTCCACCTACTCACATGGTTTTGGGAAGTGGGAGTTTGGGTTGAGGAAAATGCTGATTTTCATTCTGAATCAATTCTGTTTTCTCTCTCTGTAGTTCACTGTAGAAAATTATAGAAATAGCTTTAAGACTGAATTTCATTGTTGCTATAATCTGAAGATCTACAGAAGATTCTGATCACTAAGTCAGGGTTCCTGATCACTGCTTACACCTTTAAGTAGTAGTGTTTAGATGTTTCCTGTAGCTTTTTTGTTGTTTATATTAGTATTTTTATTTTAGGATTTAAGACATTACGTGTAATTGATTGTGACTGTAATAAATATTTACACTTTTTCATCTAAAGGATTTACTGAAAGTATTGTAGAATCACTAAAGACCAAGTAACTAGAATATAAATCTAAACAGCTGCTAATGACGGTGTAGTGCAGCCATTAACTGTGACTTTAACTAGGAGAATTATGGGATGTTACCTGTGTCCAGGTGAGGAGATTCCAGTGCTAAATTTCAAAGGAGGATCCATGGACACATCACTCTTCATGGAGACACAGCTGGGCACTGGTGAGTGTGATTTCTCTCTCTGTAGTTTACTGATTTAAATGATAGAAATGAGACAGAATTTCATCGATTACAAATTTGTAGATGAATTTGTATCATAAGGTATCAAAACATTACTGCGGAGACCAGGTGCAGGTGAATACCGAGCAGATCCACACTGAACTGGTGTCACACACTCGCAGTAACACACATCTTTCCTCGTACTCATGCAGGGACACACACACACACACACACACACACACACACTCACGGTAACGCACATCTTTCTTTGTACTCATGCAGGGACACACACACACACACACACACACACACACACACTCGCAGTAACGGACATCTTTCCTCCACACCATAACCTGCATACACACCATCAGCTCTGCCCGGTATCTCTCTTTCTCCATCAGTCAGCTCTGCATGTGTGCTCTCTCTCTCTCTCTCTCTCTCTCTCTCTCTCTCTCTCTCTCTCTCTCTCTATCAGTCTCTATCAGTCTCTATCAGTCTCTCAGTCCATCAGTCATGCATGAGCTCCGGTTCAAAAGTGAAGGACGGAGGGTGCTGTGCACTCTGTTTCAGTGTCGGGCAATGGCAATTAAAAGAAGAGAGACAAGAGTTTAAGCTAGGCTTTAAAACACCACAAACACAGAAAAAATCTGCCCTCTAAACTGACTCAAGGCAGGAGATGTGTACATCCTGGCAGTTCCCAAAATATTGTACACATGTTCTAAACAGCTGCTAATGACTGTGTAGTGCAGCCATGTGACGTTAACTATGAGAATTATGGGATGTTACCTGTGTACAGGTGAGGGGTTTTCATTTCTGAAGTAGAGAGGATAACCCATAGACCGATCACTCTTCATGGAGACACAGCTGGTTTCTGGGGAGTGTGATCTCTTTCTCTTTCCTTTACTGTTTAAAATAATAGAAATGGACATGAGACAGAATTTCATTGTTTCTAAGATTTGTAGACAAATTTGTATAATAAGTTATAATCACAATATTTCTGTTTAAAATGTATTATAATCTTTATCACTTCTTACACACTAGGAATAGTAGCATACAGAACACAGATTGTGAACAGGGAACAAACACCCCTGCAGTATAGTTCCTTAAAAATCCACAACCTTGTTTCATTTAACTTGAAATACAACAAAATGCTAATAGTAGCAGATCTACATAGTGCTGCTTATATCCACATGCTTCAGGTCTTCACAAAGAGACAATGGAAACATGGGAGTATAAATACAAAAACTAATCAAAAGGCAAAAAATAAACAGTTGTGGGACATTATTTCATCAACCACTTTTCAAGTGAGTGCTAAAGTTTTATTCTTACCATAAATATTAGTTATTATTTCTATAGAAACTCCATAATGCAGATATGAATAGTTCATTAGTAAAACACTAGAACATGGCAGGTTACCAGTCTTTTGAGGGTGAGGTCACATGATCTGTCCCCTGATCAGGGATCTCCATTTTTCAATGCTCGTGTACACGCAGAGTCCTGAAGATGCCGATCTCTTCTGCTGGAATCAATCACATTCCTAGAAAACACAAAAACAACATGCAGTTAAAACTGGGGGAAAATCTTCCTCTAAAGTCCCATTAGAGGTGAAAGCCAGAGACACAGACGCCTCATTGGCTGCTTTGGTCCGTTGCTGCGAGTCATAATAGCAATAACACTACAAAGAATTAGAGATATTCTGATGATTAATAGAAATGAAATAGTTTTTAATGTTAACCCAGTCATTAGTGTTGCACCAGTCGATCTCAAGCCCAGATAAATGTGGAGGTTTGTGTTATGAAGGACATCCAGCGTAAAACATGTGCCAAATCAAATATGCAGATCACAACTCAGAATTTCATACCGGATCGGTCGAGGCCCGGATTACCAAAGACCACCACAGGTATCGTTAGCCAACAGGGTACTGGTGGAAATTGTGCTACTGTTGGCCGGAGGAGGAGAAGGAGAGGAGGAAGACGTCTACAGAGACAGCAGGGAAAGGAGCAGTGTAGGAGAGTAGAGGTTCGGGTTGGTACTTTAAATGTTGGCACTATGACTGGTTAAGGGACAGAGGGAGCTGATATGATGGAGAGGAGAAAGGTAGATATGTTGTGTGTTCAGGAGACCAAGTGGAAAGGGAGTAAGACCAGGAACATTGGAGGTGTTTAAACTGTTCTATCATGGTGTGGATGGAAAGAGAAATGGTGTAGGGGTGATTCTGAAGGAAGAGTACAGTAAGTGTGTACTCCTCCTTCATCTAACTTCCTGGAGTGAATGAGATGAAGTGGTAGAAGGTGAACCTAGGAATGAAAGATTGGTGATTGGGGCAGACTTTAATGGGCATGTAGGTGAAGGGAACAGAGTTGATGAGGAGGTGATGGGTAGGTATGGCCTTAAGGAGAGGAATGTGGAAGTGAATCAACGTGTGTGAATGAGACTGAGGGCAGTAGATGGGTGCGGTTGCAGGGAGATGAGGTGGAGAAGCTGGAGGAGTTCAGGTACCAGGGATCAACAGTGCAAATTAATGAAGAGTGTGTTAGAGAAGTAAAGAAAAGAGTGCAGGCAGGGTGGAGTGGGTGGAGAAGAGTGATAGCAGGAGTGATTTGTGATAGAAGAGTATCTGTGAGAGTGAAAGGGAAAGTTTATAGCACTGTGGTGAGACCTGAGATGTTGTATGGATTAGAGACAGTGGCATTGAGTAAAAGACAGGAGGTGGAGCTGGAGGTAGCAGAGCTGAAGATGTTGAGATGTTCATTGGGAGTGACGACAAAGGACAGCATTAGAAATGAGTTTATTAGAGGGACAGCGCATGTAGGACATTTTGGAGACAAGGTGAGGGAGGTGAGATTGAGATGGTTTGGACATGTGCAGAAGAGGGCCATGGGGTATATCAGTAGGAGAATGCTGAGGATGGAAACACCAGGAAGGAGGAAAAGAGGAAGACCAAGGAGGAGGTTTATGGATGTGGTGAGGGAAGACATGCAGGTAGTTGGAGTGAAAGAGGCAGATGTAGAGGACAGGGGGGGATGGAGACAGATGATCTGCTCTGGCTCCCCCTAATGGGAAAAGCTGAAAGAAGTGGTATAAAATACAGAAATAAGACTAACAGTGATATCTGTATTTTTTAAAATTTGTTCCATTTTCTCAGTGATGGTTATTTATTAGTGAAGATGCAGATTTTTCTTTTTCCCACTGTTTCACAGGGAATGAGGGAAGTTCTGAGCTGAAGCAAAAGAAAAGTCAAATGGTGAGGTTAAAATCAGAAAAGCCTTTTCCTCACTGACCAGACTTTATTTCAGTGATTGTGAATTTAATTGTATGACATTAGTGGCGTCTCCACAATTTTCACCCCAAAATAAAAAAAAGACAAAAATTTACAAGTGTGAGTTTCACTATTCATTATTTAATCATGTTCTAACTATCGAGATTTTATATAACTGGAGATTCATTTTGTATCCCCTGTAGATCATAAACCTTATTAAATACACACCTAGTTTTATTTCGATACAGAAAAACTGCAGCTTTGTGTTTAGTTGGATTTGTTTAGAGGAACTTTTTCCCGGAACAAGAATTCGGACGAGTTAAAGCAGAACCGGACCGAATCGGTCAGTGAGGGTCTCTGTCTTATATGTGTGATGAAGGAAACAGGAGAAAAGGCTATCTATCCTGAAGGAATCTATGCTGTGATAAAGGATCCAGTGGATCCCGCATTCCGCACTGAATTAGGGAAGCTCATGTCTTCATGAACATGTATCTGCTCCACACTTCCTGTATCATCTCCGCTTGGAAAGCCATGATCTGCTCCTGTTTACGGGAAATCATCCTGAGCCTTGACAACAACTCCAGGATCAGCTTGGAACAACCAAACAATCCCGGTGTTCTCATGTCAGATCCTCCTCAATAAACTCAGAAAATCATCAAATCCAACTGAGGAATTTGGGCTGAAACTGTTGTCCTCCATTTCGGCTGCTGTGTCGCAGTTTCCCTGCGGTCTTTCCACAAACTCCATTACATAGAAAACACAAACGCATATATTAACACAAACTCACCCACTTTTTTTCAGCACTGCTTGTTGTTGGACATGAATCTTACCGCTTCTGGCTGCTGTTCAACATCTTTGTGTTTTTCTCTTAAAAATGGAGTCGAGGCTGAGAAACACTTTCACTTTCGGAAAACCGAACCGACTCTTTGAACCGACACTTTGAACCGACACTTCGAACCGACTCTTTGACGAGTTGATCGCACTCCAAGTTCAGTTGAGTTGAATGAGCAAGAATTGGACATGTTGGGAATCAGACTGCAGTCCGTCGTCTGTTGTGTAACTGCGGTTCAGCAGCCGCATGTTGAAAATACACGGTTAAGCAGCCGCACTTTGTAAGACGCTTCAGAACCGCGTTTCCCTTATAAAAAGACAAAAAACAAAAATAATTTTTTTTTACAAATCTCAGTGCATTTTTAATCATGTTTTACATTCAATTTAACAAAATATTTTACAAAGAACGTCGTGAATACATTTGTGTTGCGTTAAAAGATTTGATTTCGCCCTTTTTATATTCATGTTTAATAAAATTGGTCAAGTTCATGAATAATCATAAATAATTAAGCAAATAATAAAATAAACAATGAAAGAAATCCTTGTTTCTATTCTATATTCTATATTCTATATTCTATTTTTTAAGTTTATAATAGCTATCCTATTTATACTTATTGAGAATAATATATACGAGATAAATTACTACATACATTTTGTTCCTTTTTTAAATCTCTGTACAAGATTGAATTATATGAAACGTGTTAAATAATATTCCTTTGTCTTTTTGTTCTATTAATTGTTTTTTTTTTTTTGTGTGAAAGTAATGAAAAGTATGTGATTATTTGGTTTATCCTGAAGTGTGCGTGTGTGTGTGTGTGTGTGTGTGTGTGTGTGTGTGTGTGTGTGTGTGTGTGTGTGTGTGTGTGTGTACACACTCACATTCACATATGTTGCATTGAAGTTACATTCATCTAAAAAATATTTAACAATATATAAAATGTTTAGGCTATTTTTATATGTCAAATAATAAACATAAATAAATAATATACTAAATATATATATTAATTTTAATATAAAAGTACAAGTGTAATTACTTAAAGTATATTTTAATAATAAAAAAGACTTTAATAATCTAATAAAATAATTGAATAATTAATAAATATATAAAATTGTCCAAAATAAAGAATAGTTTCTGATTACTCAAATGTATTTATTAAATGTAATCATCAATCAATGTATCAGTAACTATTTATATATCAGAGAAAAACTAATTCAACATATACAGTAACTATAAACTACAGGCATCTATATATCATATACATTATTTATCATTTACTGAGAAGTCATTCATATTTATTAAGAATATATAAATATATGAAAATGAAAGGATAAACCAAACAATCACACACTTTTAATTACTTTCATTAAAAAAACAATCAAAAATAAATAAATAAAACAAACACAAATAAATATTTATTAAATTATCTGTTACTGTTGTTGTTTGTTTATTTACATCATTTTCCAGATTAGGCATTTCATAATACAGTAAAACCGTCCGTGTGGAAACATAGCAAACATACCCTCCCCGGCGACAAGTTGATTTATATAGATTCAAACACCACAGTTACTTTTGGACATATGTAAGTGTATTTTAACGTTTAAATACATTAAATTAATAAAAGAATATACTTATTTTTATTCATAAATATATAATTAATTGTAATTAAATAAAATGTGCTGCTGCAAATGAATGCTACTGCAATGTCTCATATCACCACCAGATGATTTTTATTTAATCTCAAATGTCTATAAAAATCTATCTAATATATTTATCTGTTTTCTATCCATCCATCTATCTACAAAATAAAAAGGGAAAGTGTTCAGGTAAGGAGAAAAGGACACACACACACTAAGAGTTAAATGTAACACTGGACCCGATTGTATTTACTCAGAATTGGTGATAAAATGACTCTTGACAGTGTTGAATGTTCAGAGTAAAATGAACTCTGTGTGGAGTAAAAATGTAACACTGCTCAACACTGAATAGAGTTACTACTATTTAACACTAAAGAAAATTAACTCTTGATAGTGTCACCACAATTTAACACTGAGGGACATAAACTCTGATTTGTTAAAATTAACACCAATTATTGTTAATATTTCACTTTTGAAGTTTATTTACATTTTTATTAGTGAAAAAAATCCCACTCAGTGAGTACAATTTTAAAACCCATTTGGGGATCAAATAACTCCAGTAAGTGTCAATATTTCACTCTGTGGTTCGACTCATTTTCTCTGCTACAATGCAAAATCAACTCAGAGTTTTTTTTTTTTTTTACATTGAATACATGGAATAGAACAGAACAGAAAACAATTATTAAAACAATGTCAGGCTTAAAAACATGCACAAAAAAACAGCACATCAGCATAAAATGCCAATAGGGCACTATATGCAGTACAGAATCTGTTGTACCATATTTCATTTGAACATCAAGTGGTTTGAAATAACAGCTTGTTAACATTCACTACCTTTAAAACAGATCATCAAAACAGAGTGTTTCCATCAGTGTTCCACATAACAGTAAATTTTTCCCAGCAATAATCCTGATCTTACAAAACACTGGCATCTCACATGCTACTTGTGTACAGATAATAAAGTCGGGGTGATGCTCTGTACCATGATGTTTTATCCACTTTACAGAATAGACAACTTCTGATATTTCCACTCCTAGTTTGGAAGCCATGTCAATGCCACCTTTAAGTTCACTGAGTTCCACCATCTTCCCTGCACCAAGAGTCAATCTGTACTGGCTAAAAGACCCCCAGTGCATTGCTATACAACTCTGGTGCTTTTTGGCTAGCGTTATGATGTTTATAAAGCTTTTTAATTGTGTTTGAAAGAATTTGTGTTTAGCTTCGTAACACCCACCACATGTGCAGAATTGCTCCAATGGTTCTTCTACACTGTGGGTAATGTATCATTATGTGATGCTTTGGCAACATTTTTTTCTGGAAATCATTTTTTGAATAGCTGGTGATGTTTAATGATTAAATGTTTAAGATAAATTGTCATGCCTTCAGTTAGAGCTGGTGAAAATACAATGTTAACAATCTGCAGAAGTAAAAGCAAAAGATACCAGTGTTTATCATCTCTGCACTAAATCACTAAATAACAGAGGCATGTTGCACATCAAGCACCATGACTGGGTGGCAGTTAAACCCAAATCATTGCTTCCACCTAACAATTTGACCATTGGAGGACGGTTCTTCTGCTGATTGTAACCATAATCAAAAGCATGTATTCTACCAGCAAGATCATTAGCACTCAAAACATGATGCTGAATGTACTGCAGAACAAGTTTTACCTCCAGCTGAGCGACACCTTTCAAAATGTGGTGCATTATATCCACAGCAGAACTGTCTGCCGTGTTAAAATACCTGAGTGTATTTAACAAACACACCCGTTTGATGCCATAAAAATAAGGCAGTGTAGAGTCATCTAGTAACCTTTTACAGTGCAGAGCATGCAGCTCAGATGTTCTTAGTGCAACCTCAGGGTTATCTTCAGAAAACACAAACTGAAAACGATTTTTCTCAAGAACACAGAAACCACAGCAATATTGAGCCCTAAATGACTCCACAAACCCTAATAAGCTGTGTAAGCCATGGTAGTCCCCTGTGACTTGTACAGTTGTACCCTTAACACAACTTCCAGATACTGGATTCTTAACCCCCTCAATCTCAAGCACTTTTAGATCATGTACTAGAGGCTCGATTATAGAATTAAAACCATACTGTCTAATATCCTGTGCATGAAAGAGGGTCAATAAATGAATATTATTCACTGAGGAGTTCAAAATAGGGGGAAATTCCTTAATGTACAATATATAGCACCCAATTTGTGTATAGCTTTTTTGGAACCCAAATAATTAGCCGTCTCAAAATCATAATAAAATAACTGAATTTGTAAGGCATCTTTTTCTGTGTAAAATAAAGGATTACTTTTAAAATGTGCTGCATCACTTATGTCAATATAAACGTCTTCCTTTGAAACATGCCTGTGTTTAAACAAATCAATAAGATAAGGGTAAATTGACTTCAGTGTTTCTAAATAACCCAGCCATTAGGGGGGCACAAGCCAGGGTACTTTTAGTGCCGGTCCCAAGCCCGGGTAAATGGGGAGGGTTGCGTTAGGAAGGGCATCCAGCGTAAAACATGTGTCAAATCAAATATGCGGATCACAAATGAGAATTTCATACCGGATCGGTCGAGGCCCGGGTTTACAACGACCGCCACAGGTATCGTTAGCCGACAGGGTACCGGTGGAAATTGGGCTACTGTTGGTCGAAAGAGGAGAAGGAGAGGAGGAAGACGTCTACAGAGACGGCAGGAAAAGGAGCAGTGCAGGAGAGTAGAGGTTCGGGTTGGTACTTTAAATGTTGGTACTATGACGGGTAAAGGGAGAGAGGAAGCTGATATGTTGGAGAGGAGAAAAGTAGATATGCTGTGTGTTCAGGAGACCAAGTGGAAAGGGAGTAAGGCCAGGAACATTGGAGGTGGATTTAAACTGTTTTATCATGGTGTGGATGGGAAGAGAAATGGTGTAGGGGTGATTCTGAAGGAAGAGTACAGTAAGAGTGTAGTGGAGGTGAAGAGAGTTTCTGATAGGGTGATGATCGTGAAGGTGGAGGTTGAAGGGATGATGATAAATGTCATCAGTGCCTATGCTCCACAAGTTGGCTGTGAGATGGAGGAGAAGGAAAGATTCTGGAGTGAATTAGATGAAGTGGTAGATGGTGTACCTAGGAAAGAACGATTGGTGATTGGGGCAGACTTTAATGGGCATGTAGGTGAAGGGAACAGAGGTGATGAGGAGGTGATGGGTAGGAATGGTTTTAAGGAGAGGAATGTGGAAGGGCAGATGGTGGTAGATTTTGCTAAAAGGATGGAAATGGCAGTGGTGAACACGTATTTTAAGAAGAAGGAGGATCATAGGGTGACGTATAAGAGTGGAGGAAGGTGCACACAGGTGGATTATGTTCTGTGTAGGAGATGCAACCTGAAGGAGATTGGAGACTGTAAGGTGTTGGCGGGGGACAGTTTAGCTAGACAGCATCGGATGGTGGTCTGTAGGATGGTTTTGGAGGCGGAGAAGAAGAGGAGGAAAGTAAGGATTGAAAGAAGAATAAGATGGTGGAAACTGAAAGAGGAAGAGTGTAGTGTGAGGTTCAGGGAAGAGGTCAGACAGGGGCTTGGTGGTGGTGAAGAGGTGCCGGATGATTGGGCAATTACTGCAGGAGTGATGAGGAAGGCAGCTAGAAAAGTACTTGGTGTGACATCTGGAAATAGAAAGCAAGACAAGGAGACGTGGTGGTGGAATGAGGAAGTGCAGGAGAGCATTAGGGGAAAGAGGTTGGCAAAACAGAAGTGGGATCAACAGAGTGATGAGAAAAGTAGGCAGGAGTACAAGGAGATGCGGCAGCAGGTTAAAAGGGATGTGGCGAAAGCCAAGGAAAAGGCATATGAGGAGCTGTATAAGAGGTTGGACACTAAGGAAGGAGAAAAGGATTTATACCGATTGGCCAGGCAGAGGGACCGAGCTGGGAAGGATGTACTGCAAGTTAGAGCAATAAAGGATGGAGAGGGAAATGTGTTGACTAGTGAGGAGAGTGTGTTGAGAAGATGGAGGGAGTATTTTGAGCAGCTGATGAATGAGGAAAATCAGAGAGAGAGAAGGTTGGAGGATATGGAGTTGGTGAAGCAGGATGTAGATAGGATTAGTAAGGAGGAAGTGAGAGCAGCGATTAAGAGGATGAAGAATGGAAAGTCAGTTGGACCAGATGACATACCGGTAGAAGAGTGGAAATGTTTAGGAGAGATGGCAGTGGAGTTTTTAACCAGATTGTTTAACAGGATTCTGGAAGGGGAGAGGATGCCTGAGTGTGCTGGTACCAATCTTTAAGCATAAGGGAGATGTGCAGACCTGCAGTAACTACAGGGGAATTAAGTTGATCAGTCACACCATGAAGTTATGGGAAAGAGTAGTGGAAGCCAGGCTGAGAGAAGAGGTGACCATCTGTGAGCAACAGTATGGTTTCATGCTGAGGAAGAGCACCACAGATGCCTTATTTGCTTTGAGGATGTTGATGGAGAAGTATAGAGAAGGACAGAAGGAGCTGCATTGTGTATTTGTGGATTTAGAGAAAGCGTACGACAGGGTGCCAAGAGAGGAGTTGTGGTATTGTATGAGGAAGTCTGGTGTGTCAGAGAAGTATGTGAGGGTGGTGCAGGACATGTATGAGGACAGTGTGACGGCAGTGAATTGTGCAGTAGGTACGACAGACTGCTTCAGGGTGAAGGTTGGACTGCATCAAGGATCGGCCCTGAGCCCTTTCCTGTTTGCAGTGGTGATGGACAGGTTGACGGACGAGGTCAGACAGGAGTCTCCCTGGACTATGATGTTTGCAGATGATATTGTGATTTGTGGTGAGAGTAGAGAGCAGGTTGAGAAGAGCCTGGACAGGTGGAGATATGCGCTGGAGAGAAGGGGAATGAAAGTCAGTAGGAGTAAGACAGAGTACATGTGTGTGAATGAGAGGGAGGGCAGTGGAGTGATGCGGTTGCAGGGAGAAGAGGTGGAGAAGGTGGAGGAGTTCAGGTACCTGGGGTCAACAGTGCAAAGTAATGGAGAGTGTGTTAGAGAAGTAAAGAAAAGAGTGCAGGCAGGGTGGAGTGGGTGGAGAAAAGTGACAGGAGTGATTTGTGATAGTAGGGTATCTGCAAGAATGAAAGGGAAAGTTTATAGGACTGTGGTGAGACCTGCGATGTTGTATGAATTAGAGACAGTGGCATTGAGTAAAAGACAGGAGACGGAGCTGGAGGTAGCAGAGCTGAAGATGTTAAGGTTTTCATTGGGAGTGACGAGGATGGACAAGATTAGAAATGAGTTTATTAGAGGGACAGCACATGTAAGATGTTTTGGTGACAAGGTGAGGGAGGCGAGATTGAGATGGTTTGGACATGTGCAGAGAAGGGACATGAATTATATTGGTAGAAAAATGCTGAAGATGTAGCCACCAGGTAGGAGGAAAAGAGGAAGGCCAAGGAGGAGGTTCATGGATGTGGTGAGGGTAGACATGCAGGTAGTTGGTGTGAAAGAGGCAGATGTAGAGGACAGGGCGGTATGGAGACGGATGATCCGCTGTGGCGACCCCTAATGGGAGCAGCCGAAAAAAGAAGAAGAAGAAGAAGACTTCAGTGTTTCTAAAAGGGGAATATAAGCACATTTATCTGTAACAACAACTTGATCAAATGTTCCAGTGGTTTTATTACTCCTACTATCAAATCTTTTGCTGAGCACTGTTTGATTCTGAATCTCAAAAACGACTTCCTCCATAGATGAAACAAAACAGTAGACTGAATTAATTCAGCAATTTTTAGTTGTGTAACAGCAGATGCACACATCCAAAGTGCTCTTATTTGACTTTAACAATACAGATGTTGTGGCCACCTCTCCAACACTGACATCTGATCAAGTGCTTGAGCACTAATTTGTCCTTCTGCCTCAGCAGTCTCACGGGTGTCAGTGGTGTCAGAATTCTGGTCACTTTGCTCAGTGTGTTTTGTTTTCAACTGTTTTCTAAAACCTGTAAAAGTAGCAAACACAGAACTACACCCTGTCAAACACAGCCTGACAAACAAAACACTTAATGAGTGCAGAATAACTTATGGTACTGTGCTAAGCAGCCTTGCTCTGACCTCAGCAACATGAGAACTCTCTTTCACTTTGCCAACATCTATGTTGTACACAGTGGTCTGAAGGAAAGTGTACATGTTGTGTAGCATAATGTTGTAGTAGTAGGCCTCCTTCAGTCGTAGATGACCATGGATATCGCGCCCTAAGAGATCGTAGTGTTGCTTCTGAGGCAGCATCTTAAAGGCGAGGCTTGTAAGAGGCTTGTAATGTTTTAAGAGGAGCCAAAAACAAAGTGTGCCATAATCAACTCGTCAAAGGCACCAAGAGCAGAGGCTGACTTGCATGGAATGGCTGATCAAGAACGATGAAGTACTGGTGAACTGAATTCTTCTGAGGTCCCACGGCCAGGAGGTAGGGCTGAGCAATAGCTGTGATTTCTCACAAATGCTCCTCAATGTTTGTTCCACTCTAAGAAAACCATGCAAATTAAAAAGAACCATCACCGATATGTTAAATGTAAAACAGAAAAAACCAACAAACAGACAAACAACCAAACAAACCTTCTTGAAGACAACAAGGTGCTTCTCTGCTTGAGAGGCAGACACCTTTCCTGATCTTTTCTGGCCTTGGACAGAAGGTGGGATCAGATGCAAGAGAAGTATTAGAGAAGAAAGGTCACTTTCCCAACCTGTATAAACACATGAACATTAAAAATGTGTGAGGACTAAATCTTTCACCCTTAAAGGAGAAGTTCACATCCAGAACAATCCTATTTACAGATAATAGATAACAGATTTACAGATAACAGACACCCCCATGTCATCCAAGATATTCATGTCTTTCTTTCTTCAGTCGTAAAGAAATAGTTTTTTTCAGGAAAACATTTTGAGGATTTCTGTCCATATAGTGAACTTCTATGGTTGCAGCTCTAGAACATAGATTGTTAAAAAAAAATGTTTAAAGTCAATGTCTATGCTTTTTAACCTCAAACGCTCATCTTGTCGAGCTCTGCATCAACAATGTGTATTCCAGTTTAAGACAGTTAGGGTATGTCGAAAAACTCCCAACTCATTTTCTCCTTCAACTTCAAAATCATCCTACATCTCTGCAGAAGTACAGACACAGTGAAGCATTTGAGGTTAAAAAGTATAGAAATTGTCAATTTTTTAGAAAAGAACCTATAGTTTCGGTAGATAAAAGACTCTTCTACCATCCAACACATAAAAATGCTGATTCCCCTCGTTGTGACATCAGATAATTCAACAGTAAAATAACTAAAACATTAATAGGATATAACAATGCTGATTGCAACTGAAAAACTAAAACTAATTAAATTAGAGAACTGTCATAATTTAAGGTTTAGCTATTGTGGCTGAAAAGTGCAAAACACATTAACAAATATAGAAGCACATTTAAAGTGTACAAATGTATTGTCCTTATTGTGGATTCAAAAGGACCCTGTGTACTTCTGTACCCGGACGGCTCCGAGGTCATTAATGTTCCTGGGACCCCGAGGCCTTTTATACTGAAGGACTATAAAACAGAAACTGGAAAACCTTATGCAAGGATAAATGAGTTTATTTGCAGAAGGAAGCACTTTGAAGGTTAGTTTGCCAGAATGAAAGTATTGTTTATGTTTCGGGTAATAACATGGTTTGTTCTGTGTCTAGGAGAACAGGAAGTCAGTTCAGAATCAGATACAGAAGTTATCATAAGGACACAAAATCCTGAGAGATCTAACCTGACTGACACACTGCTGATAACAAAAAAATAACATTTTTTTCTTCAATTCTGCTGAAGTTTGCTTTAGTTCATTATTATTATTTTTACTTAATTTATATTCATGCTTCAGTTTTTATCCTTATTTCCAAGTCTGTTTATGTTTATAATAATTATGAAGAGACTCAGGTCATCTGGTCCAACCGACTTTCCACTCTTTATCCTCTTAAGCTCTGCTCTCACTTCCTCCTTACTAATCCTATCCACTTTCTGCCTTACCATCTCCACACCATCCAACCTTCTTTCTCTCTCATTTTCCTGCTCAAATCAGCTGCTTAAAATACTCCCTCCATCTTCTCAACACACTCTCCTCATTAGTTAACACATTTCCATCTCCATCCTTTATTGCTCTAACTTGCAGCACATCCTTCCCAGCTCGGTTTCTCTGCCTGGCCAATCACTACAAATCCTTTTCTCCTTCTTTAGGGTCCAACTTCTCATACAGCTCCTTATATGCCTATGCGGCACATCTCCTTGTACTCCTGCCTACTTTTATTATCTCTCTCAATCCCAATTCTGTTTCTCCAACCTCTTTCTCCTTATATGTTCCAGCACTTCCTCATTCCACCACCATGTCTCTTTTTCCTCCTTTCTATTTTCAGATGTCACACCAAGTGTGTTTCTCGCTGTCTTCCTCATCACTTATGCAATAGATGCCCAATCATCCAGCTTGTCTTCACCACCACAGAGACCCTGTCTGACCTCTTCCCTGAACCTCACACTACAGTCTTCCTCCTTAAGTTTCCAGAGCTTATCGTAAGTTATCATAAGGACACAAAATCCTGAGAGATCTAACCTGACTGACACACTGCTGATAACAAAAAAATAAAAAAATTTTCTTCAATTCTGCTGAAGTTTGCTTTAGTTCATTATTATTATTTTTACTTAATTTATATTCATGCTTCAGTTTTTATCCTTATTTCCAAGTCTGTTTATGTTTATAATAATTATGAAGAGACTCATGCAGGCCATGGGCAAGTTTAAATTCTCTCTTTCTCCCCTGATTCTAACCTGACAGCTCCTTTTACACAGTCAGTAAGTTTTAATAACATGTTTTAGTAGGTGAATTTTGTCTGGTTGGAACCAGTAGACCAAAGGAGACTGAAATTGTTTTTGGGCAGCAAAAAAACTTGGAAATAAGGACAAAGAATACTGAAGCTTAAAATTAAAGTTAATTAAAATACTGAATTTGTAAATCTTTGTTTTCAATTATATGATACACGTTTGTCATGTTTTACCACAATATTCATGATGTGAAATTGACACCATACACCATACTTAGTCCTTCTTAGGCTGTACTCTGGCGTCTATAGGGGGTTTTTGTGAGAAAATTGATGTTCAAAGTCCAGTTGTTTCCTTTAAAGTGTAATAAAGTCGTAATGCTTCGTCACAGTTCTCTGGCCACTGTAATCGAGGATGTTGCATGACCACGTGGTATCATCATTGTGGAGGGTTTGGCTGTTTGTAATTTGATTGCAGATGCTGGAAGCACAGACTGGTGGGGCTGTGGAGGAACTGACTTCTGCAGAAGCTGCTGCTTTGTTTCATTATTTACTTTCTTTGGTGTTTGTGTGTGTGTTTACTGATTAGTAGAAATACAAGATGATGTCAAACTCAGTGAACACGTTCTACAGTGGACTCAGACATAAAAGTAGAACAGGCTTTTCTACTCATTAAAACGTATGTCCAAACTTGCTTTTATATGTTTAATAACATTTATAATTAAATATGACACATTTGACAACTTTTATTGATAGTACCACAAAATTGGAAGTTGGCTGTTAATTAGGAAGTACTCGTTTGAGGACACTGGGACTTATGATGGTAAGATCGCTTATGAAATGAGAATCTAAAAGTAAGGGCATAAAAATTTTGAAAAGGTTTGAGAAGAAACCTTTTTTCAGGACCCACTTTCACATTCGGCACCAGTGGGACAGTATGGAGTTCAGGATGGAGCAGTTTCTAAAGGGAGAAAAAGGCTGACTTTCCTCTCCTCCACAACATCTCCACTACATGCTGTTATTAATCACAGCACTTTCTCTTTTAGTTCTTGATCATTAAAGTGAACTTGATGGAGTGCGATTAAAATAATTCCGTTTCCAACTCGTCAAAGAGTCGCTTCAAAGTGTCGATTCAAAGAGTCGAGTCGGTTTTCCGAAAGTGAAAGCGTTTCTCAGCCTCGACTGCATTTGGAGGAGTGGTTGGAAAAACACAAAGATCTTCAACAGCAGCCAGAAGCAGTGAGATTCATGTTCAACAACAAGCAGTGCTGAAGAAAAGCTGGTGAGTTTTTCCTAGAAATGACTTTCTATTGGAATAATGCGTTTGTGTTTTCTATGTAATGGAGTTTGTGGAAAGATCGATCGATCTGTCTCTCTATCTATCTATCTATCTATCTATCTATCTATCTATCTATCTATCTATCTATCTATCTATCTATCTATCTATCTATCTATCTATCTATCTATCTATCTATCTATCTATCTATCTATCTATCTACAGTGGTGTAAAAAAGTGTTTTGTTCTAATTTTTTTGCATGTTTTACACTTTAATGTTTCAGATCATCAAACTAATTTAAATATACAGTGGGGAAAATAAGTATTTGAACACCCTGCTATTTTGCAAGTTCTCCCACTTAGAAATCATGGAGGGGTCTGAAATTGTCATTGTAGGTGCATGTCCACTGTGAGAGACATAATCTAAAAAAAAAAATCCAGAAATCACAATATATGATTTTTAAACTATTTATTTGTATGATTCAGCAAATAAGTATTTGAACACCTGTCTATCAGCTAGAATTCTGACCCTCAAAGACCTGTTAGTCTGCCTTTAAAATGTCCACCTCCACTACATTTATTATCCTAAATTAGATGCACCTGTTTGAGGTCTTTAGCTGCATAAAGACACCTGTCCACCCCATACAATCAGTAAGAATCCAACTACTAACATGGCCAAGACCAAAGAGCTGTCCAAAGACACTAGCGACGAAATTGTACACCTCCACAAGGCTGGAAAGGGCTACGGGGAAATTGCCAAGCAGCTTGGTGAAAAAAGGTCCACTGTTGGAGCAATCATTATAAAATGGAAGAAGCTAAACATGACTGTCAATCTCCCTCGGACTGGGGCTCCATTAAGGATCTCACCTCGTGGGGTCTCAATGATCCTAAGGAAGGTGAGAAATCAGCCCAGAACTATACGGGAGGAGCTGGTCAATGACCTGAAAAGAGCTGGGACCACCGTTTCCAAGGTTACTGTTGGTAATACACTAAGACGTCATGGTTTGAAATTATGCATGGCACGGAAGGTTCCCCTGCTTAAACCAACACATGTCCAGGCACGTCTTAAGTTTGCCAATGACCATTTGGATGATCCAGAGGAGTCATGGGAGAAAGTCATGTGGTCAGATGAGACCAAAATAGAACTTTTGGGTCATAATTCCACTAAACGTGTTTGGAGGAAGAAGAATGATGAGTACCATCCCAAGAACACCATCCCTACTGTGAAGCATGGGGGTGGTAGCATCATGCTTTAGGGGGTGTTTTTCTGCACATGGGACAGGGCGACTGCACTGTATTAAGGAGAGGATGACCGGGGCCATGTATTGCGAGATTTTGGGGAACAACCTCCTTCCCTCAGTTAGAGCATTGAAGATGGGTCGAGGCTGGGTCTTCCAACATGACAATGACCCGAAGCACACAGCCAGGATAACCAAGGAGTGGCTCTGTAAGAAGCATATCAAGGTTCTGGCTTGGCCTAGCCAGTCTCCAGACCTAAACCCAATAGAGAATCTTTGGAGGGAGCTCAAACTCCGTGTTTTTTCAGCGACAGGCCAAAAACCTGACCGATCTAGACAAGATCTATGTGGAGTAGTGGGCCAAAATCCCTCCTGCAGTGTGTGCAAACCTGGTGAAAACTACAGGAAACGTTTGACCTCTGTAATTGCAAACAAAGGCTACTGTACCAAATATTAACATTGACTTTCTCAGGTGTTCAAATACTTATTTGCAGCTGTATCATGCAAATAAATAGTAAAAAAATCATACACTGTGATTTCTGGATTTTTTTTTTTTAGATTATGTCTCTCACAGTGGACATGCACCTACGAAGACAATTTCAGACCCCTCCATGATTTTTAAGTGGGAGAACTTGCAAAATAGCAGGGTGTTCAAATACCTATTTTCCTCACTGTATTTGTAAAAGATAGCATAAGTGAACATAACATGCAGTTTTAAATAAAATATTTTATTATTGAGAGAAAACAAAATCCAAAACTACATGGCCCTGTGTGAAAAAGTGTTTGCCCCTATACCTAATAACTGGTTGGGCCACCCTTAGCAGCAACAACTGCAATCAAGCGTTTGCGATAACTTGCAATGAGTCTGTTACAGCGATGTGGAGGAATTTTGCTCCACTCATCTATGCAGAATTGTTGTAATTCAGCCACATTGGAGCGTTTTTCAGCATGATCTACCTAAACTAATTTCTAATTTCTAACTAAACTAATTTCTAATGCTGTCCTTCATCATCACTCCCAATGAACATCTCAACATCTTCAGCTCTGCTACCTTCAGCTCCACCTCCTGTCTTTTACTCAATGACACTGTCTCTAATCCATACAACATCTCAGGTCATCTGGTCCAACCGACTTTCCACTCTTTATCCTCTTAAGCTCTGCTCTCACTTCCTCCTTACTAATCCTATCCACTTTCTGCCTTACCATCTCCACACCATCCAACCTTTTTTCTCTCTCATTTTCCTGCTCAAATCAGCTGCTTAAAATACTCCCTCCATCTTCTCAACACACTCTCCTCATTAGTTAACACATTTCCATCTCCATCCTTTATTGCTCTAACTTGCAGCACATCCTTCCCAGCTCGGTTTCTCTGCCTGGCCAATCACTACAAATCCTTTTCTCCTTCTTTAGGGTCCAACTTCTCATACAGCTCCTTATATGCCTATGCGGCACATCTCCTTGTACTCCTGCCTACTTTTATTATCTCTCTCAATCCCAATTCTGTTTCTCCAACCTCTTTCTCCTTATATGTTCCAGCACTTCCTCATTCCACCACCATGTCTCTTTTTCCTCCTTTCTATTTTCAGATGTCACACCAAGTGTGTTTCTCGCTGTCTTCCTCATCACTTATGCAATAGATGCCCAATCATCCAGCTTGTCTTCACCACCACAGAGACCCTGTCTGACCTCTTCCCTGAACCTCACACTACAGTCTTCCTCCTTAAGTTTCCACCTTATTCTTCTTTCAGTCCTCACTCTCCTCCTCTTTCTCTTCACCTCTAAAACCATCCTACAGAACACAATCTGATGCTGTCTATCTACACTGTCCCCTGCCAACACCTTACAGTCTCCAATCTCCTTCAGGTTACATCTTCTACATAAAACATAGTCCACCTGTGTGCCCCTCCCTCCACTCCTTTATGTCACCCTATGCTCCTCATTCTTCTTAAAATAAGTTCATAACTGCCATTTCCATCATTTTAGCTAAATCTACCACCATCTGCCCTTCAACATTCCTCTCCTTAAGACCATACCTACCCATCACCTCCTCATCACCTCTGTTCCCTTCACCTACATGCCCATTTAAATCTGCCCCAATCACCAATTGCTCATTCCTAGTTACACCATCTACCATTTAATCTAACTCACTTCAGAACTTTTCTTTCTCACAACCCACTTGTGGAGCATAAGCACTGATGACATTTAATATCACCCCTTCAACTTCCAGCTTCATCACTCTATCAGAAACTCTCTTCACCGCACTACACTCTTACTGTACTCTTCCTTCAGAATCACCCCTACACCATTTCTCTTTACATCCACACCATGATAAAACAGTTTAAACACATCCAATGTTCCTGCTCTTACTCTCTTTCCACTTGGTCTCCTGAACACACAACATATCTACCTTTCTCCTCTCCATCATATCAGCTCCCTCTCTTACTTTACCAGTCATAGTACCAACATTTAAAGTACCAACCCGAACTTCCACTTTCCTACACTTCTCCTTTCCCTGCCGTCTCTGTAGACGTCTTCCTCCTCTACTTCTCCTCCTTTGGCCAACAGTAGCCCAATTTCCACCGGTACCCTGTTGTTAACGATACCTGTTATGGTCTTTTTTAACTCTTGCCTCGACCGATCCGGTATAAATCTCTGATTTCTACTAGATCCTAATTTTTCCAAGGTTTTGTGCAACCCTAATGGCTGGGTTAACATTAAAGACTATATAATTTCTTTTAATCATCAGAATATCTCTATTTTTTGTCAGGTTATTGCTATTATAACTGTTATTGTTATGTTGTTATATATGCTGTTTAGGTGCATTTGTTTACAGGGAACTCTCACCTGGACCAAGATTGCAGCAGCATTGGCGTATCGCAGCAACGGACCAAAGCAGCCAATGAGGCGTTTGTGTCTATGTCTATGGCTTTCACCTCTAATGGGACTTTAGAGGAAGATTTTCAACCAGTTTTAACTGCATGTTTGTTTTTGCGTTTTCTAGTAATGTGATTGATTCCAGCAGAAGAGATCGGCATCTTCAGCATTTAAAAATGGAGATCCCTGATCAGGGGACAGATCACATGACCTCACCCTCAAAAGACTGGTAACCTGCCATGTTCTAGTATTTTGCTAATGAACTGTTCATATCTGCATTATGGAGTTTCTGTAGAAATAATAACTAATATTTATGGTAAGAATAAATCTTTAGCACTCACTTAAAAAAAGTGGATGATGAAATGATGTCCCACAACTGCTTATTTTTTGCCTTTTGATTAGTTTTTGTATTTATACTCCCATGTTTCCATTGTCTCTTTGTGAAGACCTGTTTGTTCCTGCTCTTAGCCTATTCCAGGCATGGTAGCATGTGGATATAAGCAGCACTATGTAGATCTGCTACTATTAGCATTCCGTTGTATTTAAAGTTAAATGAAACAAGGGTGTGGCTTTTTAAGGAACTATACTGCAGGGGTGTTTGTTCCCTGTTCACAATCTGTGTTCTGTATGCTACTATTCCTAGTGTGTAAGAAGTGAGAAAGATTATAATAAATTTTAAACAGAAATATTGTGATTATACCTTAGTATATTTTATACCTTATTATTATACCGAAATTATGTCTCATATCCATTTCTATCATTTTAAACAGTAAAGGAAAGAGAAAGAGATCACACTCCCCAGAACACAGCTGTGTCTCCATGAAGAGTGATCGGTCTATGGGTTATCCTCTCTACTTCAGAAATGAAAACCCCTCACCTGTACACAGGTAACATCTCTGTCAGGTGGCAACCACGAGTCGGAAACGAAAGAAACTCTGTCATGTTTATGGAATCATTCAGCACACAAACAGAGGACAGGGAGTGTTATGAAATGTAATGCTGGTTTGGTCTTTGATGCGGGTATAATCCTTTAAGGAAGTATAATCCATTTAGGAAAGTATTATCCATAAGGAAGGTAATGTCCGTAAGGAAACGGGTAAACGGGGAAAGTGAGGGTAATCCGTAGGACATGAAGAAGGGGTAGGAACCAGCGGGGAAACTCAGCACATAAATAAACTCGCAATGTCCTGCCGCTGCCCATTTCCATTATTTACCTGTTTTTTTGCTGAAGTTTAAGATACAGGACGTGTTTACACACTTAAATTCAGGCAGTTTTGCAGCCAATATTATTAAATATGTTTGTGTGTTTTTATGGAAGATTGCTGATGATTTGTGTGGTGTGGGAGTGGAGCATTGTGGTGGGGTTACAATAGGAATCTTGTCCAGGGTTCCAAATGCTACAAACTGACCTGTTACGCAGAACGTAACAGACCCCGGAGAGAGAGAGAGAGAGAGAGAGAGAGAGAGAGAGAGAGAGAGAGAGAGAGAGAGAGAGAGAGAGAGAGAAAGAGAGAGAGAGAGAGAGGGAGGGAGGGATGGATGGAGGGATGGATGGATGGATGGATACCGGGCAGAGCTGATGGTGTGTATGCAGGTTATGCTTTGGTGTGAAGGAAAGATGTGCGTTTTTAGCGAGTGTGTGTGTGTGTGTGTCCCGGCGTGAGTACAAGGAAAGATGTGAGTTACTGAGAGTGTGTGTGTCGGCGTGAATACGAGGAAAGAAAGATGCGTGTTACCGTAAGTGTGTGAGACCATTTCAGTGTCGATCTGTTCGGTATTTACCTGCACCTGGTCTCCGCGCCGCACCGAAAAGTCACGTGACCACACACACACCACACGTGTGCCTATCTGGTGTTTTTTTTGTTTTGTTACAGAAAATCTGCAAACTGTTCTCAGAAAGTATATGTCCACACAGGCGCTTATTTATTTAATTGAAAGGCAACATTGCTGTCATAAAATCGCACAAACTAACATCACAATTGTGATACAATTAATTGTGCAAGACTATTTAAAGTTAAATGTAACAAATTTAAGGAGTTAACAGAAATATTGTGATACCTTATGATACAAATTCATCTACACATTTTTAACACTGAAATTCTGTCTCATGTCCATTTCTATCATTTTTAACAGTAAACAAAAGAGAAAGAGATCAAACTCCCCAGAACCCAGCTGTGTCTCCATGAAGAGTGATCGGTCTATGGAACCTCCTTGCAACTTCAGAACTGGAATCTTCTCACCTGTACACAGGTAACATCCCATAATTCTCATAGTTAAAATCACAGTTAATGACTAAAGCTGGAATTCTGATCTATTATATAATTTTCATCTTTTACTCTGAAATCCAAATGTCTTCAGTGTCGAGCAAAAATCCAAAGAATTGGACTCCCTGTTCCAATACTTTTTAGAGGTTTGTGTGGGAAGAATAGAAAAGTAGGAAAAAGTGGGAAATGAAAACAGGGAGCACATTTAATTCTCCAGGTGCACAATGTTGGAGTTGTATTCAGCTCTGTGTTCTCCAAGTGTTCCTGCTCTCACTACAATTATTGTAGTACAATTTGTGTTCAGGTTTTGACTCCAGTATTAAAGTGAGGAACGTTGAGATCTTTAACACTTGTTGTTTTTGTTCCCAGTGTTCTACAGAAGGCAGGAGACAGAAGAGAGAAGAACATCATCACAGCTACAGGGTACGATCAAAACCAACACCATGACTGTGACACTGACACACTGCTATTCTAAAGCTCTCTGCTGTTAGGAACTACAGAGTGATTAGATGATAGAAAACCTCCAGTAGAATAAAGTAAATCCACAGTGAGAACATCATAAAGATCTATCTAGCAGAAAAAATGTGAACTTCTACTCTAATTATTGGAGCCCATGTCTCACCATGTCTTCCTTATTCACCCTGTCACAGACACGACCCAGAATCCACTGCTGCAGATGAATTTCAGAAGAAGTTCAAGTTCAATCTGATGAAGAAGTTTCAGTGTTTGAATGGATTGATGCTAAAGCAGGAAAACCGAACACCCCTGAATGAGATCTACACAGAGCTCTACATCACAGAGGGAGACAGTGGAGACGTCAACAAAGAACATGAGGTGAAACAGATCGAGGCAGCATCCAGGAGGAACCCAACTGAGGACACACCAATTAAATGCAGTGACATCTTTAAACCCCTAACTGAACAAGACAAAGCCATCAGGAGAGTTCTGACAAAACCCTTATCTGAACAAGATGAAGAACCCATCAGGAACATTCTGACAAAGCTCTTATCTGAACAAGATGAAGAACCCAACAGGAACGTTCTGAAAAAGCTCTTATCTGAACAAGATGAAGAACGCATCAGGGACGTTCTGAAAAAGCTCTTATCTGAACAACATGAAGAACCCATCAGGAATGTTCTGAAAAAGCTCTTATCTGAACAAGATGAAGAACCCATCAGGAGAGTTCTGACTAAGGGAGTAGCTGGAATTGGAAAAACAGTCTCTGTGCAGAAGTTTGTTCTGGACTGGGCTGAAGGGAAAACAAATCAGGACGTCCACCTCATAGTCCCACTTCCTTTTAGAGAGCTAAATTTGATGAAGGAGCAGAAACTGAGTCTGATGGAGCTACTTCAAGGGTTTTTTAAGGAGATGAAAGATATGGACATTTCCAGGTTGGAGAAGGTTTTGTTCATTTTTGATGGTTTGGATGAGTGTCGTTTATCTCTGGATTTCCAGAAGACAGTAAAAGTGTGTGATGTAACTGAATCAGCACCAGTGCATGTGCTGCTGATAAACCTGATCAAAGGAAACCTGCTTCCATCTGCTCTCATCTGGATCACCTCCAGACCAGCAGCAGCTGATCAAATCCCCTCTGAGTGTGTCCATCGAGTCACAGAGGTACGAGGGTTCAATGACCCTCAGAAGGAGGAGTACTTCAGGAAGAGGATCAGTGATCAGAACCTGGCCAATAAGATCATCACACACCTGAAGTCATTAAGAAGCCTCTACATCATGTGCCACATCCCAGTGTTCTGCTGGATTTCAGCTGCTGTTCTAGAGAGAATGTTGGGTAAAGCAGAGAGTGGAGAGATCCCCAAGACTCTGACTCAAATGTACACACACTTCCTCACCATTCAGACCAATATCATAAGAGAGAAGTACCTACAGAAGCAGGAGAGCGATGAAGAAATGCTTCTCAAACTGGGGAAACTGGCTTTCCAGCAGCTGAAGAAACAAAACCTGATCTTCTATGAGGAAGACCTGAGAGAGTGTGGCATTGATGTGACAGAAGCAGCAGTGTATTCAGGTGTGTGTACGCAGATCTTCAGAGAGGAGTTTGGACTTCACCAGAGTAAAGTGTACTGCTTTG
Organism: Silurus aristotelis; assembly: GCF_946808225.1. NCBI lineage: Eukaryota > Metazoa > Chordata > Actinopteri > Siluriformes > Siluridae > Silurus > Silurus aristotelis. The sequence continues at coordinate 3,334,612 of NC_139588.1, read as the reverse complement.
TCCATCTGAGCATTAAGGAACATCTCGCAGCTCTGTATGTGCACCTGACCTTCATGAAGGAACAGAGAAATGTTCTTAAACAGAATCAGGTCTGTAGGACACTTTCAGATGTTCACAGGCGTGCTGTAGATCAAGCTTTAGACATTCAGACTGGACATCTGGATCTTTTCCTCCGCTTTCTTCTGGGTCTCTCACTCGAGTCCAATCAGAAACTTCTACATTCCTTAGTAACACAGACAGGAATTAGCTCCCAGAACAAAGAGAAAACAGTTCAGTACATCAAGAAGAAGATCAGTAAAGATTATCCTGCAGAGAAATCCATCAATCTGCTCCACTGTCTGAATGAACTGGGTGATGATTCTCTAGTGGAGGAAATCCAGCAGTATCTAAAATCTGGAGCAAAAAGTGAACTTTCTCCTTCACAGTGGTCTGCTCTGGTGTTTGTGTTACTGACATCAACACAGGATCTGGAGGAATTTGACCTGAATAAATACATCACTCCAGATAAGATCAGAGATGAGATTCTTGTGAGAGTGATGCCTGTGATTGCAGCATCCAGAAAAGCAATGTAAGTGAAGCTGAATGAAATTGTTCTACTGTTACAGTGTTGAGAACAAATCAAAGGTCTGAGCTGTTCAGATGAATCGAACTCTGCAGGACTCTTTAGACTTTTTCCTTTTTCCTCTTAGAAACCTT